>NC_141691.1:795122207-795667175 GCF_964263255.1 Lissotriton vulgaris
CCTCCAGGATTCACTGAGGCTTCGCATTGAAGTAAGCCGCCGTCTTCAAACTGCAACCCGGCCTGACAAGGAGCCTCGCTCAACGTCAAGAGAAAAAAGCTCCAAAAAGTGACTGCGTGCCTGATTATGAGTTTGACGGTCCATGGACCACCAAAAACACAGTGGCGCAGCAGTGACGGTGCAGCTGACGCCACAGCAGTGGTCTGACTGCCGTATTACAACTTTGGCAGTTGGAACGCCATGGGATCCGTGATCCCTCGCAGTGGCACGGCCATCTGGGGCAGCAAAATGCTGGCAGTGTTACTGCAGTACCTCCAAGCATATTACGCTTTACAGACCACCACACTTTTCATGGTGGTGAGCCCACCATGAAAAGTGTGCTAGCCAGGAAGGTTAGGGAGCCCTGGTGCCCTTGTGCATGGGGTTGCATGCAGGGGGGGCACATGTTGTGCTCCCCTGTGTGTTTGCCCCCCTATTTCTGCACGGCATGGACTGCACAGTCCATGCCGTGCAGGAACGGGCTTTGCGCTCCCCCCTCACTGCAGTTCTAAGGCTCACATATGGGCCTTATAACTGCACCACCAGGGGACAGTCAAAGCATCACCCACCAGACCAAGAGGAAACTCGTAATCTGGCGAGTGGGCGTCAGACGACTTTGGCAGTGCGGAAGTGGGGCAGTGGCATGGTGGACCATTCCCAAACCGCCAAAGTCGTAATTAGGCCCTAAGTCAGAAGGTAAAAACTTGACCTGGTCCTACTGCTCATCATTTCCGACCCGCACTCCATTGCGGTAGGCCTGAAACTTTTACTTTGTCCTGCTCAAGCGAGACCAGATGTCCCAGGTTGGCGCTTCTGGCTTTTAGGCACTAGTAAGCACATTTTTACATATAGGGGTTTATTAGGATGGCGGGCGGACTTTCGTCCGCCTGCCACCCCTGCGGTGCTGAGACCGGCCGCCATTGGTGTGGCGGTCTTGCACCGGCAATTATGATGCCACCACCACGGTGGCGGTGGCATCCCCCATCCACAACACTGTGGTGGGCGGTGCGCACAGCACCGTCCACCAAAATGCTGTGGATGCACCTGTGCATTTGCATGCACAACGTGGCAGGCACGTTGCGCATGCAAATGCAGGGGGGTACCATGGTACTCCCCATGTGCATCCACCATGCCCCCAACACCCTGGGGGCCCACAACGGGCCCCCACTTTCAGGGACCGCATGTCTTTCCCACCATGGAAAGGCACATCTCCGCCTGGATTGTAATATGGATGGTGGTGTCTTGCAGTCACAGCCACTATATTCAGCCTGGAGTCCCCCTGCCATCGTAATATGGCGGGGGGAAAATGGGAGGCGGGCGGTAGATAATGGCAGGCGGATCGCCACTGCCATACGGGCAGTGGCGATCCGCCCGCTATTATAATAAACCCCTTAATCTTTAAAAATGTGTATCTCCTGTTCACTACATTGGTTCTTTGTCATTTTGGTATCATTTTCATCATAAAAATATTTCCTAACTTTATAAATTAGTGTTGGATTTATATTGTATGTTGTAGTTTATCTATTTAGTGTTATTGGTGTTTTTAAATGCTTTACACACCAGCCTCCTAAGTTAAGCCTGACTGCTCATGCGCCAAGCTTCCAAGAGATGAGCAAGGACTAATTTATTGGGACTTTACTGGACCTTTGTTGTGATTGTGGTGTTGCTGCTAGCTGTAGGTGCCTACCTGCATCTACTAACAAACAACCTTCCAACACCCATGTGAAGCCTTTTTGCCTAATTGTCCGCCTGGGGGAGGACACCATTCCTTCCCACCCAACTCAGTTGTAGAAAGTGCAACCTACCTACCCGCCCATCAAAGTTTCAATTTGAGTTCCCTCGCTGTAAATTCACCTTCGACTTGGATCAAAACTTTCAGCCCCACTACTTTTAGAATCCACCATCCGCAGCAGCAGATAGCATGCACTGGTTACAGTCAACTGTCCTAAATATTCTAACAAATCCGTTCAGGAGCAATGAAGGTGAGAGATGTAGCAGTAGTATATGTGGACAAAGTGTCTACTTTGGAGTGATGAAGGGGAAATCCACAGGCATGTACTGGTTACAGGACACCAGAATCCCAAAGTTCCAACTGTGTCTGCAGGCTCATAATCAAAGAATGCAGGCAAAAACAAATCAGACACAAATCAAATGGTTCAAGACACAATCACAGCGGCTGTGGTTCATTCCAAACTTCCACAAGTAACATTTAGACTTTTTTCCATTGAAAATTAGCAATGCCATGCAGAGTTTAGACTTTGCCTGCTAGGATCCAGCCAGGAGCAATAGGAAAACAGCTCAACATACAGCAGCCAGTACCCACTCTGGAGCATCATAGGAATAACACACCAGGACCCACTCCGGAGCACCATATAAATAAAATGAATGCATGCACTGACTACAGCATCCAAGAAAATGCACGTAAGATCCACCCAACAGTTATGGGAGCAACATGTGATATGCACTGGTTACAGGCAGACAGGATAAATGCCTTAGACACCCACCAAAGAGCAAAACAGGATGAACCTACAGTCATGCTTGTTACTGTCAGTAAAGTTAAGTGCACTGTGGAGTCAATCTGTTAGTGACCTGATAGCAAAATATAGTAGCTATCTGTCGCTCTCAGCACTAATTACTTTGAGAGTAGGGTACTGCAGCAGAATCAATATAATTAGTAGGTTAGATAAAGTAGAGATGACAAAAGGGCACGGGAGGCTAAGTTTGGTATGACTGTCGTGGACATAGGCATAGATTCGGGATCCAAGCCCTTTCCAGACCTTAAGAGTCCTGAACAGGAAAGGCCCCAGTGGAAGGCACACTTAACCTTTCAGCCGTTTTTGTGACTGTCCAGGCTTGATGCCCTGGAACGAGCTATTAAACAGTGGGTACGCCAAAATCAGCACTAGGAAAATGGCCATGTGGAAACCGAAAGCTGTAGGCAGCAGTGGTGTTGCCCAAAATGGTGGGCCCCTCTCCAAAATGTGGAGAGAGAAGGGCCGGATTGAGAACCAAAATCAGCCCTGGCAAAGTGGGGGTGAGACTGAACTCTTTTCCGGGGCCGGTGTTCGGCCGATTTTGTTACAGGGACGATTTTGCAGCTATGCTTCAAAAACGGCCCTGTAACAAAAATGGCCCCCAGGATCCCAAAATCGGCCCCCACCCTTGCGGCGCACCGGGGGATTGCCCGGTGCCCGCTACGGCCAGTCCGGCCCTGGAAGAGAGACCCCTAAGTCTCCCATATCCAGTGGTCAAAGTGGGCAGGATTTGAAGGGCATGAAGTGTCCATACTTTTTTAATTTAAGGAAAACAGTTCCTACTTTTTGTGAAAAGAGAACTGTCCTGGGACTGTTAATTCTGACAGCTGAAATGCTTCAGCAGAAGTGTAAGGTAGGGGGTCTCCCATGCTGTGAAAATGAGGGAGGGGCAGACAGCTAAACAAGCATTCTTATCAGAGAGCCTGCTTGCCTGAAAGAAGTGTAAGTGTGTGCAACGGGTTAATCTTCAAATGTAAAGGATGCTTGGAAGCTGCTATTGGCTTTAATTGCCTTTAATTGATGGAATCACTTGACGCTTCCTGATGACACAGATTTCTTCTTTTTGAGAGGTATTGCAAAGCAGTTACCAGCTGAGCTGTGTAGCAAGTGCTTCTAAAGGACAGTTATATAAAAAATGCACTAGCTACAGTCTTGGTATTACTAAAATCTATATTTTGGAAGCACTATTTTTTATCTTATCTTAAACCTTTTTGTGCATTTTTTAGCAGCCTATCTTACACCGAGTGTAATGTCAGTTTATATTGACAGTGCTTTCTGTCACAGACTGGGACCTCGTAGCACTAAACATTCACAAGTCACTATTCTCCACTCTACCAACCAGGATTCAGTTCTCTGGCTCTCTGGTTATACACACAGACCTCTGCAGTGCATTAAATAATTGAGGTTTTATAATGTAAAATAGCGCATCTCCCACTGATTGATGTGCATTTATTTTTCATTGAAGCTGTGCATTATCTTATATGTAGTTACCTGAAGGCGAATGACCAAAAAAGTTACACTATATTTTGTTTTTTAAGCCACATCTTTGACCCCCCCCCATGCTCACTCACCCCACCCCAAATGCACACAGCATCATAGTTCCCATACTTTTTTAAATGAACTTGAACTACTGCCTATATCTCAAAGATATTGCCTTGGATTGAATTGTGGGTTCCCTGGAGGATTAGAACAGTCCTTAAAGGGCTGGGGGCCCCATCAGGGGATGTAGGGGCCTGTGGTATGGTCCAGGTAGGCAGGGGGGTCACAGGTCAGGAGGGAGAGTGCCCTTAACACTAACTGGATGGAGGGTGAGAAAGAAAACAGGAGTGCCACAGGAAACCACAGAAATATTACCAGGATGGATGAGTATTACAGCACAAGAAGTGTCTTCAGTGCGTGGTATTACCAGATATAAATTCAAATAATCGTAATCTGATCTCAAATTGCAAAAGTGAAAATCTGCCAGATATGTGGATATTGCACAGTCATAAGTTTAAAACCACTATGTGAGTGTTGACAAGCATTTCTAATCACCTTTTCCACATTCATTATACTTGTAAACTACACTTTCCGCAAGTAAACTGTCCGTGATGCAATAAGATCTCCAGGTTTCATGTTTTCCGAAGTGTCTACCAGTAGAATTGTTTCCCATGAAAAATGCTATCCTTGAGAATAGGAAAAGGAAAAAGTACGTGTGATCTTATTTTCTGAAGTGGACAAGTCGCACTGGAGAATGAGGCCTCATCACTGTATGCCAGAAAGAAAGGTCGAACTGTAAAAAAAATAACAGAGGAGTAGACCTCTTCTTCACATATGGCACATCTGACACAACAAATCGTGGTTCAATGCCGGCCTGTAAATCCACATGTAATTTATTTGGTACGGGGAAACCTCATTACGCAGCAGAACCAACTGGCGACCTCATTACGAGTAAACCGCTATATCCATACCCGGTAAATACGAATAATGCAGGAGCGGCATTTGCCTCTTGAAGTACAACTAGAGTTGGGCGAGTCAACAAATTTACAGAGAGAGCCAAACAAAGGGTCTGCCTAGGCAATGGGTCTTCAACTTGGGACGTGGGCATCCCCTAGGGGGCACCTCATTTGATGGGGGAGGGGTGGCACCAGGCTCTAACCAAAAGAAGCATTATGCTAATAAGTGTGCTTTGTTTTCAGCGAGGGGGAAACAATGAGTTGCAGTTAGCCCTCTGCATTGCTAACATCTTTTGTCATTTATATCCTGGCTGGGAGAAGGTATCAAAAGGGAAGGGACTCCAAATATAAAAAAAAAACACCTCCATTTCTAATAATCACACTGTGGCTACTTTCACAGGTTAGTAAAGCCTGCCTGATGAGAATAGTATGTTTGGCAATCATGTACATTTTTTAAACAGTCACAGAACTTAACTGCAATTTTTACATAAGTCTAGACATATTTAAACATTGCCAGTTTAATAAAATAAGTGTGAAAAATATTGGGGGGGGGGGGGAGGGGGAGGGCCTGATGATATCTTTTTCACTGGGAGGGGCACTTAAAATGTTTGAAGCCCACTGGTCTAGGATCTTAGAGACTGTGCATGAGCCGCATCTTGAAAATGTTTCTCAACCAACAAACATAACATGAAATATTATAAAGTCACTTCAAAATTTAGGAAAGTGTATTTATTAACATGTGAAGCTTTGACTTTATTAAATCACATTATAACAATTGCACAGAGAAGTACTTATTACAACTGATAGTTTTTAAACATAAATCATTAGTGCACTAAGCGGCAAGGCTATTGTCTTGTAAATGCTGTGCGTGACCCAGATTATTATAAAGCAACATTATAGTCAATTAAATCAAGCACAATAGGTGTTTCAACAACTGGTGTCCTGAACTCACATATTTAAAGGTGCTTTCATGCACGCTAATGAAGAAAAACGAGTTTTGTGAAATAAAATGTTTTCCTGAGACCACAAAATGTATGTGGGGAAGCCGCGATTCATCCAGGGGCTATGGTTTCACTTTGTACAAATCAGCCAGCAAATTATGTTCAGTTTTTGTTTTTACCTCTTTGTGCATTTTTCAGAAATGTTTATATAGTGTGAAGTCGACCCAAAGGTACTGAGATGCTTTACATGAACGATACTTACTTTACACAAGGTCACAGTCATTGTTAATAGGCAGGGGAGGAGAAGTGATTTGCCCAGAAGCACAGGATGTTGAGTTAACACCAAGACTCAAGGCTGCTTGTCAGCTCTGGCCGTACTGCCACATCATATGTAGAGGAAGGGGGGCAGACAGAAGCCACATGAATGCTCGCCTCGCTATGGGCTCAAAAATTCCAACAGGACCTCGAGCGAAACCAGAGCAAGCCCTCGGGTTCGAGCCTGGATCGAGCTTTCAGTGGCTCGCTCACCTCTAATCATTGTGATATCCACACCTCGGAATAGGTATTACCATAATAATGCCATGTTTCTCACAATTCTGAGGCCCGCAAACTCAGAATGTTTGTTTTTTGATTGTAAAGTCCAAAAGTTTTTACCTGACGAAAATCATGCAGGCACAAATCTGTCTCCTAATCCAGTTTCAGGAGAGCACTACCTCTTGTGTCCGAAATCAGGATTACTGCAGTTGGTGAAATGAAGAGGTAGGAAAAAAAATATGACAACGTTTGCAGAAATATCATAAAATTTGGATGTGGAGGGGGCGTGGCTTGGCTCCAGCCAAGATGACCACAACCTAAAGGAGCTGAGGTGCACCCTGCACTCCAGACCTGCCATCCATTGCAAAATCCGGTCCAACCGGCACAAAAGTGCCCTGCAGTGAGCACCGGGGGATCCGTTAACCTCCGTGGGTGCCTAACTACTGTGAACCTGCTCGGGGGACATTGTGGCAGATGGGGATAGATCCCCCCCCCCCGCACGGTGCAGGAGGTGTGCTGGGCAAGGGCCTAAGCGGTGACTTTTGAGGGAATCCGGAGGACAGAAGGGACAGAGAGGCGAGTATCTCCCCCCCCCCCCCGCCCCCCCCAAGACTGCTCTGCATTTTGCATCAGAAATGTGGAAGAGATCGCAGCAACCAGAGGCTGAGGCCTGAGTGTCGGCCCCCTTACCCACGAGAAGGCTGTGCGGCAGCCCAGAGGGAGAAGGGGTGGACTGTCTTCTCTCCACCCCCACAGTCAACCAGATATCACTGCTCAGCGGGCCACGCAGGAGGATCATGGCCGCCTGATGGACAGGCCTGATCCCTCGGACCGGCGTAACACGTGCTGCAACATTCAGCAGCCCCAGCTCAGGAGGGCTCATAGCCGGGGCTGCAGCCACAGCATTGCAGTCTATCAGTTGGGCCCGTCAGCCTAGGTGAGGGCTGTGCGGCATCCAAAGTGGTGAGCGCAGACGGCCAGGGGGACAGCCGAGGGAAGCCAGGAGATTCATCCTCACCCCACCACCATTGATTGTTGGAAATTAGGGTACAGCAGACCGCGGAGGAGTAGTGCAACCAACCGACTACCAGAGTTGCTCACCTGGACTCACGCAGCATACTCTGCAGTGCTTAGTAGTCCCGGTCACAGGAGGGCACACGAACAGGACGGGAGTAGCTGCAGCAAACGAATGCTTGAATACAACTGACTAGTAACTACTAGGGCTGGCTCTAATCAGTAAGGCTGAGCCTATGAAACAACATAACAGAGAAAAGGTGCCAATACTGATATTATAATTCAAATGACCATATCTCATCCAAAAGAAGTGTATAACTCAACAATGGGTAATGCTATTTAGAAACAATTTAAGAAACACAAAATATTAGGTTAATACCTCAATTCATTTGACAAATTGCTGCAAAAATTAAATGACACAAGACGCAAAAGGGATGAAATCACACCCATACCATCACTCTCATCACTACTCAGACATGTCACAGTTAAACCACTAGCATTCACACATTCATACACAAAGCTCCGCACAGACTGGTGACTTCAGTACACCAGTGTGAGGAGTGGTGGGTCTCCTCTATAATCAAAGAATAATCAAAATGATAATTTTCTGAAGCAATACACTCCTATTGGTACATGACAGTCAATTTTTCAAAACAATGTATTCTACAATGGTAGTGTAAATTGAACCCAGTGAAACATAAATCAGCACAAAGATAGAAAAAGCAGACCTCGTCATTTAATTTTTGCAGCAATTTGTCAAATTAATTGAGGTATTAACCTAATATTTCGTGTTTCTTAAATTGTTTCTAATAAACAGCTATTAAATAGCATTACCCAGTGTTGAGTTATACACTTCTTCTGGATGAGATATGGTCATTTGAATTATAATATCAGTATTGGAACCTTTTCTCTGTTATGTTGTTGAATACAGCTGAGGCTGAGATTGTGCCGGTGCATTGGGCTGGGCCCTGCTGAACTTCTGAGAAACAGTGTGGGCCTGGGACTCTGGGATGTTTCTTCAGCTCTCAAAGTGTGTGACCAAGGCAGCTGTATAGGAAAGGAGGGGGGACAAAAAGGCAAACCGCATCAGGCATGAACCTACTGAGTCCCTAGAGGAGGAGTGGGGCCCTCGGGTGCCACTGGGACTGGGTCTGTGAATAGACCGCCGGGAATTGACACAGACAAACTGACAAGGAAGTCCAAGAGGGTCTGTGGGTTTAGCCTGAAGGAGGTCCCTGATAGGCGGTTGGGTCCTGCCGACCAATCACAAGAGAGGCAGATCAGGGCCATGGAGAAAGAACCGTGCCAGATCTCAGAGTATCCCCGCTGGACCTGGGAACACTGCATTGATCAGGCTTAGCAGTTAGAATGGAAACCCTTGCAGTCGAGGACCCGGAGTATGCGCTTCCTGAACGGTTATAAGGCCAGGCGTCACTGGGCATCGTGACAGCAGCAGTGCAAGAAAGGAGTGGCGGCCCACTTGACAACTGCCCTGATGTGACCTGGAGGTACCCTCAGCTGGGCAAGACCCAGTGGGAAGAGGCATAGTGGACCCCTGCCCACATTGATTACTTGTCACACTGGTTGCAGTATGGGGGGTCATGGTGGAACCTTGGGGCCAGATGCCCCTACAATCAAACAAAACAGACAAATATGTGATTCCCAGACAGACCACGTAGGGAGGCCCGGTTGAGATAGCGGAGCCCTCATTGAGTGCAATTATTGCAGCCAATAAGGACCTCAAGACCTCCCAAGAGCAACTGCGATGTGTTTGCGCGCCTGAAGGGAGAGATAGTTGCGAATTCTATTTAGGATCCTGATGACACCCCAGCACGTAGCCACAGTCCTGTTCACTTGGAGCGTCATAGAAAGTGAGGTGTCAAAGGTGTTCAACCACCTGGACAGGGACGCAATACTCCAGGCAGCTCGTTCCCTAGGGGACTTGAAATATGAAAATGCAACGGTGCGCCTCTTTTTCAACTGCACATTGCAAGTGCAACGTCAGCGACGCAGCTTCCAGGAAGTCAAGAGGGCGCTTCGAACGAAGGACCTGAAATACATGATGCTCTTTCTAGCCAAGCTTTGCTTCTTAGCTGAAGGAAATCCTTCACATCACCAGCAGAAGCGTGGGACTGGATGGAGGGATGGAGTACCTCTGAGAGACAGCGGTCTCGGGGAAGGCAGGAGAGGTCACCTCCCAAGACAGACAGGGTGAAAAATCCACAGTGCACTGCAACAATCAACAAGCCGACAGGGTGGAATCAGAGATGTCATGAGAGACACTGCTAGACATGGGGTGAGTACCCGATTGCATGACTTTTCAGGGCTGTTATGGGTGTGGGGTTAAATGAGCTGGATGGATCTCCTGGTAGGGTCTGTTACTATGAATGTCTCCTACAAGAATGGGACAGCACCTCCCAGCTTGTCGTGGATGTGCCAGGTGAGAATGAAGCTTTGCATTCCCTCTTGGGCACATGGGGGAGAGCGGGTAAGTGTGAGAGTTAATATGATCGACCAATCTTGGGCAAATACATGACACTGTAATTTCATCTGGTTTCACAAGGGTCTGTGAGTGTCTTGGGCATAGGAGTATATACTGGCAGAGCAGCCAACCTGTGGCACGTTCATTGTTCAGTTTAGGGCAACAGGTGCTCTGCAAATTGGGGTGGTGGGAAATTTAGACCCACAGAGCAGGGTAGCAGGGATGGGGAGTTTCTTGGATGGTTATGTTTCTGTTCTATTCTTTGGAAGTTGCAAAGTCCACAATGAATATTATGGTACACGGCGAGCCAAGGGGGGAGTGACCCAATGTTGTGGGAGGGGCGGCACAGGGTGGATCTGGCAGTCTAGCATCTCATGGGGACACGGGCTCACTCTGACTTGAAAATACTGTCCTGGAATGTAAAAGGCCTGGGCTCCGAGGTTAAACATACCCTAGTGCTACAATATATCAAACAACAGGCCCCGGATCTCGTCCTCCTGCAGGAGACCCACTTAAAAGGACAGTTTTGCAGAGCCCTGGACAGATGGGGATACTCTCTGGTGGCGTATATGGGTTACACCTCTGGATCAAGGGGCACAGGTATGCTCCTAAAGTCCACAACACCATACACGCCAGGCAGGACATGGCATGACCCGAAGGTAAGATTTGTGCTGCAGGCGAGCATATGGGAGGGCCATACGATTAATCTTGGCTCAGTTTATGCACCAGCCCAATTGCAGGGGGACGCTCTCTCGGTGCTTGGTGCCTCTCTTAGACAATCCAGTGGGCACCCTGATCCTCAGCGGTGATATGAATGGCGTGATGTTCATGGGTAGAGACAGGTGGCCTGAGAGGGGCGAGGTCCGGGGCAGGAGCCAACCTAAATCCTTTACAGACTCAGTGGGACAGGTGGACCTATGGCGGGCACACCATCCGAATTAGAAGCAATTTACCCATTTATCAGCCAGATATGGTAACCTTTCCCCATGGGACCATATACTTACCCACTGCGACAGTGTGGGTTGCTTTAGCAATACATTGCACTTGGCTCGTCATACATCCGACCATTCCCCAGTGGTGACCTGCCAATCAGGGTCAGTCAGTACTGCCACCTAGAATAGCAGCCTGGCACTTGAAGGATAAGAAAACCTGAGAACGGATAATTGAGTGTACGGAACAGTACTTCTAGGTAAAATAAGGGTTGGTTGATTCGGCGTGCACCCTGTGGGACGCTTTAAAGACAGTGCCGCGGGGATACAATTAGGCTCTCATTGGTATCAAAAGGAAAGGCAGGATAGCCCTGAGTCTGGAAATGGAGAGGGAAATCAAGTCACTGGTAGTGGGAATATCAGGAGAGGAAGCCCCACTCGCAGGACAGGTCCATCGCCTCCAGCCAAGACCGCGAGAACTGAGGGACCTTGCAGAAAACGTTGCACAGGCATATGCCCTGGCCACATAGAAACGATTATATAAGGTAGGCAATAAGCCACCAAGCTCATAGCCTGACTGGACAAAAGAGACAGGGACAGAAATTGAGTCAACGAAATACATGATCTTGATGGCGGGGTACATAGCAGAAACATTTGCAATTTATTATGAGAATGTGTACTCCTCAGGGACCCGCAGGTCCGGTGAGGACAGTGTGGATCTCCTGAAGGATTTAACACTTCGGGTCCTCTCTGCAGAGAACAGGGATGTGTTGGAACAAGACCTGACAGAGGAAGAAATTAAAGGGCCATCTGAGGGCTGCATTCGGGCAAGGAAGCAGGGCTCAATAGCTTACCAATTGAGCGGTTCAACTGTGTGGCTAATAAGATCACGCCTCATCTACTTCTGGATGGCACTGGCAGAAGGGATCCTTCTTGGGGACCAGAGAATGGCCACAATTGTTGTTCTTCCCAAGATTGGTAAGCCTCCCATGTCCTGTAGTTCCTACAGGCCTATATCACTGCTCAATATAGAGGCCAAGTTGTTGGATATGGCTCCGATGAACACATTAGTGAGGGTCATAACCTCAGTGATATATCCGTATAAGGGTACCCACCTAAACCTGAAGCCTTTATATGGGCACTACACATAATTGCAATGCCGGAGTCAGAGGAGGCTGTGTACTCTCCCTGAATACGAGAATGGCCTTCGATAGTATAGAGTGGCCCTATATATTCGCAGTCCTCCCCAGACTGGGCTTCGATCCTAAATTCTGCTCATGGGTCGGTCTCCCCTACCAAGATCTGGTGGCTAGGGTGCGTGTGAATGGCATTGTGTCTTGCGCCTTTTCTCTCCGCAGGTGCACGTGGCAGGGGTGCCCCCCATTGCCGATGATTTTTGCCTGGCTTTGGAACCTTTAGCAGCTTGGATCCACCAGAACCCTCTCATTTGGGGATCCGGAGTGGCACAGCATGGCAGGAGAGGATCTCCCTCTAAGCAGATGACATTTTACTGTCTGTCTCCTATAAAGGAGCACTTTCAACTGTATATAAAAGACTGCAAATGAGAAGCTGAATCTGGGAATTTTTGTCGTGATTAGACTACGATATTCTAAATTTGTCCTTACCTACCTTGGATTCCATATCCCTCAGGAACCTACAACGAGGGGTGTTTGAGAGTTGACTGGTGGTCCCTGATCTCTGTGCCTACTTTTGGGCCGCCCAAATGATGGTGGTAAACAAATGGGTATTTGGGGACAGGGAGGAACCAGCCTATAGGGTCGAGGTCAAGGCTATGGGTGACCTGAGATTTCCTTCCATCCTCTATGATGGTAAGAGGGTGGGCCTACTCCTGAGTCACACCCAGGCGGTAGTTACAGCATGGCATGAAGCTAACAGGCACCTGGGGTAGGAGGGCAAATTGACCGCCGCAACTCCACTGTGGGACAGCGTACTCCTTGGGGAGGTAAAGAAATTGAGGGGCCACATTAGATGGGGCTTGATAGGAATATATAAACAAGGAGAATCCTACCATTAGTTGGAAAGAAAAGTGAAGAGAAGGGGGGAACACTCAGTGTTGTGTAAAATACCCCTCACACACCAACAGGCCCCTTGGTGTCATGCTTCATCATCGGGGTCTTCGCACCCCGCTAAGGGGATGCGGCACGCTACGACCTGCGACTACGCGGGAGCGTTGACAAATCAGACTATGTGTGGTGTGTGTTGAGTGCAAGTGAAAGGAATAAGATGTGAGTGGGAAGTGTAGTGAAAAAATTAAAAAGTACCTGGCCAGTGGGTAAAAAGAAAAAACTTTATTCTGTACCTCTGGCTGGTGCTGTTAAAAAAAGTGCTAGATGGCGAGGTTTTGTGTCTTATTAAGGGACAGAACCTCTGGTGTGCGTCGACATGTTTCGGTACATGCGTACCTTCTTCAGGACGGGGCACAACTCCCAACCCTACTCACGTTTCTCTACAAAACAAGATTTTTGTTCTAATTTTTCTAAAAAGTGATTACACTCACTAGAGACAAATACAATGTGCCTACAGCGGATTTTTTTGGAACATGTAGTTACATGTCTTATTGTATGAGCTGATTAGTCGGCCTCCTTCCACCACCCTGTGCTGCTCCGTCACTTACGGCGGAGCAGCACAGGGTGGTGGAAGGAGGCCGACTAAGGCGGATTTCATTGTGGATCCACCTACCTACCCTGATGTTCAGGAATTGCTCATGATGCTTTAATCAGCTCATACAATAAGACATGTAACTACATGTTCCAAAAAAATCCGCTGTAGGCACATTGTATTTGTCTCTAGTGAGTGTAATCACTTTTTAGAAAAATTAGAACAAAAATCTTGTTTTGTAGAGAAACGTGAGTAGGGTTGGGAGTTGTGCCCCGTCCTGAAGAAGGTACGCATGTACCGAAACATGTCGACGCACACCAGAGGTTCTGTCCCTTAATAAGACACAAAACCTCGCCATCTAGCACTTTTTTTAACAGCACCAGCCAGAGGTACAGAATAAAGTTTTTTCTTTTTACCCACTGGCCAGGTACTTTTTAATTTTTTCACTACACTTCCCACTCACATCTTATTCCTTTCACTTGCACTCAACACACACCACACATAGTCTGATTTGTCAACGCTCCCGCGTAGTCGCAGGTCGTAGCGTGCCGCATCCCCTTAGCGGGGTGCGAAGACCCCGATGATGAAGCATGACACCAAGGGGCCTGTTGGTGTGTGAGGGGTATTTTACACAACACTGAGTGTTCCCCCCTTCTCTTCACTTTTCTTTCCAACTAATGGTAGGATTCTCCTTGTTTATATATCAGTGCCCGTGGAGTAGGAATCCTACTTGATACTCTACCTCCCTTCTTTGTTAAATATATGCTTGATAGGAATAGACAGACTGGGGGACATCTGGAGGGGGGCACTACTGTCCTTTGAAGACCTACAGGAGTAGTATGACATAGTGAATGGGGAGAAATTAAAATACTTACAATTCATGCATGCACTTCAGTGTCAGCTACCCGAGGGGGAACAGTTAATGGAATCTTTGCTTATGAAAGACCGATTGCTCCTAGACCCAATGCAAACTAAAGCATTTTCCGTGATATACTGGAAAATAATGAATAATTCTCTGGATCCCCTTTACTCATTGTGGGAGGCCTGGGAGGTTGACATAGGGCTCATAAAAGATGATGACTGGGCGGAGGCCATCCAAATCCCCAGGGAAATAGCCATAAAGGTAAGTTCCACCTTATACAATTGCGTATACTACATAGATCATACTATTCTGTATCCAGGTTGTACCACATGGGGCGGTTTGACTCTGCCCTCCGTGCTGGTGGATGTGGCGCGGTTGGCACCTTCTTCCACACACTTTGTGAATGCCTTAAGATTTAACACTATTGGGGAGAGGTCACAACTGTCATGTCCGCTGTTATAGGCCTGGTAGTTCTATTGGAGGCTAGATGGCTGATACTGGGCATTTTCGAGGAGAAGTGGTCCAGGTATCCGAAACTATGGCTGACGCTGGCAGCAGGGATGGCAAAATGGAACATCGCAAAAGTGTGTGGTTCAAGTAGACTCCCTATCATCTGGGACTGGAAGAATGAACTGGCAGGACGTAAGGTTTTCCAGAACCTGGGCTGCCCCCGTAAGTACTAGAAAGTGTGGGGTAACTGGGTCCACTACAGGAAGACCGGAGGTAGGCCGAGGGTAGGCTAGAGGGAGGGCCAGGGGACTTTCATGCCCGACCTGTTTTTCGGTAGAATGCTGCTCCTATGGCAGTATATGTGCTATTTTACAATGCAATCCCTGTTGGAAATGGATGTGGTTTTTACTTCCCATAATTGACCCGCTATGTGTAACTTTCATTCTACATGTACTGTTGTATACTGATCAACTTTTCAATAAAAAGAGTATCAGAAAATTAATTGTATGTGGAAAGAAGGCTAAATATGCAAAAACAATTGTGAACAAATCATGTTAGTTTTCCCTAAACCAGTGCTACGGATAATGAGAAACATAAATCAAACATAATTATGTTTTTTCAACCTTCCTGAATGTTTAGAGTGCTGAAAACTGAAGCATGTAAGGTTTTTGTTCCCCTCATCTCATCTCTCTTCAGCTACAATTTATTGTTCCTGATATGAAATTGTCTATCTCCCTCACGCACTGCCCCTCTTCCCTCAGTTCAATTCTGTGTCCTGATGCCATGGTACCTGCAGCCTCATACCCTTTTCCTTAGTCTTGGTCCCCATTTGTATACCAGTATAAGTAACAACACAACAATGCTCTCTGCATTCAGGTACTGTGGGCAAGAGTCAATTGACTGAGTGATTTGGTCTGGGCAGATTTCCTGCGAAGAAAAACAATACCATTGGCCATTGCTCAACCCACAATACAACTCAGCTGAACTACTATCAAGGTTAATGTTTCTTAATTTGTTGCATCACTACACATGTAATCACAATATGAATTGCTCTGCCTTTGAAACATAAGCCATCAAAACAAGACGTGTTTCCCAGGAAATACTGTATTAATTAGCCCTGATGTGTTTGTGAACTGTGAATCTATAATTGTCAAAATGACAACAAATTGAAATCAGCTTTGTGAAAAGGTCTGCCAAATGACCCAAAAAGACATCATGTCAGTATTAGAAGAGCTCATTCTTCTTCTATTCTGCTTCTGTGAGGTGCTTCATCAGCACTTACACATGAAAGCATGATGGTTGATTTTTAAACAAAAATGCATGTATTAAGGCTTGTTTAGTGTGCGCATGTAACAAACTGTGTACATGCACAAGTAACCAGTAAAAGGGAATCCAGCCCCCACTGCAGAATTCTGAAACTTGCCATCCTACTCAGGCATCATCCTTCCACTGATCCTTCCCTCTCAAGTCATTACAGTCACTGACTCCAGTCCTGAACTTTTCATTTACAAATCATTGATTACAGGTATGTTTGTTTAATCAATAAAATGGAAGCAAAACAAAACTACAACACCAGCATTCATTTGAATATCACACAAAAGTCCAGGACTGGCAACAGTGTGTATAATGAGCTGATGGGAGGTAGTCACAGTACAGGCCAAACACCCCAAAGGCCATATTACATACTCACAAAAAAGTAATACCGATTACATACGAAGGGTTAGAGACAACGCAGTTTGTTCTTTTAGGATCGACTTCCCAAAATCAGATCATACTGGCAAGGTCCCGTCCCTCATGGCGGAACTCATATGGATAGGGGAGTGACACATGGGAATGAACCGACCCCCCCAACTATGCAATATTAATGCAGGCTATCTAGGCTGCTATCCACCATGGTTTACACAATCCTTTGCGTGTGTCTATTCCTGGGGAGCTTGTCTGGTTAGAATCATGTGAAATTTCACACGACTAGCATGAGAGGGGGGGGGGTTCCAGGGAACCCTTGAGAAGGGTGCAATGTCACAATGTCTTGCAGTGCTTGATACAGCAATACCCGTCGCACTATGGAGGATAAGCAGGAATCACACCGCCTGATGAGACATAGGCCCGAGGTGCTTGATTTCCATCCGCTTGCGTGGTGATTGGTTCTGTTCTGTTTTGCTTCTCTTACTGCCAATACAACTGTCTGCAAGTTTACACCGGTGATATTTTACATTGTGGCAATTGAGAAGACCAGGTATCACTGCAGCAGCGGTTGAACCATGATCTGAGTGGTAGGGTAGGACTGTAACAGAGAGCGACTGAGGAATGAAGGTGTAAAGCACAGGAAAATGAAAGGTTTGATACACCTTCAGCACAAGACAAGAACAGAAAATGAAATCACACAAGGGGGGGGGGGTAGGAAATTTAAGAAATGAAACAAAGCAGAGGGTAGTTAAAGTCTCTCGGGAGCAGACAGTGGTCCCCATAAAACAGATATCAGATGTCAAACCTATTCTATAACATATCTTTGTTCCTAATTTTACTGCACCACCATTGCAATAAAATCATGAAAAAAAGTCTTAGCTCTATATGATGGACGCAAAAAACTGTGTTTTTCTATGGAAAAACGTGGAAAATAAATTCTGTATGTTTTTAAATGGTGCACTGTATGAATGCATGAATAAATGCCATTGAAATCCAGTGCATAAAAATGTAAAAGTATTTCACAAATGCTTTAAATTCAAAAGCATATTACCACGTATATCGCACCACCTGTCACTAGATAGCACCTGTGCCACATGTCTGTGGCACGGAGCTTATGCTCCGTGATGAACCCACACACCGGCATCCAGAGCAGCTTTTCGCTGCATCATAATCCTGTCAAAATCAACAATTCTGCAAACAGAGCACTGGCGGCAAATTCAAACTACAAAACCGCATCGCTGTGATCCCGCCGCAACGAGATATGACTCGCGACATCCCCGCAGAATATTAACCAAGATTGGAGAATTATGAGTAAAAACCGGGAGGCCGAGAGAAGTAAACCTCAATGTCGCCGGCCGCAGCTTTAACATCCGATAGCGGCCTTCCCCCTGCCCTCTTCTTGGAGCAGGGTTCTGCCAGCTGACTTCTCTGGTGGAGCAAACTCCTTGAACACCCTTCCCCTGTGCCTTTTTCCTTCTGTTCGCCGTTCCCTCCTCCCACTTTCCCGCTGCAGCGTCCCCTGTGGCCCGCCCTCCCGTTCGCCCATTCGTCAGCTCCCCCCGCCAAGCTGCTCCTCCCTACAACCTCCCCTTCTTATGGCTGTTGCTGCGCGGCCGCACCGCTGGCACGCCAAAGGCGCGCCTAAGGCAAGCCCGTCTGCGCCCATCCGTGCCCATCCGCGCCCATCCGTGCCCATCCTGCCTGGACCACGCCCAGTTCCAGAACCCCTGACCCCCCCAAGTGCCACGACGCCGACTCAGCTACGATGCCAGCACCCTCCACACACTCAACACCGGACAAGACCACACCTGCTTCCAAGCCGCCCCCAAGCACACTCAAGGACCCTTCTCGTGCCGGAACCGCAGCTTCTCCAGCACCAGCGCCACCAATCCGCCAACCAGGACCAAACTCAACCACCTCCGCTGCATACTCCAGAACACCCGCTCCACACGCATACACAGCGTCGAACTCTGGGACCTGCTTGACACGTCCTTCCCGGGCGTCGCCTTCCTGACAGAGACCTGGTTGAATGACACCTCGGCACCCGACATCGCCATAGCCATCCCGGAGGGCTACAAGATCACCCTCAGAGACCGCACCAAATGAGTTGGAGGAGGTATAGCCATCGTCCACTAGTCCACTCTCAAGGTCTCCACCAACTCCGATGACCTCTCAACACCTCCAAACACCTGCACTTCCAGATCTATACCGATGCCAACACCACCCTCAGAGGAACCTTGATCTACAGACCCCCGGGACCCCGACCACAATTTAGTGACTCCATCGCTGACTTCATCAGTACGCACGCCCTTGCATCAACGGACTACGTCCTCCTAGGAGACCTGAACTTCCACCTCGAGAACAGCAATGACACCAACTCCACCACCCTGATCGACAACCTCGTCAACCTCAGATTCAGACAGCTCGTGACAACACCCACCCATGCCGCAGGTCCCACGCTGGATCCCATCTTCTCCGCAAGCTCCCAGGTATCCTTCAGCCACACCACCAAACTCCATTGGACCGACCATCGCTGAATCCACTTCACCTTCCGGAAACCTACCACGCTCCATCGCACCCAACAGATCCCCGCCGCTTCTGGAGCAAAGTCACCGAAGACCTGCTAACCACCACCCTCGCCCGGAGCCCACCCGCCGACCCTACCAACCCCACTGCCGCCGCCGCCGCCAGCAACCTCAGACACTGCATCGACGACTGCGCCAACACCATCGCCCCGGTCAAAAACCCCTCCGGTAGACGCACTAACAGGAAATCCAGCTGGTTCACCGCAGACCTCCAGACCTCCAAGCATCAAAGCCGGAAACTGGAGAAGAAATGGTGCCACGAACAGACACCAGAGAACACAGGAACACCATGCGACAACATCATCACCTCATCAGAGCCGCCAAAAGGACCTCTTTCAAGGACCTCCTCGACAATAATGCACACAACAGCAAAGAGCTCTTCAACATTGTGAAAGAACTCTCCAACCACAGCTCCAACACCAAAAACATCCCATCATCGCAAGACCTGTGTGACTCCCTGGCCACCTTCTTCCATTGCAAGATCACTGACATCCACGACAGCTTCGACAACCAGATCACCAGGGCAACCAACAACAACATCTCGGACACCACCCACAGCAACCCCCTGCTCACCTGGACCAACATCAACAATGACAACATCATCAAAATCATGAGCACCATCCACTCCGGCTCCTCATCAGACCCGTGCCCTCACCACATCTACAATAAAGCCAGCGCCACCATTGCACCCCACCTTCGCAAGGCCATCAACCTCTCACTTGAGATCGGGACATTCCCGGAAAGCTGGAAGCATGCCAAAATCAATGCCTTGCTCAAGAAACCCAAGGAACCTCAAGAATTTCTGGTCAATCTCCCTGCTCCCTTTCCCAGCGAAGGTCATCGAAAAGGCCATCAACAAACAGCTGACCCGTTAACTCGAGGAGAACAACATCCTGGACCAGTCCCAGTCCGGGTTCCGCAGCAACTACAGCACCGAAACGGCCCTCATCGCCACCACCGATGACATCAGTGCCCTGCTGGACAACGGCAAGATCGCGGCCCTCATCCTCCTGGACCTCTCAGCTGCTTTCGACAAGGTCTGCCACCGCACCCTACGCACTCGCCTCCACGACACAGGAGTCAGCGGAAAAGCGCTGGACTGGACATACTCCTTTCTTTCCGACAGAACACAGGGCGTCCGCCTCCCACCCTTCCAATCTAAAGCCTCCAAGATCATCTGCGGCGTACCCCAAGGAGCATCCCTCAGCCAGACCCTGTTCAACATCTACATGGTCCTGCTCACCCGCGTCACCAGACTACACGACCTCAACATCATCTCCTACGCTGACGACACGCAGCTGATCCTCTCCCTCACCAAAGACCTTGGTACCACCAAGACCAACCTCCACGAAGGAATGACAGCCGTCGCAGAATGGTTGAAGAACAGCCATCTGAAACTGAACTCATACAAGATGGAGGTCCTCATCCTCGGCTCCACCCCCTCAGCCTGGGGTGACTCCTGGTGGCTTACTGCCCTGGGGGAAGCCCATACACCCACCGATCACGCACGCAACCTGGATTTCATCCTCAACTCAACTCTCTCCATGACCAAGCAAGTCAACGCCATCTCATTCTCATGCTTTAACACCCTCCGCATTCTCCGAAAGATCTACAGGTGGGTCCCCAGAGACACGAGAAGAATGGTCACCCAGGCCCTCGTCAGCAGCAGGTTGGATTACGGAAACACCCTCTATGCGGGAGCCCCGGCCAAACTACTGAAACGACTGCAAAGCATACAGAACGCCTCTGCACGCCTGATCCTCAACATCCCTCGACACAGCCACATCACCCCCCACCTGAAAGACCTGCACTGGCTTCCCGTCAACAAGAGGATCTCCTTCAAGCTCCTCACCCACGTGCACAAGGCACTCCAAACACCGGACCGACATACCTCAACAGACGCCTCACCTTCTACACCCTGAGTCGCCAGCTCTGCTCCGCCGACCTCGCCCTCGCCCTCGCCACCGTCCCCCGCATCCGAAGAACAACCACCAGTAGCAGATCATTCTCTTGCCTCGCCGCCAAGTCCTGGAATGCCCTCCCCATCCTCCTACGGCAGACCTTCTGACCTTTAGGAGGCTACTCAAGACCTGGCTGTTAGAGCAGTAGCAGTTTGCCACCCCCTCACGGGTGAGTAGCACACTCTATAAATGCCTTTATTGATTGATTGATTAATTGATTGACGGGAACCTTGCTCGACGGCACCATCAACGAGATACAAATGCAGCTGGAGGGGGAGGGGCCTGCAAATTTGAGTCTGCTGCCTTCACGCGACCGTGCCCCCTCTGGAGACCGGAGCCTTGTCCAGGGTATATATTGTTACCCATTAGCCTGATTCACTATATACGTGATTGATTTGGACACAAGCGGGCTGCAGCATTTGTCTGGTGGCAGGAGAGACCGAATATTTTTCTGGTGCTCTGCCGTACGTTCCCCCCCATGCAGCCCGAGCACGTAGGACTACCTCGGCCCAGTCTGAACCGTTTCTCTTCATGTGTGCCAAGTTCCACCTAGGTATCTGAAGGAAATTGTAGATAAGGTGGGTTGCAAATTGTGCCTGTGGCTCTGGAACAGTGTGGTGGTCGCCTGGCAGTTAAGGTAGAGAAAAGGTGCATTGGACAGCGTATCTCAGGATTGCATCTCAGGGCGGCGGCCCCCCTGTTAAAGCACACGCTCTGCTTCCCACGCGAAGGAGACAAACTATGAAGAGGTGAGCCCTCCCTCTGCCCCCCTATTACTACTTGTTAATCCCTTGCCTGACCTCAAGATGGCTGCCACTGGGTTCCATTCCACGTCGTGCTACTCCTCTGGAAAAAAAAACGGACTTTGACCAGACCTCGAACACTTCCTCTACCCTTCAGGACATCGAATCTGTGAACCTACCTCTGACAGTTGAGACCTAGCTTTTTGGCCGATGCCCGGTGGAGCTACTTGATAGCTATAGAGAAGATGGGCTGTGGACTACCCCTTCGGCCTTCACCTACCTAGCCGGACATTGCGCAGACCTTACTTCGTCTCTCCGTCGTACTCTCCCTCCTACCCCTTTACTCCACCCACTTTCTCCTTTACTCTCCATTTACCCCTCCTCTTTGCTCTCTAATTGTTTTCTCATTGAGACCTAGCTGCTTGACTGATGCCCGGTGGAGCTATCTGATAGCTATAGAGGAGATGGGCTATGGACTTCCCCCCTCGGCCGTCACCTACTGAGCCAGACTTTGGGCAGGCTCTCCTTCGTCTCTCCATCCATCCTATCTCCATCCTTTCTCCCTCCTATACCTTTACCCCACCCCCTTACTCTTCTAAGCTCCATTTATTCCATCTTCTGACACTCTTGAAATGTTTTCATGTAACCGATGTAACTTGTAATTGATGTAATTTAGTAATTATGTGGATCCTTATGTAATGCGCTCTGATACCTTCGCGTCTAGCCAGCACTATATAAAACTCAAATAAATAAAAAAAAAATGAAAAGTATGTATTATAAGCATACATTTATTAGTTTGTATATAAAGTGGATTCTCAGGAGTGTCTGTTTCATAAACTGATGGAAACTGAGATAATCTGCTGAGTAGTGTTAGGTAAATCCATGTTTAACTTTTTTTTTACATTTACGCAATTGCTAATAAAAAGCCAGACATCATCATTTCAGGTGTTTCAAATAAACTAGTCAGGAGTCAGAAGAGGAAACACCGGGCTACAGCTTAGACTTTGTCACTTCTTTAAGAACTCTGCAAGATATTGCATGCCACAGGGGCTTCCGTGTCAAACCTAGGATTTGTAGCTTCTAAACAAGTTTATCATGAATCTATTGGCTGAAATGCAGGCACAGTAGGCTGGTGAGACTCACATTTATAGATGAATATGGTCGAGGGAATATGCAGGTTTGTTGGGACATCACAAAGAAGATTATACTGGGGTGACCTCGTGTTGAAAGTACAACCTCATGTCACCACCTTTGTCCCATGAATATGGAGTTCAGGTTGGCTAGCAAGATGCAAAACACACAAGAAGATACAAGGGACTAGAGCTTCTCTGACTCCCTTATTCACAATATAAACACACGCAACAGAGAAACCCTATATATGACACTCTCATCTGTATTCTGCCCAACCACAGACTGAGATTATTGATCCTATAGTGATCAAAATAAAAGGGAGACAGACAGAGGGATATTTACTGCTCCCTGGAACCAGACAGGGGAAGACAACACATGTCTTAATACTGCCTTCACACACTTTGCAGTGTCATGCTTCATCATTGGGCCGCATCATACATCTAGGTGCAGACCAACACACTAGATGGAGCGCAATCTTTTTTTAGATAAGATAAGTGGTGAGGGTAGAGATAAAAAGGGAAAGATGTGATAATACACATATAACACGTAAACGTGACACAACAGAAAAAGAAAACAAGAGAGAAGGGAGGTCTCTTCCCTTCTATAACGGGACCAAAAAGTGCAGTATTTAATATAAAACAACCTAGGAGTCGACATAAATGTTTTTATTCTGTCTGTAGACCCCTGGAAGGATTAAAAGTGTATAAATCGGGGTATAAAGGGAAGGCTACGGTCCCTATATCCCCACTGCCATTACCAACATGTTTCTGCCACTACTACGCCTCCATCCAGATGGCACTGGCTTTCATCAGGGTGTTGGTCCCTGTTTTCCAATCCTTACCCAACTTGGGTGTTTATTACCTTAGTCGTTTCTGTCTGTAGGTAATTTCTAAAATTCCTGAACCTCTCCAGAAATTCTGTGAGGGAACGAATTCACGAGTTCATGAAAACTTTTCTGAACCCGGGGCTGCATGGGGCTGTGTTCTCGCCGTCACATAGTCACAAGAAGCACCGGAGTATTGGCTTCCACTGTCAGCCCTCCGACGATATAGCTAGCAAGATGCACCTGTCATACATGCATGAGTTTTGAGTTTAAGATGTACTTAGACAGGAGCCTGGGGATGCTAAAAACTAGCTAACCGGCCACATATTACACTGCTTGGAGGCAGTCTCTTTTTTACACTGCTCAACTGACATATAATTTGTGGGAGAGGGGTGGGTGGGACGGACGGACCAAAAAATAAACAAAAGAAAAGAACTTACCTGCTCCTCACCTATCACAGCTCTCTCGATCTTCTCCTTCCTGCTGTGTACTTGCTGAGGCTCCCGGACTCCCCACAGCCAATCCCAGCACTTCTGTCATGCTATTCAGCATGAGAGAAGCGCCGAGATTGGTCTAATTGGGCTTGTTTTCCGTTCCAAAGGGGACTGGGAACCTATGCCTGCTGTTTTCTCCACACTGCAATGCAGCTCGGGTTGGGGAGATGTCAACGGGCATGATAGTCTGGCCGTCCTAAGACAGCAGGCCAAACCGTCATGCGCATTGACAGCAGTGCTGCCCACCACTCCCCTTGCGTGCCTGTCATAGCATGGCCCCGCCCCCAAAGACTTGGCTCCATCCAGAGGAAAAATAAAATGATAATAACACTGTTTTATTATCATTTTATTTTCCCTTTCCCTCAGCTGGCCAGCAGGGGGGCGATGCTCCTCCGTCATAGCGGAGGAGAGACCACTGATAAGGTTTCAGTTAAATCCATTCTTACTATTATTATTTATTAATAGATGCGCAGTTATCAAAATCATTGCATACAAAAACTTAAAAAATAGTGCAATAATTCACAGAAGTATTACTCATTGTAAATCTGGATGTTTTGCCAATAATTCATAAAATCGCGTCACTAAGATTTAAAGTTTTTGGATATAAATTCGATAAGGGTCTGAAAAAGAACAGGCAGTGGATCGGGGGAGATTGACAAAATGGCTGTCCAATAGTCAGATTGAATTGGCTGTCATCTTTGGGTGAGAGTCCTAAGGAGACACTACTGATTAAGCATCAAGTTTCTTTGCTGCATTAGTCAAAAATCTAACAAAGTTGAGCTGCTAGTCTGTAATCGGTGACTTGCAGGGACTCGATCACAGCTCTTTTGTATGTTCGGATTCCGCTTGTTAAAACAATTGGTTTGAGCCAGTGTCCAGGTTCCATCTGTAAAGTGAGGCTGGTGCATGTTATGTGTTTAATAGTTTCTCATCAGTGGTTATATAACATGGATTTCTTTCTGCCATCCAGATTGCGCCAGTTCGGGCCAAGTTTAAAGTCGGCAACTAACCAAGTCAGTACATGATGAGCTGCCATTTAACTGTGGAAGAAAGGTCATCTGCCAAGTATGGTTGCAGGTGCAGGACTTTGTAGCTGGTACACATGGGACCACCTTGCCAGTGTGCTTTTATCGATGGTGGAAAAGAGTTAAGAAGAGTTACTGCGTGGCTTTGTTGACTGCAATTTTAAAGACCGAGAATGAAGTTACTGAGGGGCATATTACCAAGCAATAGCGATAATTATCGCTATTGCTTGATTAGAGACAAAAATGTATCGCCGACTTGCGGCAATTTTTATCGCAGATAAACCTTGGTATTACCAAGGTTTATCGCAAATGCGATAAAAATCGGCCGCAATGCATGAATATCGCTGAAAAGTCCGCGATATTCATGCATTACCGAGCTAATGCTCTTAGCCATGTTATCCACCTACCATTGGATAACATGGCTAAGAACTGCTCAGGGCAGGTGTTAGCTTTTGGAGATATTTGCGCTTAGCGCGAATATCTCCAAAAGTTGGTAATAGGAGATAGCAATGTTAGCGACTGTTTCCAGTCGCTAACATCTTGGTACGCCCACTTTGCATGTCATTAGGGATAAATTTCTCTGACATGCAAAGTGGGGCCCAAGATGGTCGCTATCTCCTACTAGCTGTCGCTAACTGGTGTTAGCGACAGCTAGCTAATAGGGAGATCATTTTATCTCCGCTTTCTTGGCTTTTAAAGCCAAAAAAGCGGAGATAAACCCCCTTGATAATATGCCCCTGAGTTCCAAAGGAACCCTAATTGTAGGTTTAGAATTGCCTCTTTAACGTATACCCAGGCTGATGGGGTTGGTCCTTGGGTATGCATTTTCGACTATAGGAGCTGATTTAGGATTTCCGATTTTGAACTGCATAGTCTGTAACAAGGTTTTACATAAGACCCCTGACGCATTACATTTTGGCTAGTAATCCCAAACTCCAGTCATTTATTTGGGATGGGGATGCTCCAGGTGGTAATCTGAAGACTTTTCTGTATGTGCTTATGACCCAGTAGTCAAGAAGCTGTGCATCCCTACCTTCAGAGCCATATGAGATGGTCGGGATCAATTTTGCCTTGATTGCCTCTAGGAGAGGCCTCAAAGAGGATCCAGAAACATGCTTTGCCACTTTTCCAAAGGCATGCTGAAGAGATCCTGTCCTGTGCGAAATGTATTTCTTGTGGGGCAGGAAGGATCCTCAGCTGTCAATTAAGACACCAACATACATGTTGGTGTTGTCTTTGGGAATCTTGCTGCCATGTAGAAATTATTTGATCACCTGTTAGATTTTGTTGCCTATGATCATTGTTTTGGTCTTTTGTAGATTCACCACAAGCTGGTTCTTAGCAGAGTATATTTGAAGGGTATTTAGCATTTGCTCGTGGCCTATTTTGGTCCTACTCATGAGGAGTGCATTACCTGTGTAGAACAAACAGACCAAATGCTTTTCGCCTATTTTAGGTGGGTGGGTCGAGAGGTTGTTTAATGAGGCTACCAGTTCAACCAGAAAAAGACTGAAAAGAAGGTGGCAGAGTGCGCATCTTTGCTTCAGGCCACTAGTGGTTGGAATTTTTTTGAAGCCAATGTTCCCGTTTCCTCCTTTATGCGCACCCACGTATTTGTGTGAAGCTCCATAATTACCTTAAGAAGGAGTTGTAGGATCCCAAGTGCATCCAGTTTTGCCCATAGGAGTGTGCATGGAATAGAGTCAAAGGCCACCTTAAAGTCTACAAAACATAAGTGAAGAAGGGTGCTGTTTGATTTAATTGTATCAATCATAAGAAAAATTGCTATTAGATTGGTAATGGTGTCCATCCCTTTTCTAAATCTGGTCTGATCTACTGGTATGATATTTTTCTCAGATACCCAGGTCTCAAAGTCATCTAGGAGGAGACCCCCATAATATTTTCATTGTTGTCCAAGAATGAGATTTGCCAGTAGTTTCCCAGAGTTGAAGGGTCTCTACCTTTGAATATCCGGTGTATGATGGCCATGAGTCTGGGATATGGCCAGTCATGATCGCTAGGTTGTAGAGCAGTGTTAGGATTTTGGCCCACGTGCAAGTGTTTGCTTTGAATAGCGTCTGGGGAAGGCCATTCGGGCTGAGAGAGCAGTTAGCTCTGCTTTGGCTGATGATGATCTCTAATATTGATTCGGAGCAGAAAGTGGTTGGGGGTGATGCATGCTGGTGCTCCGACACAGCTATGATCCAGGTGTCCCTTGACTTCTGTGATGATCGAAAGTGTGCGAACCAGGCGTCTTCAGAAATGTTGGCGTTCTTGGCGCCTACCTGACAGGCGGTCTGATATGGTTGCAATCCTGTGGTCCCTTGGGTGATGCAATGATCAAAAATGTGTGACCCAGGCATCTTCAAAAATATTGGCAGCTACCTGACCATTTTTGAGGTTATTGATTGTACCTAAAAAAAGAGTGAGTTGCTGCTTTTGCTGGCTGCGAGCAGTTTTGCCCAAAAGGTGTTAGCATGGTTATTCTTGTGCTCACAGAGTTTACTTTTATATTGTTTGTGTAGCCCCTTTTGACGTGATACCTTCCTTCAAATGGTTGAGGGTCAGCAGTTGTAGTTCCCTCTTTAGTTCCCTTTTTAGGGATCTTAATGCTATAGAAAGACTGCAGGGCCTAGCTGGACTCAGCCAAATTGGTGGATTTTACGAGTTGCCGGTTTTTGACAAGCGAGTAGAGTTGTATCTAAGACCTCCCATGCATTAATTGGGTTTTGGAGGTTATTTGATGAAGTGGCTGGTCGACTGACATTCGGGGTGCTAGTATATTCCATTCTTTTTAACATTTCTAAGAGTTTTATTCAAGGGAGTAGGGGCCATATGTATCAAGCCTTTTGCGATTCATTAAGGCCGAATTTCGGCCTTAGCGAATCACAAACGGCCTTTTTACCGATTTTGGAATGTATTAAAAATTAGCAAAATAAGGAATCGCAAAAAATTGCGATTCCTTATTTTGCTTAAGCATTTAAGGAATCGCAATTTTGCGATTCCTTAAATGCTATGTATGAAGCTTTTTAGAATTGCGATTTCAGGTTTAGAAATCGCAAATTACCACCAACTTGTAGTTGGTGGTAATTTGCGACTTCTTGTAAATATGCACAATTGTGCATTTGTGAGCGTGGCATATGACGCACATACATGCCCATATGCACACACATGTAATTTACAGGGGTGCAGCAGGGTGTTCTTGAGACACCCCTGCACCCTTGAAAGAATTCTCAAATTGCGATTAGCAAATTGCGAATTCGCAAATTGAGAATTATTTCACAATCATTGCTATGGGCCTCCTGGCCCATAGGAATGAATGGGAAATTGTTCCTTATTTGCGAATTCGCAAATTGCGAATTCGCAAATAAGGAACAATTGGAAATCGCTAAAAAATACCTATTTTGTACATACATAACATTTAGCGATTTCTAAATAGCGATTCATTAAAATTCGCTATTTAGAAATCGCAAATGGTGATGATGATACATATGGCCCTAGGACTTCTGAAATTAAGTAAAAAAGTAAATGCTAACAGGGAAGACAAGCCCCCACTGGAATTTCCTACAACATAAGTATCGTCCGGTGGCTTAATTTCCACTTGAGAATTCTCCCCCAACTGTAGCATATCCTACAGGAATTGGATTTTATGTTATAACCCAAAAAATAACTCAGGTAGAGAGTTTAGACCATTTTTTTTCTTCAGAGTTCTGTCATAGATGTTTGAGATAAAAGCAATTGCTCTGTTTCAATCATTCTATATTGATCATTAACTGAATTGCAGGGCCAATGACTTGTGATGTAATGGGCTTATTTCTTGCCAGCAAGCAAATATTACACTCTCCTTTTTTAAATTTTAATTTGTTGTCTTGGTATAGTGCATGACTCACTTCCAGGGGAGTATTTTGGGGCTATGCTGATCACAGCAGGCGTTGTCAATACCTGTGGTCATTTTACCATCCCAGAAGGGCCTCAATCGCCCTCTCTTAAGCCTGCAAGTATGGCCCAAACACAGGCACCTATCGACTGATTTCTGAGGATAACATTTTGACACACAATGGATATGGGTAAAAAGAAAATACATTTATGCCAACATACCAACTTTATTTTTTAAGTTAATTAGATTATGTGATAACTTTAAGGAAATCCTGATATTACCAGATGAAAGACAAATGGATCAAAAAATGGGCCTTTGTGGGCATGTTATGGTCATAGTTGATAGAATGTACATTAGAAATAAATATATGATGTTACAACGCAAACCGTTAAAACGCATACTTTTACATTGCAGTTTTTACAAAGCCAAACCCATTACAATGCATGTTTTTACAACTTAAGCCATTACAATGCATGTTCATTGTGATACATTAAAACTACCATTACAAAGCATTCCATTACAATGCATAGTATTACAACGCATACCATTACAACGCATAATATTTTTTCCCTGTTTATAACGAAAATGTAATGAAGTCAAAATTTTAGGATACTTCCCCAGGGGCAGGGTGCAAGGGAAATAGGTGTTTTGGGTGAGGAATAATATTAATACCCAGGTATTCATTTAAATACTCTGGTATTTTTATACTACCTAACCATTAAAATACTTGGGTATTAATAATAAAGCAAAAACAAGGAGATGATGGATAGAGCACTGAAATTTTTCCAGTCAGTCACCCCCAATCACAGGTCTCGGTTGAATCCATCATCGTTCTTTAGCTCACTTCACCACCTCAGTTCAGACCCAGCTATATGCAAATCAGTCTTGACCCTGTGCCTCATGGGAACAGTCCAGCCCGATATGCCAAGCCAGGTCTTCCCTGAACTAGAAACAAGCATCCTGGGACCGGTTTCGGGGTAACTCCCCTCATCAGCCAGTCTAGCTTGAATTCAGTGGCAAAGTGAGCAAGGGGCCCATTTCTGGGCATACCCTGCCAGCATAGGGCGAACAAATCAAACACAAGGAGATGATGGACGGAGCACTGAAACCTTTCAGACACTCACCCCCAAACTGGTCCGTGATATGGTATAAAATTACTATTCAAACACCTCCATGTCTTTGCCTCAGGGAAGATGCTCAGGGAAAGTGCTGGATGGTGGTGGGAGCAAATGTACTATTCCTACACCGACAAGTGTTTACCTCAAGGAAAGTGTTGGATGGTGTTGAGGCAAATTTACTATTCCTACACCAACACATTTTTGCCTCAGGGAAAAGTGTTGGATGGTGGTGGGGGCAAATTTACTATTCCTAATCTGACAGGTTTTTGCCTCAGGAAAGGTGCTGGATGGTGGTGCGGGCAAATCTACTATTCCTACACTGAAAAGTGCTGGCCTCTATGAAAGTGTGGCATGGTGGCAAGTGCAAACTTACTATTCCTACTCCGACAGGTGCTAGCCTCAGGGAAAGCACTGTATGGTGGTGGGGCAAATTTAATATTCCTACTGCGACAGGTGCTTGCCTCAGGGAAAGTGCTATATGGTGGTGGGGGCCAATTTACTATTCCTACACCGACAAGTGTTTGCCTCAAGGAAAGTGTTGGATGGTGGTGGGGCAAATTTACTATTCCTACCAGGGGCGGCTCCTCCATGTGGGCAAAGGTGCATCGCCCCACTGATTTATCGCAGTGTGAGAAGCAGAAACATAAATTGGTATTATAAATACCATTTTATGTTTCTGCTTCTCACACTGCGAGAAAGCAGAAGGCTTTGTTTGGGGATGGGCGGGTGGGCGGTCCTGCTCTAGGGCAGGGGAGGAGTGTCTTGCCCACTGTTGTTGGTGCTGACTGTTTGGTCAGCCCCAGGGCCAACCAAACCATTCATACACACTCTGCCCTTTTTTCCATATAGGCTGCATGCAGCCTACAGGGAGACAATGGCCTTCCCATGGACACCTGTGAGGTCGGCGTCCCAGCCAATCACAACGCTGCCATTGTAGCATTGTGATTGGCTTAGGGAAGGGAAGGAAGAATGCCTGCTTGCTGTGTGGGGGGATATGGGACGACGCCGACAGTACAGGACCGGGCCGTGAAGGTAAGTTAAATTTTTTTTAATGTGTTTAAAATTCAACTCCCCTGTGTGACTCCCTCCCCGCGCGACCCCCCACTAATCCGCGAGTCATGCCGGCCGTGATTGATTCCTACTCCAACAAGTGCTTGCCTTAGGAAAAGTGCTGGATGGTGTTGAGGACAAATTTACTATTCCTACTCCGAAAGGTGTTTGTCTCAGGGAAGGTGCTGGATGGTGGTGGGGCAAATTTACTATTCCTACTCCGACAGGTATTTGCCTCAGGGAAGGTGCTGGATGGTGGTGGGAGAAAATTTATTATTCCTACTCCAACAGGTGCTAGCCTCAGGGAAAGTGCTGGATGGTGGTGGTGCAAATTTACTATTCCTACTCCGACCAGTGCTTGCCTCAGGGAAAGTATTGGATGGTGGTGGTGGCAGATTTGCTATTCCTACTCCAACAAGTGTTTGCCTCAGGGAAAGTGTTGATGGTGGTAGGACAAATTTACTATTCCAACTCCGACCGGTGCTTGCCACAGGGAAAGTGTTGGATGGTGGTTGGGGCAAATTTACTATTTCAACACCCACCTGTGAGGTCGGCGTCCCAGCCAATCACAACGCTGCCATTGTAGCATTGTGATTGGCTTAGGGAAGGGAAGGAAGAATGCCTGCTTGCTGTGTGGGGGGATATGGGACGACGCCGACAGTACAGGACCGGGCCGTGAAGGTAAGTTACATTTTATTTAATGTGTTTAAAATTAAACTCCCCTGTGTGACTCCCTCCCCACGCGACCCCCCACTAATCTGCGAGTCATGCCGGCCGTGATTGATTCCTACTCCAACAAGTGCTTGCCTTAGAAAAAGTGCTGGATGGTGTTGAGGACAAATTTACTATTCCTACTCCGAAAGGTGTTTGTCTCAGGGAAGGTGCTGGATGGTGGTGGGGCAAATTTACTATTCCTACTCCGACAGGTATTTGCCTCAGGGAAGGTGCTGGATGGTGGTGGGAGAAAATTTATTATTCCTACTCCAACAGGTGCTAGCCTCAGGGAAAGTGCTGGATGGTGGTGGTGCAAATTTACTATTCCTACTCCGACCAGTGCTTGCCTCAGGGAAAGTATTGGATGGTGGTGGTGGCAGATTTGCTATTCCTACGGCAACAAGTGTTTGCCTCAGGGAAAGTGTTGATGGTGGTAGGACAAATTTACTATTCCAACTCCGACCGGTGCTTGCCACAGGGAAAGTGTTGGATGGTGGTTGGGGCAAATTTACTATTTCAACACCCACAAGTGTTTACCTCAGGGAAAGTGTTAGATGGTGGCGGGGGTAAATTTACTATTCCTTCTCTGACATGTGCTTGCCTCAAGGAAGGTGCTGGAAGGTGGTGGGGCAAATTTACTCTTCCTACACTGACAAGTGTTTGCCTCAGGGAAAGGGCTGAATGGTGGGGGGGCACATTTACTATTCCTACTCCGACCGGTGATTGCCTCAGGGAAAGTGTTGGATGGTGGTGGGGCAAATCTACTATTCCTACACTGACAAGTGTTTGCCTCGGGGAAAGTGTCGGATGGTGGCATGGGCAAATTTACTATTCCTACTCTGACTGGTGCTTATCTCGGGGAAAGTGTTGGATGGTGATGGGGCAAATTTGCTATTCCAACACCGACAAGTGTTTGCCTCAGGGAAAGTGTTGGATGGTGGTGGGGCAAATTTACTATTCCTACTCCAACATGTGCTTGCCTCAGAGAAAGTGCTGGTTGGTGTTGGGGACAAATTCAATGAACTTAAATTAAAAATGTATACTTAAACAGTAATTTTCACATTTTAATTTCTGTTCTTTTTCAAACATGCAATAAAACAGCATTTTTTTTTTACAATTCTCTACAGATAAAATCATAGTACCCCACAAGTGTGGACGAACACATCCATAACCAGCAAAAACAAATAAAGCCCATCAACGCAAAAAAAGCCAAACTATACAAGGTAAAAATGATCCACAATCACAAATAATATCTTTTTTTCCACAGGTTTCAAGTTAAGAAACTTTTCTATGGAAAAAGTACCATTTCATTAAAAATTAGAGCATCAAAAACAAAAAGAAAATGACTTTTTTCAAGGAACTAATGACTAAGCATTTTCTTTGTAGGCTATTTGCAAAGGCCGATTTTTCATAGCAAAAAACTAAGAAAATGTCTGCACTTTTTTCAGAACCCAAGAAGCCAAAGAACAGTACACCACAGTAAGAACAATTGAAAGAAAAATTCAAAGAAACACTGCATCAACTCCAGGACTTTCTGGCCACACAACAGAAAACCCCAATAAAGGTAACCTGTTTAATTCTGTCAAGTCTCTCCAAAAATAACCTTTTTTCATCAAAGGTATCAAGACAGAAAACAATTCAAAACCAACATTGCCAAGCCAATGCAAATAAATCCTGGTTCAATTTTATAAAAAAAATATGTAAAATAGTTAATGTACACTCATTTTATTTCTTGCAGGCAAAATATTTTTTAAACCAATCATACACAAAATCATTAAAAAATGTTTTCTCTTTTTCTTCTTTCTATAGAGAATGGCAGCAAGAACAAAGGAAATATTTGAAATCAAGCTGGGGAAATAGACTGTTAAGTTACAGTGGCTAGCCCAGGTGTCATTGGAGGTGTGTGCATTATTAATCATCCCATGATTGCACAGGCAGAGCGGTTACTCTTGGTGACACTGTTGAAAGGACCACCGAGCATAACCACTCTGCCTCTGCAATGGAAATAGAGGTAAGAGAAAATATAAATGAAACAAAAGACCTGGCATCCACCTCCACTGAACCCTGTGGCTCGGTTTTGAGGGAGGTATCACTAAACATTCCTATCCATGCAGCAAGTTGTATGCCCACAATCCCCAGCCTACACAGAATTATACAGCATAAAAAACAGGCAAGTAACCCCCTACGTGCAACACCCCTAACCTTCTCTGATATTAACATTCCTCCTGAGCTTACTGTAACTGTTACTAATGAAACCTTTCTTTTGCATTACAACTAAAACTCTCTTAAAATAATTCTTATCTTTAGCACACCCCATACTCTTGTTAAGTTAGAGACTAGTGATATTTGGATGATGGATGGGACGTTTAAATCCACATCCCACCCATTCACCCAAATATACACTATTCACGCCTACATTAATCATACAGTAGTGTCCTTTGTGTACAGTTTACCCCCTGATTAACAAATCTCAACATACACTGAATTTTTGTCAGTGATAAAAGCTAAAACCATGAACAAAAGTTCTAGAAAGCTGTTAATTGACTTTAAATTACCTATGATTAACACAATAACCAAAATGTACACGGATACCCAAACGCAAGGATGTTTTTTTAACTTTTCACAGGCATATTGGAGAAAAATTCAACAACCATCCTTAGTTGAGGATTACATATCAGACAGTAAACTACAGTTTGAATTGAAGAAACTAACAGCACTTTGCTTTGCTCCTCCTGACAGTGTAGATGAATACTACACATCTATTACTGAATCTCACTATTTTTCTGCATATGAAGACAAATTGGCACCCCTTCTACATTACTTTGAAGACACATGGATTGGCCATCTAAGCAGGTCAGGTCACAGGAGGAAGCCACGTTTCCATGTGAAGTGGTGGAACTACTACACAGCCTGCGTAGAGGGAGGAGCAAAACTTCTTCGACAAATTAATAGTTAAACCACATCCTAACTTCTATCATTTTTTGCAAATTGTGAACAAGGAGCAAAGTTTCCAAGAAATTAGAATTGTGCAATCAATTGACTGGTAATGTGAACCCACAAATTTCAAAAAGAACAAAATAAAAATGTCCGAGCGACTATTGAGTGCAATTCAACAATTTTCGTTGATGGTGTTACTTAGCCAATATTGCACATATCCTACATTTCAAATCTACACTAACCCCTCAACCACTTACTTGCCTGTTTTGAGAATGAATTTCCCTAATTTAATTGGCATTTTTCGAGAAAAGAAATGTTAATATAAATTAAAAGTCGGGTTTCTTACCTTTATATGTCTTCTTTTTTCAACTCGTGGACTTGAGAACAATCCCACATTTCACAAAGAGTCTTGTGCAGTCATTAATCCATAGTAAGCAATCCATAATCTGTGAAGCAGACCAAATCCAGATTCAAACTAACCAAAATGGACACAGTTCGGCAAAGCCAATTTTTACAGCTAATAAGAAGCTGAAAACTGCATTGTGCTTACCTCCAAACAACGCATCCCCCCAAAAATCCTGAAAAATAAAAGATGTGTGACCAAATTCACAACAAGAAATTAATCACTGCAGTCCACTTTAGACCGAAATCCAGCAAAATAATAAAAGATTTTTTGGCAAAAATCACGTGGAGAAATCTATTGTTGCAATCCTCTCGACCGAAATCCAGCTTAATTTAAAAAACCATGTATCAAAAATTTAAAATTGTTCCAAAAAGTAATTAGGCGATCCATGCCATCTGTGTCCATGTCCCTTTCTTCTTCCCAAAAATACACAACGGCGCAATACCTTCATTTCAAAATACATTGCATCAAAAATATTTTAAAAATATTGCTTTCATGACACTTTTGTTTCAAAGAAAAGCTAATCCTTCTTTAAAAATGATTCTCTTAAACAGAAAGTATTACGAAAGCAATCTACCCGACATGGGCAAATAACTGCTACCTGCATAGGAATACATTTTCGGGTTAAAACATACAAAACTATCAAAAAACAACTACGCTAGTTCTTACTACCTCCCTCCTCTCTCCTTACAATAAACTATGCCACCCTTCAACTATTTTAAAAAATAAAAACTTGCCTTTCCTATACGCAGCTCTTCCTGGCTTCCGATCCTGATCGCGATGTTCCTCACACTGAGGAAACGTACATACAAGCGGCAATGTCATCTCTCTTTGTAAAAAGGAAAAAAGGACAATTTCTCTCATTCATTCTAATGGAAACCTGAGGGAAATCCTCCTAAAAAGTATATGTTACAGTAAAGTTAAAAAAACATGTTTATTTAAAAAAAAAGATTACATTTAATAAAGTTGTTTTAAGTCATTTTGTTGTAATTTTTCAAAACTGTCTTTTAAATTTTTTTAAGGCAATAATGTTTTCTACAATATTTTTAATGTGTTCATTATTGGTTTGTAGTATATTATATTACTTATTAGGAATGTTAACTTTTTTTACATTTTCTATGTCTATTTGTTCCAACTTATGTTGCACATATATGCATGTTTTTTAACTAAATTAATATACTTTTTTAGGATTGTTAATTCCCTTAAAGTAATTTTTTTGATTAATATACATTTTTTACATTGTGTTTTAATTTACACATGGATATTATATCACTCCCCCACCAATAAACTCTATTTTCTCCCCCATCCTCCTCAATGGATCGGTGCAAAACTCTTTTTTTATTCTCTATTTTTTATTTTCTAATTTAATTCTACAAATAGTAGTAATGTTGTATTAATTCCTGTGTACTAATATTAAAAACTGGTTATTAATTCACACCCCACCCAAAACCCCTATTTCCCTAGCATCCCATCTCAGGGTATGGGTGCCAATTCCTTTGACTTATTTTAATAATATATATTATTTTTCAAATAAATAATTGTTAACAAAAAAAGAACAAATGACAGACTAGGGTCCAGTACATCCAATCATCATATACAATGTATTAGAGAGTGTTGCTAACACTTCCTGCACCCACCGTTCAGAGGTGCAAATCGCAGTCAAATTTTCAAGAGAAATGGAAGGTGCACTCGTTGTGGAGTCAAACAAGCAAGCAGGAATTTTTTTGTGATCCAAAATTACTTCTTTTATTCAGTCAATCTCTACTCTGCAGCCCCTGGGTGCGAGGCTTTGTTACATATACCACATTTCAGGCTGAATGTGCCCCCTGAGGTCTCATTTCACCATACACACTTCTTATTACCACTGATCAGTTGGTTATATATGAGCCCCCCTTTGGCACAATTGGGAATGAAACGTGTTGGCTGTGTGCAGGTTTTAAAGATTGACTGAATAAAAGAAGTACATTTGGAACACACAAAAAAACCTGCTTGCTTTTTTGACTCCGCAACGAGTGCACATTCCACTTCTCTTGAAAATAAATAATTGTTAATTTGAGTAAAAATGAATACTCTTTTATTAAAATTAATACCAGAGTAGTAATACACGCCTCCACCCAAGGTGCCAAGCCCTTTTAATTATTTTTAGCTTTAAAATTCTAGCAGCTAAATTAAATAATACTTAATACTCAAGTATATTGCATGGCTCGGGAGCTGCGCCGCTGCTGGGAAGCGGTTTTCCAGGTCCAGATCGGCGGGGGAAGAGTCAGCACTGGACGGTTCGTAAGGGTGGTAACCTGCAGGTCCAGAGGCTGCCTATCGTGGAATATGGTGAAGAAAGGGAATGCTACCAGCTCCAGTCGGCAAGCTACGGTAAGGGTGCCCCAATAGTGGGGATTTAACTAAAACAGCAAGGACTCTCACTACAATTTTAATAATAATAATAATACAGCAACTTGTAAAGCGCAAACAGCTACCTCACGAGGAGGTGTCCTGGCGCTAGGAAGAACACAGTTGACCTGGAGGGAGAAGTGAGGGAGTTTAGCGAGATTGAGTGAAGAGCCAAGTCTTTAGCAACCTCTTGAAGCAAGGTTCAGAGGGGTCTTGCTGAATTACTGGGGGCAGGGCGTTCCATAGCGTTGCAACATTTGCCGAAAAAGTTCGACCCCCCAATCGAGCCCTTTTTGCTCGTGGGACAACAAGTTGAACGCGGCCGTTGGAACGAAGCGCACAGGCCTGGGAGTATCTCGGGAGCCGGGTTTTCAAGTCCTCCGGGCAGGTGCCAAACAGAGATCTGAAGGCCAGCGTAAGTGCTTTAAATTTGATTCTGCTGGCAACTGGTAGCCAGTGCAGTGATCGCAGATGCGGAGAGACTGAGTGCATGAAAGGGATCCGCAATAGCAGTCTCGCAGCCGCATTTTGGACCACCTGAAGTTTTTGAGTCAGGCATTGGAGACAGCCCTTGAAGCTCGAGAAGGACTCCTGCGACACCTCTGAGTACGGAAACACCAACTGGGTGTCATCGGCATAAGAGATTGCCTTGACACCCCAGGTGGCAATCAGCGTAAAGAGAGGAGCGAGGTAGATGTTGAACAAGAGGGGGCTGAGTGCCGACCCTTGCGGGACTCCACAACTGAGGACTTTGGGTGTTGAAGAGACAGTCCTTAGTGCCACCTTCTGTGTTCTCTGGGACAGATACGAATGTATCCACCCCAATGCTTTATCACGGATGCCTATCTCGGCCAGTCTCATCAGGAGTCTAGCGTGATCAACCGTGTCGAAGGTGGCCGACAGATCCAGGAGTACCAGCATCGCGGAGTTTCCTGCATCCATCGACCACCTTACTGACTCTGCCACCTCAATTAATGCTGTCTCCGTGCTGAAGCCGGGACGAAAGCCTGATTGCGTCTCATGAAGTATCTTGTTTGCTTCGATGAATTCACTCAGCTGGCGCTGTATTATTTTCTCGAACATTTTTCCCGGGGCGGCTAACAGCGAGATCGGGCGAAGATTGCTGAGGTCTTCTGGATCCCCATTAGGTTTTTTTTTAAGCGGGAGGAGGGTTGCATGTTTCCAGATGTTCGGGAATACCCCCGAAACTGTGGACGAGTTCCAGATTTGTTGTACTGTGGGGGCCACAGAAAATAGCTATGCTGCCCCATAGTTTGGCTGGACATGGGTCTTCCGGAGAGTCGGATTTTCAGCGGGTAAGTTCTTGCCTCACCGCACTCAGAGGTATAGTCTGGAATTGAGTTAGGGTTTCACCTATCACATCTTTGATAGTTAGGTCTGATTTCACCGTTTTTGTTTCTGGCCTAAAGGTTTCGTAAACTTGTTTGATTTATTGGTCACAGTGCTTTCAGTGGCGGGGCTTCTATAGAGTATAAAGCTGTGAGGTGGGGGGCTCCCCATCCTATCGAGAAGGGTAAGAACATTCAGATTAGACCATCCTTACCCGCAGGGAAAATCTCCACACTCTGCACTGGAGGGGTACAAATTGCTTCTCTGCCTGGACTAGTAGCACTGACTCCGTCCCCTACTGTGAATGATATAAGTAATACAATCAGAGGCCAGCACAAATCACCAAATGACTCAGAAAGGAGAAAGGGCTAGGGGGAAAGGTGGAGAAAGAAGTGCTCACAGTGACCAGCAAGAGTCCTAGGAGCAGGGGAACAGGGAAGAAAGTCATTCACCCGCAAGTAAAAGTAACCCCATCTTTAAAATCATTTTATAAGGTCCTTGCATATCCGGGATCTGTCTCCAAGCAAGGTAACTATAGCCCCACTACAATGGAGCAGAGAGTGGGCCTAATTCAAGGGACAAATGCAACTTCCCCTCAACCTCCTCTCCTCCTCAGCACTTCCGAACCCCAAGTCTGCTTAGTGGAATAAGCCTCCGAGTGGCCACCCAAATGCCTATTTTAACAGCATATAAGTTTAAGGCTCTGGAGATAGTTGAGGAGGATAACCAGGTGGGGCATTAGGAGTCCCCACAGCTGGATCCAGGCATTAGCCATTCACTTCAGGCCAGCAAAGAGTCCCTGGCTGGTATCCTTTTGGCCCTCAAGGAGGAGATGAAGAGCAGATTTACAGTCTACGACCAGAATCAGGTTGCAATACAGGCATCCTGTGCGGCCCTAGCTCTGAAATTGGAAGAAGTGTTCACAAGAACTACCAGGAGCAGGAAATCCCTAAAATCAAGCAGGCAATAGATACAACCTCTGCAGAGGTGAGTCGATTAGCCCAGCAGAATAAAGAGATGAAAGACGACTTTACAGCACCTTGAGAACCATTCATGACGAAACAACCTTAGACTTATGAATATCCCCGAGGAAGTAGAAGTTTCGGATATCAAGGCGATTGTGATCTCGCTCTTGCAAGACATTAAACGATCGGCCAGGTATTGATCTTTCATTGGAGAGGAACCTTGCGAGGCAGAAGTCGAGAAGGATCTTAATTATTATTCTTATGTATACTACTAAAGAGGCAATTCTGTCTACAGCATTAAAGGATGTGTCTTTCTGTACTGGGTTCTACTCTTTTATAATCAGATGTCTGCCATGCCACGGCTCAGAAGCAGCGGGAAATGGGGAAGAGAATGGAGGAACTGAACAAAATTGACGCCAAAGCCCAGTTAACATTCTCGGCCTCGCTTTGAACAATGTGGAAAAATCATATGTACCTACATCGCTCAGTTGAGGATGTAGATGAGGTGATCGAGGAAATCAGGAAGGGGGTCAGTGCATTGGGGGATGGGCGACCAGGTAGTGGGCAGGCCCAACACTTTATGCTTTATTGTTCTACCTATGAGTGAAGACCATTAGCCTTTATGCTTACTCTGTCAGGGAGGGTTCCCCGAGGGCAAAAGGGGGTAGGGCAGAGGGATGGGTGGGGGGATCTAAGGGGGTCGGGCACGAGATGGGGAGCAGTGGGAAAAAACTAAAAAAAAAGTCCTCTATCATATCAGAAGGTCTTTTTTCTTTACCACAGCATTGGACTAGTTTATTACAGCATTGAGTTTAAATGTTCATGATAAGGGGAGTCAATGAGCTAGTATTTTTTTCATGGAACGTCAAAGGCCTTAGATGTAAACGTAGGTGGAGATTGGTCATGAAATACTTGGAGGGAGGTAAGGCGCATATATGTCTGATCCAGGAAGCCCACCCAGACACCCTCGAAAATCAAGCTGTTTTCTCTAAATATTCCTGGGTAGTACATTTTCTAGTCTCAGAGCAGGTAGTGCATTGTAAGGAGGTTGCTATCTTAATTAAATGGGGGACGGGCTTGTTATTAAATGCTCCAAACTGGATAAAACAGGGAGTTAGCCTGTGCTGTTTTCTATGGGCCCACTATGAATGACCCCTCCTATTTATCTAACCTTCATTGGAATCTAATGGAAGTTACAGCTTCTATAATAAATGTGGGGGATTTTAATGTCTTGCTAGATCCTATACTTGATAGGTCTAACAGAAGGTGTCATCCTAATGCCCACTCAGGTTCGACAGACATTAAATAACATGTTGCAAGAGTTGGCTTTACTAGATGTGCTGATGTATAAGAGGGGAGATAGCCAAGGTTTTACCTTTCATTGTACAAAATATGGTCACTTCTCAAGACTAGATTACCTCTTTGCAAATAGAGACATCATAGAGGCTATGACTAGCCTAAAAATCCTCCCAGGTCATATTTTGGACCATGCTGCAATTAATTTCTCCTTAGTCTCCTGTAGCCGGCCTCCTGGGCCAAGATGGACACTAAAGAGGGGTATCCTTACAGATTCTGAGGTGGGAGAGTTACTAAAGTGGGCTTGTGTGGCTTATTTAGAAGATTATATGGGTTCCACCTCCCTAGATGTTGTATGACATGCCTTTAAGCCATATATTAGAGAGGTGTTACAAAATCTGTCTTGTGTCAAAAGTAAGACTGAACGTTCAAATATGATAGATATGTAGGATAAAGTCAGCTTATTGGAGGTGGATATTATCCGGGCTCATTTGGGGCCTGCTGTTGAAAGGGCGCGGATACAGACTTCTAGAAGATGCGAGGCAAGAATACAGGATTACACTGGATCAAAGGTGTATAGCAGTGGTGTGCCCGGTGTATGCAGAACCTCGAGCATGAGGAAAAAGCTGGTGCACTGTTGGCTTGGAAAGCTAGGGAAGATAGATCTGGAAATCACATTAGCCAATTAATTGTCAATGATAGTGGAGATGTCGCCGATAAAATAGAGGACATGCAAGCTTGCTTAGCCTCTCTATTTTCAACACTGTACAAAGAAAAGATTTCTCCTAGCTCTGATGCACTTAAGGCTTGGCTGAGTAAGATACAGCTATCTAGTTTAACAACGATCAGCCGTGAGACATTGGAGGCCCCCATAACTAATGAGAAGATTCGCTTAAGTAAGTCTAAATGTAGGAATGGTAAAGCGCAGGCACTGACGCCCTCCCCATAGAAGTATATAATCTCTGAACTGAAGAGCTGGTACTATTTTTGGAAACCCTGTTCAATTCGATATACTGACAGGGTGGACATGTCCCTAGATGTTGGAAGGAGGCTACAATTGTTCTCATTCTGAAACCTTCTAAAGATCCCAATATGGCCGATTCTTATTGGCCAATCTCCCTGTTGAATGCAGATTATAAAATATTTATGAGTATTTTAGCAGGGAGATTGGCTAAATTTGCTCCACAGCTAATTCCCCTTGACCAGAAGGGCTTAATCCCAAGGAGGTACATACAGGAGCAGACCCAGCAATTCATCGGCACAATAGATCTCGCCACGGAACGCTCAGCTCCTTTGGCCGTAGTTGCCATGGATGCTGCGCTTGATAGAGTGTGTTGGGCGTTTTTTGGGGAGATTATGAGAGTAATGGGATTCAGACCTAACCTTTTATATATACTTAAGACAGCCTATGAGGGTGCGTCAGCCAGAATCCTCTTCAATGGCACTGACCCCTAGTTTCAGTATACCAAGAGGAACACGGCAGGGCTGTTCTCTCTCACCTTTATTGTTTGAAGTTTATATTGAACCCCTCGCTCAATTGCTAAGATCTGATGCCTTAGTTGTCCCTTCTAGCTCTTTCTCCTATTGTAGTAAGGTTGCGCTCTACGCCGATGACTTATTAATAAAGACGGCAGACCCTGTTACATCCTTTCCGAGCGTGGAACACTTATTGGCAGAATTTGGCTCCCTGTCTGTATATTCAGTCAATACCTCTAAAACCGAGGTAATGTACTGGAATGTTAAGACCTGGAAGGGAAAAGTGAGGTATAATTTCAGATATTTGGGAATCACAATAGTGGATAAAATCGATAAAATCCAGCAGGTACATTTGCAAAGGGTCGTAGAGAAATAGACCGTTTGTTAGCTATATGGAAGAATCTTGCGTTAACTATTTTTGGACGTGTTATTTTACAAAAATGGTCATACTGCTCAAACTGAATTACCTCTTCAATGCTATTCCCCTAGGTTTCCTAAATCAGGAATAGATCAAATTCAGAGGAAGGTTGTGAGCTTTATAAGGGTCCATAAAGGCGCTAGGTTGGCCTGGAAAAAACTTTGGCGTAGGCTCATTAAAGGAGGATTGGCCCTGCCTGATTTCAATTGGTACTGTACAGCTTTTCAATTTAAAAACATTTGAATGCTGGTGGTAAAGGCTGATAATTCCACTTGGGGGAAGCCCCTTGGTGAGATGGTGAGGAAATGGAGTGTGGAGTGATTTCTTTAGAAGTTTGGTGCTCCCAGGAACTTCAAGAAGGTCCGACTAAAAATATTAATATCAGCCTTGAACTTATGGCATAGGATCAGGAGAAAGTGGGACCTGGGTTACTACTCCGACTTGGCTCCGGTTTGGGAATCTCCCGTTGAACAAGTTACTTACATTTGGTAACGAGTTTTCTGGTGGATACAGTATCTTCCTGTGGATTCCTCACCTTTTGAATATCCCCTGTGCCAGCATTCCGCAGAAACTTTTTGCCTAGCTCCCCTCGCCGACGAGGTCGTCACAATGCCACAGCTCCGCTCACAACTCCGCATGACGTAACCAAAGCCAAAAGAGGGCCTCGTCGGCATGACAACGTCAGTTTCACCCATTTTTTCCATGCCTCCGAGGCGAACGGGTGCACCGACAACAGATTCAAAGTATACTCAGTACACAATACTCATACAAATACACACAGTGTAAAATTAAGAAGGAAAGCCAAAGAATAAAAGCATTTTATATAAACCCACACAAAGGCAGATAGAAGAGACAATGCAAAACAAACATGTTAAACAATGCCACTTTTAAGGTATACAAGGGTGGACATCGGGGAAGAGGGTGGGTCAGTGAGGAATCCAGAGTCAGATACTGTATCCACCAGAAAAAGCGTTACCGAAGGTAAGTAACTTGTTCTTCTGATGGATACATCTGCCTCCGGATTCCTCACCTTTTGAATAGAATCCCACAGCAGTCCCACGACCGGAGGAGGGTGTCCACCATTTTATACCACAAAGTCCTACAGGGCAGAACGTGCAAAGTGGCAGTCCCTCCTCATTTCGGAATCCAAGCAATAATGCTTTGCGAAAGTGTGGAGGGAGTCCCAAGTTGCAGTCTTACAGATCTCCACTACAGAAGTGGATGGCTTGGCTCCGGTGGAATGAGCTCTAATACCTTCAGGTGGCTCCTTACCAGCCAGGGCGTAGCAGAACTTGTTGCACAAGATGATCTATCTGGATAGAGTGCTTGTGAACAGACTTGCCTTTCTTGCATCCAACGTAGCCCACAAAGAGCTGATCGTCTAATCGCAAGCCTTTAGTGCTATCCAAATAAAAGCTAACCGCTCTTTTAGGATCCTGACGGTGAAGTCTCTCCTCCTCCTGGGAAGGGTGAGGGGGAGGATAGAATGCAGGAAGGATAATGGACTGTCCTAGATGGAAGGGAGTAACCACCTTAGGCAGAAAAGCAGCCCTGGTCCTTAGGACCATGCTTTCAGCAAGAATGGTCAAAACTGGGGTTTTGAACTTAGACCTTGAAGCTCGCTTACCCTCATGGCTGAGATAATAGCCACAAGAAAGACCATTTTGAAAGACAGGAGTCTCAAAGGACAACTATGTAAGGTTCAAACGGAGAACTCATCAAGAAAGTCAGAGCAAGATTTAAATCCCAATGAGGCATAATAAAGGGAGTAGGAGGAAACCTACTGGTAAGGCCCTTAATAAATCTGAAAACAATAGGAGATTTTAACAAAGACGTCAGATCCGGCAAACAAAGAAACGCCGATAAGGCCGACAAATAGCCCTTTACAGTGGCCACAGCACAACCCTGCTGGACCAAGAACAGCGAAAACTGAAGAATATCTGACAAGTCGGCCTTTAATGGATCAATGGACTTCTCTCCACACCATTTGACAAATCTAGGCCACCTGGAGGAGTAAATAGACTTGGTGGAGTGTCGCCTGGACGATAAAATAACATCCACCACATCCGGCGGAAGAGAGAAAGAATTCAGGTTGTCCCGTTCAATCTCCAGGTATAAAGGTGCTGGCTCTGACGGTGGGGGTGTAAAACCTACCCCTGCGACTGTGAGAGGAGGTCTACCCTCAGAGGGAGAGGGAGCGGAGGGTGCGATGAGAGCTGAAGTAGATCTGTGTACCACACCCTTCTTGGCCAATCCGGGGCGATCAATATAACTTGGGCTCGGTCTTGGCGAATCTTCCATAAAACTGGAGGAATCAAGGGTATGGGGAAACACGTACAGAAGCTCTGAGCCCCAATCTAACTGAAAAGCGCCCCCCCCATCGCTCCCTGCATCGGAAACTGGAGACTGCAGAATGACAGGCAGTGGTTGTTCTCGAGAGTGTCAACCAGGTCCACCAGAGGAGTTCCCCACATCTGGAAGATGTGATGAACAACCTCTGGATGAAGCCTCCACTCATGATTGGCCGGGAACCGCTGACTTAGAGAATCCACACACACGTTCAGCACCCTTGCCAGATGTTTTGCTATCACACAAATCTTGTAGTCCTGGGCCCAGTACCAGAGTCATAGAGCCTCTTTGCAGAGACGATACAACCCTACTCCTCCCTGCTTGTTGATGTACCACATTGCAGTAGTGTTGTCCGTCAGGACCTGAACCGACTGACCGCAAAGGGAGGGAAGAATGGCCTTGAGTGCCAAATGTACCACCCGCAATTCTAAAAAATTGATATGAAGCAATCTTTCCTCTGGAGACCAAGACCCTTGACTTCCAGGTCCCCCAGATGAGGATCTCACCCTAGGGTGGAGGCATCCGTTATCACCGTAGCCACCAATGGAGGAAGATGAAATGGCTTTTCTTGTGACAGGTTGTCTTCCATGCTCCACCAAGTCAGGTCCACTGCAGTGTCTCTGGAGATCCTGACCATCTCCCTGAGGTTCCCGTAGTGTTAAAACCACTGCCTGCGGAGGCACCACTGGATTGCCCTCACGTGCCAGCATGCATGGTTGACCAACAGAATACAGGAAGCGCACAGCCTGAGCAGTCAAAGGACCTTCAAGACTGGAACAACCGCTCCATTGTGAAACAAAGACATAATTTCCTGAATGTCCAGAATCCTTTGTGGAGGTGGAAATGCTTGACACACAGTAGTATCCAGTACCGCTGCTATGAACAGATTGTGCTGAGAGGGCACCAGGTGAGATTTGGGCACATTTATTGTAAAACCTAAGCTGAACACCAGCTGAGCTGTTACTCGCAGATGATGAAGCACCATCTCCAGCAACTCCGCTTTGAGCAGTTAGTCATCCAGATAGGGGAAAACTAGAATCCCCAACCTCCTGAGATGAGCTGCCACCACTGCCATCACCTTTGTGAAGACTCGAGGTGCAGTAGTATGACCAAATGGGAGGACCGCAAACTGGTAGTGCTGCAACCCTACCATGAAACAGAGATTCTTCCTGTGCGATTTCAGGATGGGGATGGGGATATGAAAATACGTATCCTTCAAATTGATTGACACCATCCAGTCCTCTTGCTGCAGAACCTGAAGAACCTGAGCAAGGGTCAGCATCTTGAATTTCTCCTGTTTGAGGTAAAACTTCAAGACCCTGAGGTCCAGGATCGGTCGTAACCTGCCATCCTTTTTGAGAATCAGAAAATTCCGGGAGTATCATCCCTGGCCCCTTTCCTGCTCGGGACTACCTCTATCGCACCTTTTTGCAATAAGGCAAGGACCTCCTTCTAGAGAAGGAGTAAATGATCTTCTGAACAGAATCTTTGGCAAGGAGGGTAAGGTGGAGGGAATTCCCGGAAGGGAAGGGACTACCCATTCTCTACAAGATTCAAAACCCAAAGGTCCGTATTGACCGATTTCCAATCCTGTAGAAAATGGGACAGGCGACCCCCCACAGGACCCACATGCTCTAGGATGGGGGATCTAGGGCTGCTTTCCTGCATTACCAGGGGGAGTAGGGGAGGTAGAGGAGGTAGAGGAGGAGGAGAGTTGACAGGTTGACTCTTGCGTGCGACCCCTGTTTCTCCCTCTGTAGTATTTGTAAAGAGGGTTTTGTTGCTCTTGTTGGTGAGGCTGTCGCAGGCTATGAAAGGAAGATCTTCCAAATCCTCGCTACCTTCTATAACCAAAGCCCCTTGACTGAGTTTGCAACCCTAAGGACTTTGCCGTGGCCTTGCTGTCCTTGAATCTCTGAAGCGCAGAATCAGCCTTCTCTCTGAACAGTTTTGATTCATAAAACGGAAGATCGAGGAGGGTAGCCTGCACATCCGGAGAAAACCCAGAGCATCTGAGCCAAGCCTGTCGCCTGGTAATGAGGAAGGAGCTCATTGCCCTGTCCACCGAGTCAGTTGTGTCCAGACCAGACTGTATAACTTGACGAGCTGCAGCCTGTGAGTTTATCAGAACCTCCATAAAATTACCACGTTCCTCCTCAAGCAGCTTGGGTGCTAATTGTTTAGCAGAATCCATCAGGGCGTGTATATATCTCCCCAGCAAAAAGGTAGCATTGGTGGACTTTAACGCTATGCTAGAGGAAGAAAAGACTTTCTTGGCCGATTGTTCTAATTTTTTAGAGACCCTGTCGGCAGGAGCCTGAGAAAATGCGCATGTAGACTGTTTAGAACAGGACACCTGCACCACTAAGCTTTCAGGGGATGGATGAGCTGAAAGGAAGGCAGGGTCTCCCGGTGCAAATCTGTATCTCTTTGCCACCGACCTTGAAACAGCAGGAGCAGATAGAGGTTTACGCCACACTTCAAGGATAGGCTCAGTAAAAGCGTCATTAAAAGGCAACACCGGTTCATTATAGAAGATGGGGAATGTAAAACCTCTGTGAGTAAATTTGGTTTGTACTCCGCTGTAGGCAACTGCAAGTTCCAAAGCTCTGCCGCCTTTCTAATGACTGCATGATAGGGAGTCAACTCTTGAGATGGTGAGGCTCTTGAGGAAGAAAGCCCCCACTCTGGGGAGGTGTCCAGGCTACTAGCCTCTGGAAGACCCTCAAATTTGTTAACAGACTCCTTGATTTTGCCTTCTTCAACCTCTTCTCTTCGAAACTGTTCTTACTCCAACAGCCTCTGTGCCTCTCTTCTTGAGCGCAACACCGGTTGCGGTGTCGGTGGCGCCACACGCGGCTCCGATAGCTCCAGAGCCAGCATCAATGGAGGGTCTGAAGCAGGAATCAGCGCCATACGAAGTGGAGAGGAAGGGCCACTAGATGGCGGACTGAGTATACGGCATCGAAAACCTTAGTGCCGGAAACTGCCAAGACGGCACCGTCGGCATAAAAGGTACGAAGGGTGCCTGGGCAAATTGTTGAGGCACGCCCAAATTGAATAATTTTGTCCACCATAAGCGTGGAAGGGTATACTCAGACATGAGTCCCTTGCTCACTGCACCATCAGGATTCAAGCAAGCCGGGCCGAAGATGGCTGAAATGCCAGAAACCGGTCCCCGTAAGCTTGTTTCCTTCCCGGTATAAGAATTGGCTTGGTAGTTTGGTCTGCCCTGTTCCCATGATGCACTGGGCCAGGGACAGACTAATTTGCATGTAGACAGGTTCTGAGCTGGGATGGTGCAGTGAACTAAAAAACGTTGATGGATCAAGCCCTGATCTTTGGACTGGGTAAGACTGGTTTGCTTAATTCAGACACTCTGTTCATCACCACCCCCTTTTCTGAATCAAATTGAAGGCAAGCACACCTACCGGACCCAAATGTCCTTCGGAGGGGAAGCCCTCCTTGGCAAACATGCCATAATTAGCATTTAAGAAATGCAAGAGATCCGACCCTGGTCCAGGAAATGGAGGATACGGAGCCGAGTCGGGATCGACACGAGGTACAGCCGGCGCCGGAACAGCCGGATCCACAGGCGGAGCCACAGGCATAGTGTCATGCACAGGAGAAGGTTTGTCCTGATCCGGTAAGCCTTCTGAAGCCAGAGAGCCCCTTGGCATCTGCGACCGCGCCGGGGAACCTTTTGGAGAAGGAAAATGAAACGAAGTCACCTTAGGAGATGGCGATGGAGACAGAAAGTCCTTTTCATGACGCTGAGGTGCTGGAGAAGGTGACCTCGAAGCCTTTCCCTCCGACGAACGCCACCGAGAGCCATGCCTCCTCTTCTTTTTATGCTTCCTTGACTTCGAAGCGTGTGAGGTCGAAGAATTCTACTTCAATTTGAACCTTTTCTGACCCCTCTGCTCCTTCCTTACTTTTGCCATGAAAAGCTTGGCCTCACGCGCTTTCAAGGTCTTCGGGTTCATCTTGCGACAACATGAGCAGCCTTAAACGTCGTGGTCCAATGACAAACACCACAAACAGTCCTCATGGGGGCCAGTGATGGACATATGACCCCTGCACTCTCTACAGAGCTTGAATCCAGACTTTCTCGATGTCGCCATCATGCAGCTACAATTAACCCTGGATAAATTACAAAGTAACTCAAAAACAGCAAGGAGAGTCCCAGAAAACCCTTACGTGTCGACGGTCAGGAAAAAAGGGAACTGACGTCATCACTCCGACAAGGCCCGATTATGGCTCCGGTGATGTCATGGGGAGTCGCGATCAGAGCTATGGAATTGTGACGACCTCGTCAGAGAGGAGAGCTAGGAAAAAAGTTTCCGCTGAATGCTGGCGCAGGGGATATTCAAAAGGTGAGGAATCTACAGGCAGATGTGTCCATCAGAAATCCCGTTATGATTAACAAATGCCTAAGTTTACCACTCAGGAGGGCGGGTATTACAACATGGATAGAGTGTATCCATGGAAAGCAAAGATTGGAAATGCTTTGTTCAGATTTAAGTTTATTCAGCTCTCCTCCTGGTTTGCGGCCTCAAAAAAGGAAATTCGGGGTGACTGGGAGCTGGAACTGTCTTTTCAAGACACAAGACACAAGAATAAGGAGGTTGCAAGCTGGTATGGGAAGTTTTTTGAGGTGGAAGAAAAGGACCTAGCACCTCCCTATTCATTATGGAACTGAATTTTCCATGAGGGAAATATTGAAGCGGTCTGGGATCACTCCTAGAGGCTCCTCTATGGCATTGTTAAACCTGCTAACTTGAACAAGAACCATTTTTACTATTAACAGTCTGTATTGAACTCCAGGTGTTAAGGTCTGGCGACTCAATCAAGGTATGGAAAAGGACCTTGCCCCAGATATATGGACAGATTTTTCAATGTGGAGTAGCTAGTTGGTCATTTACTATTCGTTCTGATGATTACATCAAGGCACCAGTAAAGGTGATGGTCCGGTATGGTACCAGACCGTGGCGAATGCAGTGGCCACAGAGCTGACAGTTTGAGGGTGCAGCTTATTGAGTATTGCAGACGCCTTATGGTGATATGAGGATGCAAAAATAAAATGCACTAGTATTAGTATTAATACACTCCCCCACCGAAAACCCCTGTTTCCCAATTATCCCATCCCAGGGGATGAGTGCAAAGCACTTTTAATAAAAGAAATGTATACATATATATATATATCAACGCTCCAGACTGCACCTTCACTCTGCACTCCCGGGCGGGTGCCCGAAAGCGGCGGTGCTTGCCGCGAGTAAATTCACGCTGCCAATTCCGTCAATTACGAACAGAAATACGGGCACTCAGGAAGCATACATCGAAAATGATTTATTCAGCAAAGGTATTAGAAACAGACGCGTTTTGCATTGCTCCTTCGTCAGTGTTACATCGGTTGTTAGTCAGACACCATTTTAAATATTCCTGCGTCACTGAACAAACAACAGCGACGACGGGTCAACTCACCAACACACTTACGACAATGGCGGCCATTTTGACATAGTCAATGTTACAATACAGGCTATGCATGAACATAGAAAACTTGGGGTTTATGATGTCCTAGTTATATTATACATCTTTACACCTGAGTTATTCCTCTTAGAATATCACCAGAGTGGTCAACATCAACAGGTAATGTAAAAGATCTAGCCGTGAATCGGCAAAGGTCCACATATTAACAGGGTCAAGTTGTCAATAAAGTTAATTCAAAAGAATTTCAAAAGAGACCAAATGCAGCTCCCATATTCGAGCCATAGCCCCCTTAAGTGGACAATGCTATCAAGCCGTGTATCGGCATAACTTAATAACCGTGAGTGAACCACTGGGTGTCGAGCTATCACAGTACTTCTAATATTACCCCACAATTAGTAACCTATGTCATGCATAAAAAAGAGAAAAAAGAGGAAAAACTGGAAAAAGGAAGCATTCTAAACTCATACTCTATCATTCGATGCATCATAAACAGCTACATATTCAATACAGTTCAACAAGAGTTACGAAATCTCATATAGCTATCCCAGATGTACAGTTAATTCTTCGCTCCTATTTAGGCCTTTCGGCACCTTAGTTTGCAGGTCTATAATATAGCGAGATTCAAGTCTTCTCAGTCGTTGGAGCCTATTGCCCCCTCTGGGGTTTGTAGGAACATGGTCAATGCCATAATATTGTAGTAACTCTCTATTGCTTTGATGCTTAAGGGCAAAATGCGGGGCTACAGTATAGTTTTCGTCCTTATTTACTATCGCCCGCTGGTGTTCCAGAATGCTGACCTTTACATTGTGGACCGTGCTCCCTATGTATTTTAGTCCACAGGGACAAACCAGGCAGTATACAACGAAATGGGTAAGGCAGGAGATGAATTTACTGATCATTCTAGGTTTCCTACACCCTGGGATTGTGTAATTCAGAACCCTTTTGCTCGTAGCACAGGCCTTACATTTCCCACAAGGGAAAAAGCCCTTCATGTCTTTGAGTGTTCCTGTTCGTGGCACTATGGGTGGCAGATGACTCTGCACTAAGATGTCCTTAAGGGACCTCGATTTACGAAAGGTCATCAGTGGTGATTCTGGGACATCCGAGCCTATAACTGGATCAGTCTGTAGGATGTGCCAGTTACGCTTGAAGATACGTCTCACGTTCTGAGCATCCTCAGAATAGCCAGTGATCATCCGAAACTGGGCTTGGTGATCCTTTTTGTTGGCTTTGACCCTCCCTGTGTTGCCACCCTGATCCTCCAAAAGATCGGCCCGGGATTTGGCCTGAACTATATATATGTATATCAAACTCAAAGGGAGACCTGCTGTGGAAAGAGCCCACACTGGGTTGATAAATCGCCAACAATTTTATTGGAGGGTGTTGCAGAGATTAAAACCAATGCTTCACAGGAGTAAAAGTCTCTCTTGCTGCCTGACGCGTTTCGTGAAATCCACTTCTTCAGAGGCGTAGAGTCGAGTGATCAAGCCACGGCAATTTTGATTGGCACCATTTAAACATCGTATGTCCCGCCTCAGTGGGCGTAGTTACACCATAGCCTGATGGTAGATGTAGTGCTCTGTATTGCTGCAGTGAGCTGCCGTGTCTTGCCTCGAAATTTCAAAGATAAATCCCAAGTGGGGTGTGGGGCACCGGCTCAAGCCCCAGCAAACACGTAATTCCCCCAGTACAGGAACCCAGTCCTTTCATGGCGGCGGCGATTGGCGTCGTCAAGGGGTGCTCGTGAGGGCATCAGGGTTCCTTCCGCGGCTCAGGCGGGGCCGCAAACATCAAACTCAAAGGGAGGCCTGCTATGGAAAGAGCCCACACTGGGGTGATAAATCGCCAACAATTTTATGGGAGGGTGTTGCAGAGATTAAAACCAATGCTTCACGGGAGTAAAAGTCTCTCTTGCTGCCTGACGCGTTTCGTGAAATCCACATCTTCAGAGGCGTAGAGTCGAGTGATCAAGCCACGGCAATTTTGATTGGCACCATTTAAACATCGTATGTTCCGCCTCAGTGGGCGTAGTTACACCATAGCCTGATGGTAGATGTAGTGCTCTGTATTGCTGCAGTGAGCTGCCGTGTCTTGCCTCGCAATTTCAAAGATAAATCCGAAGTGGGGTGTGGGGCACAGGCTCAAGCCCCAGCAAACACGTAATTCCGCCAGTACAGGAACCCAGTCCTTTCATGGCGGCGTCGATTGGCGTCGTCAAGGGGTGCTCGTGAGGGCATCAGGGCTCCTCCTGCGGCTCAGGCGGGCCGCAAACATCAAACTCAAAGGGAGGCCTGCTGTGGAAAGAGCCCACACTGGGGTGATAAATCGCCAACAATTTTATTGGAGGGTGTTGCAGAGATTAAAACCAATGCTTCACAGGAGTAAAAGTCTCTATTGCCGCCTGACGCGTTTCGAGAAATCCACTTCTTCAGAGGCGTAGAGTAGAGTGATCAAGCCACGGCAATTTTGATTGGCGCCATTTAAACATCGTATGTCCCGCCTCAGAGGGCGTAGTTACACCATAGCCTGATGGTAGATGTAGTGCTCTATATTGCTGCAGTGAGCTGCCGTGTCTTGCCTCGCAATTTTAAAGATAAATCCCAAGTGGGGAGTGGGGCACAGGCTCAAGCCCCGCAAACACGTAATTCCCCCAGTACAAGAACCCAGTCCTTTCATGGCGGCGTCGATTGGCGTCGTCAAGGGGTGCTCGTGAGGGCATCAGGGCTCCTTCCGCGGCTCAGGCGGGGCCGCAAACATCAAACTCAAAGGGAGGCCTGCTGTGGAAAGAGCCCACACTGGGTTGATAATTCGCCAACAATCACTCGACTCTACGCCTCTGAAGAAGTGGATTTCACGAAACGCATCAGGCGGCAAGAGAGACTTTTACTCCTGTGAAGCATTGGTTTTAATCTCTGCAACACCCTCCAATAAAATTGTTGGCGATTTATCAACCCAGTGTGGGCTCTTTCCACAGCAGGCCTCCCTTTGAGTTTCATATATATATATATGTATTTTAAATGCTAACAACTAAACTAAATAGTAATTTAAAATCAAATATTAAAACTAATACCTGAGTATTAATACACTCCCCCACCCAAAACCTGTGTTTCCCAATCATCCTGTCCCAGGGGATGGGTGCCAAGCCCTTTTAAATAATTTTTATGATATATTTTACGTTTTACAAATACTAACAACTAAACTAAATAATAAAGAATACTCAAATATTAAAATTAATACACGAGTATTAATATACTCCCCACCCAGAACCCCTGTTTCCCAAGCATAATGTCCCAGTGGATGGGTGACAAGCCCTTTTAATTAATTTTTAAGAAATATATTAAATCTGAAAACTACTAACAACTAAACTAATATTATTATTATTATTATTGATATTTGTTAACCGCTCGGCTCCCCCCAACGGGGGTTCCCGGCTCTAAAGACACGAGAAACCGCAAGCACCAGAAGAGGCTAAAGAGTGGAGGACAGCCAGGTCTTCAAGCTGCCCCTGAATAGAGATTCCGAATCAAAAAGACGGGGACTAAGGGGTAGACCGTTCCAGAGCTTAGCCGTGATCACAGCAAAGGCTCTGCCTCCTTTCCTGGAGCGTTAGAACCGGGGGGAGCAACAGACGGAGGTGATTAGATCTAAGTGCATGAGCTGAGTGCACCAGCTTAAGCCAACATCAGAGATATCCTGGTCCCCTACCGTTCAAGGCCCTGAAGGACAGGACCAGGGCCTTGAACTGGATACAGGAGGATACAGGGAGCCAATGAGGTTTATTCCGACGCGGAGTAATTGAGTGACGGTAGGGTATGTTGCAGATCAGCGTAGCGGCCGCATTCTGTTAAATCTGTAGTTGATGGACGAGATAGGCTGGAGCTCCCACGTATAAACTGTTGGAATAGTCCAGGTGGGAGGTAATTAGGGCATGGATGACCGTCCTGCGCGAGTCCAGGGGGAGATTCTTTTAATCATGCGCAGTTTGCCAAAGCAAGCCGAAGTGACTTTATTGATTTGGGCCTTGCACGACAGTTCCTTGTCAATTACAAAGCCCACATTCCAGGCCGGATCAACTGAGAGTGGAGGGGGGTTGAGCTTGGGCGGCCACCACACCAATGGGAGCAATGGGGCCTTCTGGTTGAAAAACAACCCTTCGGTTTTGTTGGTGTTTATTTGTCATCCTTGATATAATGTTATTGAGGCAGCGTTTAAAATTAGATAGGCCTTTATCAGAGTGATCTCTAATTGAAAATACTAGATGAGTATCATCAGCATAGGAGACCACTCTGTAACCCCACAGTCTTCTATTACCTCAGAAAGCGGTGCTAGGTACGCATTAAAAAAGAGGGGGCTGAGAGCCGACCCTTGGGGGACTCCACAGCTCAAGGGTTTTCTTTTGTTGGAAGTGAAGGGCCGACACCAGACCTGCTGGATTCTTCCCATTAAGAATAATCTTATCCAGGCTAGGGGAGTACCTCGAATCCCTAGCTTATAGAGTCTGTCAAGTAAGATGGTGTGTGAGACAGTATCGAAAGCTGCGGACAGGTCGAGGAGCACCAACATGGCTACCTCGCCTCTGTCAACGTTCTCACGAATAGTCACGGCGTCTGCCAATAAAGCAGTCTCCGTACTATATCCGGACCGAAATCCAGATTGCGAGTCATGGAGAGGTTCTCTGGATTCCAAGTAATCGGCCAGTTGTTCCTGCACAACTTTTTCCAATATCTTTGCTGGTTTAGGGAGGAGAGATATCGGCCGATAATTGCTGAATACAGCTGGTCGGCCTCCGCTTTCTTCAAAATAGGAATCAGCATAGCCTGCTTCCATACTAAACTAAATAATAATGAATACTCAATTATTTAAATGAATATCTGAGCATTACTACACTCTCCGTCCCTTACCCAAAAAACCCTGTTGCCTAAGAATCCCGTCCCAGGGGATGGGTGTCAAGCCCTTTTAAGGATTTTTTCTAATTAAACATATTTGTTAATATTTTGAAATTGACATAATTTTAAAACTTGTATAATACCTCAAATACTCGCCTTAAAAATAAACACTTACTTCCAATACTCACCTTACAATGCATTGTAATGGCATGTGTTGTAATGACACCTGCGTTGTAAAAGATGCGTTGTAAAGGCATTATGATGTAATGCCTACGTTGTAATGATCGTTTCTCATCAGAAACAGAACCTTTAGTATGATTCACAAAATTGGATATGAAAAGGTGAAATATTGTGTCTCGTAGAAGAACTTCTGCACTTGGATCACATTTTTTACCTTTTTGGTATTAAAGGTTTTCCAAAGGTTTTCTGGAAAACTAAGATGTTGTAGTTTTTCAAGAACAACATTGACAGGTGTAGTGTCTTGTAAATAAAGAACGCTGGAACTCCTTTGGTTCCCACTGTACACAATAGCCCTGTGATGTAAACGGTAGAGTGATGAGTTGAAGGCAGGCTTAGAATGTTGGGTTCTGACTTGCATGCAGCCGAATAAAGACATGTACAATTACTCTCTGTGTGTGCCATAGTTATTGGTGAGTACATTGGCTGGTAGGACGCTACAAATGGCTACGGGATAGGGGATACGAAGCCTGTACTCTGAAAGCACTCTTCAAGAGAGTTTGTCGTCAGTGGCGGTGTGTCCATTAGGGCACTTGGGCGCGTGCCGTCACTGACTCACTCACAATCACATTGACAATCATATTTGATCCCAGTTGGGTCGGCCAGCCACCGGACCACGCCTGCCCGAGGCAGTCAAAGAAAAACCAAAGGTGATGATGGACGGAGCGTTGACAATACAAACACTCACCCCCGGTCAACTGATCTGGGTTTAATCCGAGGCAGTCGGCTCAGAAGGGGGGCGGAGCAGCAGGAGTTCAATCAGTGCAAGTGAAGTAATGACATCGTCATCAGGTGGTAGGCGGACCACACAGCAAGAGTGTATATGTTCTGTTTAGGGCTGAACAATTTTGCTACCAGCCCGAACATTCGCACTAGGCTGCTCATTAGAAGAGAGAGTTGTTCCATGCTGCAGCCCCCGGTCTCCTAATGAGCAGCAAGTATCACTGCTCAAGCCAATCCTGGCGCTGCTGGAGCAGCAATTGGATTGGCTGAGACACATGTGGTACTTGCCAGCCAGCCAGGAGTGAGTGTGACGTCGAAGCCTCCTCGAGGCAGACACACCTCGTCATGTTCACTGCGACAGGATGGCTGCTAATGTCGAAGGCGCCCTGGCAGTAAGTGAACATACCACCACCGTTGTGCATCCAGCCAGCCTGGCCACATGGAATGCATGCACCGAGCCAGTATCGCCCCGTATGCTGGCATCCTACGAGCTCGGGCAACATGCTCATGACAGCACCTGGCACAGAGGACAGGGCATCCGCAAGGGGCACCCCGGCTCACATCGAAGTACCTGCAGGCCATTGTTGCTCCAAAATCTTTGCTTTCTGTATGGTGTCAAGCCATTCAGCTTGGTATTTGGTGTCAACCCGTAGCGATCATTTGTGGTCACATTAGGCTCAGCGCCTAAGCAGTGGCACGTAGGTGCAGTGCTGTACTTGCTGCCTTTGGCAGTTTGGTATGGGGGCAGAAGTACCCCCTAACTCCCGGCACCCAACATCTGACCACCCTCCGGAGCCACATGCACCACTACTGACTGGACCCGGCTCTCCAGCAAAATCGATCTGTGGCATATAATTTCGTCCTGATGAAGACTTCAGAATGAGGCGCAAATAGCCCTTTTATCGAGCGAAGTCCAAACGTAGACTGACTACACTACTGTCTCACATTATAGGATCTAAATGTATCGAGATATCCACCCTATATGTGAAGAAAAATAGGGAACGATTGATCATATTAGGCTGTAAAGGTCTTTCTCTAATGATTTTGTGATTGTGTTATGGTCGCACCACCTTTACCCAGTCCCACACTTACCTTATCACTCCCATCATACCCCAACACTTTTCTCTTTCTCACTGAGAGAACGTTCATATTTTAAAGTGAGATAGATAACTTTGATTTACAAGAGTTACTTATGCATTTTGGCATTTCCGAAACTGAATTGTTCAAAAACGTTTTTTGATTCATTCATTTGAAACGATAAAATTGCTTTGTTGATTCTCCAGAATTTATCAGTTTATTAAATATGAAATGTGATATAGCATTGTGGTGAATTTTTGCAATCTATGTTTCTACTAGTTCTGTTACATTTGATAATGCTTGAACACTGTCCCATATCTAACATACTTACGGATGTTCTGGTGAAGCACTGTAAATTCAATGAATTTACTGATGAGGAAGCTACCTGCCTCAGAGTTATTGATGGATTTCTGTCAGATTTCTTTTGACGATGAATGCTGTAGGAAACTCTCAGCTTAGAACAAGTCCTCAAAGCTGCTTGTGCTGAAGAGAGTGCTGATCATCAAGTGACTGACATGGAGGCTGGAGGCACTCAAAGTGCAGCAGTCATTAGCATGAAAAGTATCCCAAAGTACAAGGCCAAGAGATACAAAGTGATGTCGCAACAGAAAAAGAAAATATGTTACAGATGTGAACTGTTATGTCCCGCAGTTGGACAGGTGTGCATCGGCTGTAGTAAAGTGAACCATTTTGTAACGACTTGCAAGGCAAAGAGAAAAGTAAGTGCATCACAGCATGAAGACAAAATGGCCGACTGAACACTACCTCAGTGACATTTCACATGCTCTCACAAGGCCAACTTGTCACACCAACTGAGGCAAATCGACACCAAATGAAGTTGATCATCATCTAAATCATCAGCAAAGAGTTCCTCAGTATCAGTTTGCAGTGAAACTGGCAATGGCAATTGTGCAATGTTGATGTTTACTTCAGAAATGCATGCACTTGTGGGACTAGTCGAAGGTGAGGAAAAAATCTAAGTTAAGAAAAATGTACATGAAAAAGCACATTCAAACATTGTCCAAAGATTACCCTGAAGATAAATGGGTGTTTGTTACCATTCATAATTGACAGCGATGCATCAATAAATATCATGCCTGAGAAGCAGTATCAAGAAATGTCTCTGTTGCCACAACTTAAAGTAAAAAACTAAAGTATACACACAGGCTGCCTCATCCTCCTTAAAACATCAAGGTACGTTTGTAGTCACAATGAAACATAAGAAAATTGTGGTACAAGTGCCCATTCATGTACTTCAAGGAATAGCTTCAAGTGCCTATTTGCTCAGTTTCAACACTGCTGCTGATATGGGGCTGATAATAGTGAACTACAATATGAATGCTCATCATGAAATTGTGCGTCAATTTCCTTTATTATTTCATGGGTTAAGAAAGCTCAAAACAATGAAAGTAAAGTTACATATAAATGAGGATGTTTGTCCTGTTGCTCAAAGACACAGACAAATTGTGTGGAATGGCCAGTTACTGTTCTAGGTACACATGCGACGTTGCTAGGATCAGTGCACCTTCACGAGAACTGACAAAAAATGTGTCATTTCATTGGTCACCTGAATGTGAGAAGAGCTTCCAAAAAATCAAGCATGCCATCAAGAATGCTACTGAAATGGAAAATTTTGATCACAATCTTGATAGAGAAGTTGTAGTTGATGCTATACCCGTTGAGTTAGGCACAGCATAACGTACAGCCAAATTCTTGGAGACAAAATGTGGCATTCCCCAGTCAAAGCCTGTCACAAACTGAACGTGTTTACTTGCAACCTGAGAAAGAAAGTTTGGTGGTGGTCTGGGCTTGTGACTATTTCGACATGTTCTTCATGGAAAGCCTTTCACAGTAGTGACTGATCATCAAGCACTGTTGAAAATATTTGCCAAACCCAAAGCTGAAATGCATCCTTGAATTGAACATTGGGGTTTGAGGTTACAAGAATACAATTTTATTGTAAAATCGAGCACAACAGCTGCCATGTCTTCAGAACAAATTGTCACTCCCACGAGCCAATATAGTGACATGTTGAAGTTAAAGACATTATTACTCCCCAATCATAGAACCAGCACTCTAGACCCCTCACTAGTGCATAGTTAAAGTTAAAAAATCTAAGAGATGAATTATAAGTGGCTTAAGAAAGCCTCCTCCTGCGAGTTACACAAATTCTTCTTTCAGAGGGTCTACGACAAGTGATCGTCGTAACCCATGAGGAACATCAAGGAATAGTTGCCCCAAGGAGAGCTCTCCATGACCAAGTCTTGTTTCCTTAATGTCGAAAAAGACTTAAAGGTCCGTCATGTACGCAACTGTCTTTCGTCTCAAGTTATTCAGCACCCTTTCAACATGCCAGAATTGCCACAATATGCTTGGGAGAGAATTGCTGTTGATTTATTTGGTCCGCTTGAGAATGGACATCACTTTCTAGTCATTGATGGTGAATACTCTCATTTTCCATTGGTGGAAGACCTTTCATCCACTACACTTGAAAAGGTTATTCAAAGATGAGATGACATCTTTGCAACATGGGGTGTACCTGCAATCATAAAATCTGACAAAGGCCCACCCTTTAATTGTCGAGAATTCAAAGACTTTCCAAATTACCTCAATATAAAGCATCAGTAAAGCACTCCTAAACAGTTCATGAGTAGTCTAGAGAAAGCTGTTCAGCATGCTGCATTGGAGAAGCTCTGCCTAAAACTTAATTTGAACATTACTCTTTGAGCTTACTGATCAACTCCTCACTCAACAACAGGGGAAAGCCCTGCCACTCTAATGTTTGGAAGAGACATGATGACCAAGCTGCCCCAATGGACCAACCACAGATCCAAGACTGAGGAAGACATTCATACCAGGGACTTTGGCCATTAGCGAAAGATGAAAATATGTGCTGACAAATGACGTAATGTCAAAGATGTCACCTTTACTAGAGGAGATCAAGTGTTTGTCAGACAACCCAGAAAAAGAAAGTATGATGCTCCTTTTGGAGCTGAACCACTTACTATCACTAACACCAAAGGACACATGGTGACATCCCAGTGTCCTGGGAAGTCCCTTACGAGAGATTCCTCTTACTTTCGACATATGGCCCATCTCTCACCAAACATCGATGTCAATGTAGAGACTGGGTCCAGACAGACTGTGTTTGCTGATGCTTCCATTTCACCTGTGCAAATCACTGACACTTTGATTGTCAGCTCCCAGTTTCCAATGACCCGATCAGGCCGTGTGATGCAGGCACCACGACGATTCTTTGAAGACTTATCATTGTATATAGATCTCTGATCATCTGCGTATATATTAATGTGTTTATTCGTGTATTTATTTATCTGTTTTGAAAAGTTGTACCTTTTTATTTAACAAACCTGTAGATGTAGTGTTTTGTTAATAAAGAACGCTGGAACTCTTTTGGTTCCCGCTGTATACTGTAGGCCTGTGACGTAAGCGTGGAGGGATGAGTTGAAGGCAGGTTTAGAATATTGAGTGCTGACTTACCTGCAGCAGAATAAAAACGAGTACAAATTCTCTCCGTTTGTGACGCAGTTATTGGTGAGTACATGGGCTGGTGGGATGCTGCAGCAGGGAAATAAAATGCAAAAATGCATTCCCAATTAGGACTTTTTTCCGTTCTTCACAAGAATATTTACCCCTGTGGAGAAGACGATTCCCAGAACTGAGTATTCACACATTATTCAATCCCTGACATGTATGCTATTTCAGGGGTTTGACATTACTTGCAAATTGTTGATGAATAAATGTTAACTTATGAGTTTATGAATTTTCACCAACTTTTATAGATGGATCAACACAGGAACGCTAAACGTGCTGTAATATACATCGGAATATTGGTGTTTGAAAATAGAATTTGCACAAAGAATACTGTATCAATTCTCATTTTGTAACTCAAATTATTAATTTTCATGTGTATAGTGAATATTTTGCACTCCTAAAACGAACTAAGGTGCACAATATCATTTTTGAATAGAGCACATTGTGCCCAGAATACACGTTTTTAGGAATGGAAAGAGGTTATGAACATGGGAGTACTAATCAAGGTAACAGAGAGAGTAAGGGTGGTGGTTTTCTTTTCTTATATAACAAAAAATTATTTTCTTGAAAAATAAGATCAGGCAAATATAATAGTGCATTTGAATATTTATTTAGATCATACGTAGCAGCTAGCCAAGAAGACCCCACTCCTTTTAATCATAGAAAGCCTTCTGCAAGATGTCTTTTTTGATTTCATGTTTCACTTGTATTTTGTCACTACCATTAAATTTCCCAGCTGAGCTGAAGTCATCCCCTCCCAGCCATCTAAGTGCCTTCCCTGAAAGCCAGGGCACAAGTCCTAAAAAAAGAAGTGGGGGGACTCTCCAAGGTAGGCGTGGTCACAGGAAGTGGCATCATGACAGGAAGTGACATCATGACAGGAAGTGGCATCACGACAGGAAGTGGCATCACAACAGGAAGTGACATCACAACAGGAAGTGACATCACATGTAAGGCAGATCTATCATTTGCATATAATGCAAGATTTAACAAATGAAGCTGCTTGGTACTTAAGCCTGTGACTTAAGGTCCCTGTATGGAGGAATTAGCAGCCCAAATGTGGATGAAGTTTGGCGAAGGTGACATGAACACATTTTCAAAACGCTACAGAAAAGTTTGACTGCAACATTTTGTATACATTACAGGTTCCCAGAGAGGCTGCTTCCCACACTCGACAATGACTATTACACAAAGTAGAGCTCCATATTCACGTTATTCTATCGATGAGTGTTATATGTTATCTCCCCACCTATTGTAAACTAGCGACTCTGTATTAAATAGTTTTGTCCCAGCTGCCTCTCTAGCTGTGGCTAGATTTATTTATTTTATTTATAACGTTTTATATAGCGCGAACTTGATCCCAAAGGATATCAGAACGCTTTACAATTTGCAGCAAAGGTAACAAATCAGAACATTAGTCTAACATTGGGAATCTTGGCTGAAGACAATGGAGCTGCCGGGGCATTAACTTGGATCAATGCCTAAATTTTAGATATATTAACTGGCCATTGCATTTATTTTAGCAGACTTATTTATTTCTATTTATTTTAGGAAATGTATTTAGTTTTGGTATATTTTAGTTTGACTTAGTTGCCTTCATTTACTTCACTGCAACAAAATATAAACATTGCTTTACTTTCTATTAATACTGTTTATTTTTGTGATAGTTCCTAAAAAAAGGGCCGATTATGACTCATGCATTGTAATGGTTGTTTCCCCCTTTACAGAGACTACTTACTATAAAATCGGGGTGGGCCTAGCTCATGATGTCATTTTGTGGGGACCCCTTGAAGAAAGCGGGCAGAACCTTTGCAAAACTTTGTGCCCCCCTATCCAGTAGTGCAATTATCCAAACACTGACAGGATGAGCCTAAATTAAAAATATACTGACATACGTAATGCCAAGTCAGACGTCATCATGGAGTCATGTTTAAATGAACAATCCAGCGCCATCCTACACCTCCCCATTCCACAAAATTATACAATTCAGACCGACAACACAAACTAGAAGGGGGCGTTGCTGTCATCATTAAACATTCCATGTGGAAACAGCGACACACGGAAGAACACACAAGGGTACACCATCATACTACTTACATTTTGTAGCCTGGTGTCAATTGTTCAATGCAGGGCTTAATTTGTGCCAGTGCTTAGCGCCGGCACTTAATTGGCAGGGTCGGGTCTAGTGGGACTCTGATTCTACACGCACGAGGCGCACAGTGCATGTAAAATGTTTTAATTTAACTTACAGCACAATTGCTAGTACTAATACTTAATTAACTCCTCAAGTCTCATGCAGCCGCATCGCATTGTGTTTAGTTTTTCACATCTCAGTTTACCCTTAATTGTTCACGATCACTTGAATAATGAAATATTCTGAGTGGGAGAGCTCTTTAGCAGCACTCTGCCAGGTTTCTCTCTTGTCACTCTCATGCTGCTGTGTTAAAGAGCTTCGGTTCTACCGCACAAAGAATTAGGGTGACCAACTGGCATTGGTGCAAATTCAGGACGGTGAGTGTAAAAATTCAGGACAAAGGGTCAAAATTCAGGACACAAATTCAGGACAGGAGGTCAAAATTCAGGACAAAACTTCAGGACAATAGGTACGTTTTACAGACACATCAGAGGTCGCGCAATAGTATATAAGTAAGCCCAGCCATTTCCAAAAGTATTCAACCATTTGCAAACCTATCCTTCATGTATCCTTCCATCCATCATTTCACTCATCCATCCCTTCATCCATCTCTTCATCCATCCCCTCATCCATCCTTTCACTCATCCTCCATTATCCATCCATCCATCCACCCTTTTACCCTATCCATCTGTACACTTATCCATCCACTCTTCATCCCATCCATCCATTCACTCATCCATTCAGCCATTTACCCTTTCACCAATCCAGCCATCATTTCACTTACTAATCCTTCCACTCATCCACTCTTTTAGTCATCCATCCATCCTCCCTTTCTCTCTCCATCGACCCTTTCACTTAGCCTTCCTTCCATCCATCCATCCACCCACCCATCCATCCATCTACTCATCCACTCATGAATCCATCCATTGCCCCTATCACTCATCCATCTATCATTTCACTCCTTCACACATCTATTCATCCTTTTGTCCATCTACCCTCCCTTTCACTCACTCATCCATCCTTACACCCACCCTTTCACTCATATGTCCATTCATTCACCCTTGCACTTATCAATCCATCAATCCATCCATCATTTCACTCATCCACCTACCCCCCATCATCCACCCACCATCCACCCACCCACTCATCCATCCTTTCACCCACCCACCATCCAATCCACTGATACATCCTTTCACCCATCCACCATCCACCCACTCACTCATCCATCCATCCTTTCACCCACCCACCCACTCATCATCCATCCATCCATCCTTTCACCCACCCACCCACTCATCATCCATCCATCCATCCTTTCACCCACCCACTTATCCATCCATCCCTTCACCCACTCTCCATCCATCCATCCTTTCACCCACCCATCCATCCATCCCTTCACCAACTCTCCATCCATCCATCCTTTCACCCACCCATCATCCATCCATCCATCTGTCCTTCCCCTCATCATCCATCCATCCATCCCCTCATCATCCATCCATCCTTCCCCTCATCATCCGTCCATCCTTTTCCCTCATCATCCATCCTTCCCCTCATCATCCATCCATCCTTTTCCCTCATCATCTATCCATCCATCTGTCCTTCCCCTCATCATCCATCCATCCTTCCCCTCATCATCCATCCATCCATCCATCCTTTCCCCTCATCATCCATCCATCCTTTCCCCTCATATCCATCCTTCCCCTCATCATCCATCCATCCTTCCCCTCATCATCCATCCATCCTTTCACCCACCCATCATCATCCATCCATTCCCTCATCATCCATCCATCCCCTCATCATCCATCCATCCACCCTTCCCCTCATCATCCATCCATCCTCTCTCATTATCCATTTATTCAATCTTTCATTCATCCATTCACCCTTTCACTAATTCATCCAGCCATTCACCCATCCCTTCACTTACTTACTCACCGACCTTTCCATATTAATTTTGAGCTGAGCCCTTTTGAGAAGAGGCCCATCAAGAACTTCACCCTCGCTGCAGGGGCTGTTCCAGGACTGGGACAGAAGCCACCCAGGGCGGAGACAGGATCCACCACAGGGGGGGACAAGAGCCATCACAGGCGGGGGTGGACTGGAGCCACAACATGGGGGGACAGGAGCAGGAGTCATCACAGGAGAGGGAACGTGATCCACCAGGGTGGGCACAGGGGTGGGCATGCAGTATTCTAGTATCATCTTGGGCTTCTCGCCCCCTTCTGCACAAGACAATGAGAAGACAGGCTCTCTGTCCAAAATGCCACCCCCCTCTGTGATATACAGTACTTACAGGAGATACTCCGAGAGAACTGATTGAACTGATTGTCCTCCATACTTTGTTAATCAGTGTGGGTGCGATTGTGCCATTTCTTTATTGTATTACATTATGCATGTTTGAAGAACCGAGGTTTGCTTACAAATTAGTGACAGTAATTAAGCTCGGTGAAGAGAAGCAGGTGCTGCCTCGGTGTGATCAGGGGCGTGATCTGGCCGAGTCTAGGATGTTTGGGGCCCTGGGTAGAAATGGAATGTGTGAGCCCCCCTCTAAATAGCAGATACAAGACGCATTCAGGGTTGTTTGCGTGTGAATGGATGCCTCCTGCTCCTGAACCTGCAGCCCCTCCCTCTGTCACCTTCAAGCACCTCTTAACAGCTCATCAAGGGCTGGAGGTGTGAGGGTTGCCATCCCGCTGTGCCTCTACAGTGCTGGTGGGGGTCTGAGCTTTCATACAGCATCGGAGTCAAGAAGGGAGGTGGGGGCAAGCTGTGCCCGGTTAAAATTACGGACAAATGGTAGGTGCAGGGGCGTGGTGACCACCGGCGTGCTTGGTAACTGCCGAGGAGGCGTACGAGCCAATCATCAGCGCTATCAAGGTGGAGCGAAGGTCTCCGAACATATTAGGGAGCTGCAGGAGGAGAGAGCAGAAGTGTCAAAGGCCACGACTGGAACACGATAACAAAGATGTAATAATCTATTACCGCCCAACATCTAAACACGCTGCGCACTGCAAACCTGCAAGATTGTCTATGTGCAGGGTTGGCACGAGCAGCCGTGTTGGACAATAAAACTTTTAACAATAGCACAGTACACTGTGTACCCTCCATCCCCTCGGCTTCCACAACAAAGCCATCAAATGCTTCCGGATTCAGCCAGCCACTCGCCCACCCGGAAATGCTTTATTTACTTTGTGCGCGCTGCCGTGCTCCCGTTTTTTAATGGTGGACGCGGTTTTGATTTAGCAGGGTGGACGGCGTCCACCCTGAAAAACCCTCAGAAATAAGTGGGGGGATGCCGTCCACCCGCGTGGTACCCCGACTCGTGCCCTGCTGAAAGCCACACTGGCAGGAACCTGAATGGAACTAACTACTCACCCCAGTACATGGACACACTTTTGATAATCCCCTGAGACAAAGTCAACTCCTCTGGGATCTTCAGTAACCTTGTGTAATGCTGATAGCAGGAATTGCTAGTTGTGTCTCGCTAGTGTAAAAATGGCAGCTCGAGGTGTTTAGGAGGATAACAGGCTGCACTGTGGCTCACCAGGGCATCGACAATAGTGCCCTGGCTCTGGAATGTAAGCGTGCGTGTGGGCATCATCAATAGTACCCTGACTCTGGAATGTAAGCGTGCATGTGGTGTTTTATAGGCATTGCAAAGTGAAAGTGGTTGACATTTTAGTGCCAGTCTGGCCCACCAACTGGCAACGGTGGGAATTCAAAGTGTATGAGGCCATAACTGATGCATCTGTGGGGTTACTAACACTTATTGCTAAACCCACCGATGCATGGATCATGTGGGCTGCTTACGACTATTACTGAGCCCATTGGTGCATGTACTGTGTATGGCTGCTGGTGCCTGTTACTAGAACCATTAATGCATGCACTCTGTGAGGCCACTGCTGTCCAATATTGGCCCTTTAACGCATGCACTGTGTGGGTCACTGGCACACAATATTAGGCCCATTAATGTATGTACTCTCTGAGGTCTTTGGCGGTCGTTACATCGGATCCCGACATCGGATGATTGTGAGCGTCTGCCGCTGTGGCCACCGCCGCACTCGGCTGCTGCATTGCTGTGTTATTGGCTTTGTTATCCCCAGGTGATCGCGCCTCAAGATGGCGAAGGTGACTGAGCTCAGGAGCGGGCCCCCGGGAAACCACTCTGGACCGCTTGGCAATCGAGCCCCTGCCGCCGAGACGATAATCCTACATCCGGACCCCTTGACCCGAATCCTCTCAGCGCTACGTCAGCTCCTACAGCGCTGTTCATCAAAATCTCTGGCACCAAGGCCGTGCTCCGGCCCCCAGTGCGAGCATTCCCGTTCTATTGAATTCTCGTGGTATGATAAAATCTTCTTATTTACGGTTATTTTTCTGAATGAAGTATGAAGTTCTGAGGGAAATTATTTATGCCGCCTGACCATAAGATGGCGGCCGTTCGCCGTGATACAGCGAACGCCACAACCTTCACCTAGGTGAGAGACGGGGAGCTTGGGTGCGCCACGGTGGGCAGCATTCACTGTCCCATACTTCAGCCTACAAAACGGGACACCTCTACCCCAGCGTGTCCCACTGAAAGAAACCTCTCCAGAGTGGGAAACCTGACTCCAACATGGCGACCGCTTTTGATCAATAATAGCTGACAACTCCAGCAATACAATGTGGTTCAACAGGAACCTCTGATCTTGTACATAGCCTTTGGATACCGGCCTCTCACTACTGTTTAGACCTTAGGTAGTAACCAAACCAGCCTGACATCAGGATGACGCCAGGTGCTGACTTCCAAGTGAAAGTCATCAGCTTTAGGTCAGGAGGAGAGATGAGAAGTGACGGATGATGCCCAGGTTGCACAGAGGGTATAAATACTACAACAAGAGGCGTGGTCATCGACCTGACCTTGTGCATTTCTCCCATCCCACCACCAGCATCCGGTTAACCCTTCTTACATTTAATTTGTGAACTTGCCACTGATAGTGGAGACCAAGCACTTTGGCAGATTGAGCTACCTCAATTGATGCAGAGGAGATGGGCTATTGATCTTCCCCTCAACCGTCACCTACCCCCCTGGACATTGGACAGTCAATTTCCTTCGGCCTCCAGCTATATCTCACTCCTCGTTTCCCTTATACCCTTACTCTCCTTACCCTCCCTTGCGCCATTAATCTTGTCTTATATGCTAGTTAAATGTGTCGAACAACTAATGTAACCCGTACCCGATTTTAACCTAGAGACCTAGCCATCGGACTGATGCCCGATGGAGCTACCATGTGAGCTAAAGGGGAGACTGACTGTGAATTCCCTCCTCGACCGTCACCTACCTAGTCAATCATTGAGCAGATTTTCCCTTCGTCTCTTCATACCGTCTACCCCCTCTTCCTCTCACTTCTCAATCCCCCTTTGACCCTATCTGCTCTATTTCTCTCCCCTTCTCGCTCATCAATGTGTCGCATATTTTTATGTATACCCTCTAAAATTTCTGAGAACCTTTTACTTCATTTTCTATTCTCTTGAAATGTTCTTCTAGTATTTGATGTAATTGTGTAACTGATGTAATTTTGTTATTTATGTTGAACCTTATGTATAGCACTTCCCCCCGCCTGTCCGCTGTACAGGTCCCCCCACCGCCCAACTGTCCCTTATCGGCCTCCATGATTGTGCCCGTTGCCAAAGCACTCCCTCTCCCCTTGTGGGGGAGGGTTCCAGCAGTATTGCCTCGGAGTCTCAGAGTCCCCTTTGAGAGAGTCCACTATGTTAGGGATCTCACACATAACGGAAATAGGCCTTTTTTGGCCTTCTTGAATGTGCCCCTTGCCAAAGCACTCCCTCTCCCCTTGTTGGGGAAGGATCCTAGCATTCCTGTCCTGGAATCTCATATACCCCTCTGAGAGAGTCCGCAGTGTTAAGGGATTCTTCACTTAGCGCAGGTCTGGGATAGTTCCCTTTATCTCTGTATGGCACCCCTTGCCAAAGCACTCCCTCCCCCTTTTTGGGGAAGGATCCAATATGTAGGCCTTGGAGTCTCAGAGACCCCTCTGAGAGAGTCCACTGAGTAAAGTAACCTCTCGCAACAGAGATGGGGAAAGGATACCACTTCCCTTGGGAGCACAACTTACTGGACTTTGGACACAGCTTTTACTCGTCTACTGGTTTGTGTCCCCGTCTCCATCCCCCTCCTCTTTCATGCTGTGTCTCTCACCCTCCCCTCCTCTTTCACTCCTTCACTTTCTGTCTACCTCCCCTGCTCCTACCCCGCTCCCCTGAATCTCTACCTTTGCCTGCTTTTTCCCTTACGTATATGTCATTATTGTCTATCTCGCCCTTACATGTAACTATGTTGCCATGCTCTAACAACTGTGTAACCTTTATAACGATGTAACCTGCAACTATGGTCTGATACTCATGTAAAGCGCTCTGATACCTCCGGGTCTAGCAAGCGCTATATAAAAAAATGTTTTTTTGTAAATAAAAACACAAAGCTCAACAGGGCACAACACAACAAAAAGGTAAAACAGAATGCAACACAGCAAAAATAGTGCTATATAAATATCACATAAATAAAGTACTACAGCAGCAGCTCAAAAGCCAATAGAACACATCAAAACCCCAAAATACCACACAATAAATATGCACAAACTTTCATGTTAAACATTACGGCCTCAGGAAGCAGGGGGCATATTATCAATAAATGGCGTTATAATTATCGCCGCTTTAGCGGCAGAAAACTGCTGCTAAAGCGGCAATAATGGGCTTGATAATATGCCATTGTGAATTCACATAGGAGCCCATGTTCTGGTGTGAACATGGGCTTCTACGGGAATTCTCTATGGCATATTATCAAGCCCATTATCGCTGCTTTAGCGGCAGTTCTCTGCCGCTAAAGCGGCGATAATTATAACGCCATGCTTGATAATATGCCCCCAGGTTTTCTAATTCGTTGAAATAGCATCAATTCACATACTCACTGCTCACAATATCTTTCGACCCAAATCAGCTGAGCCTGCAAAATGGCTGACAGATCTTTACCCAAGGCTAAAACCTTCTGCTAAATATGGGATACAATCCTGTACCTGAACCCACCTTTCTAGAAGGTGAAAGCTATGCAATGACCCTGTGTCCAACACTGACTGAAACCGAGCAAGAAGGAATCACCCGTAGCGAGATGCACGCCAGCAGCTCCACACCAGGCCCAGCAGATTAAAAAACATCCTTTCTCGAAGGTTCTCAGATGTAAGTCTTTCTTAGTTCAGAAGAGAGAGGAGAGGCAGAATAAAACATGCTGGGATTTGATTTTCTTGCCTCGGCTACATCACTTGCTGTTCACTCAGCGATTCATGTGCTCAGACACCAAAAAAGACAGGAGCATTGTAAACTTTCACTGAGCATTCCGCTTATTGCTACTGCCCCAAGGCCAGCGGCTCTACAGGAGCTACCACTTATCTAACAAGGTGAACGTTTATATGTCCTTCTCTGCACCTTTTGCAAAGTGAACGTCTGCAAAACGGAAGACTGTTTCCCGGTAAAGAAAATATGTCCATAAAACGCTAAAGCAGTATATTAGGCCACACTTTTGATGTACTTAAAACTGTATCTGTGAAGCTGTAGATCAGCGCAGACTTTTCTAAGGCTACCGGGCTGGTGTTCGCTCTGATTTTAGATTGCAAGGATTCCAGGAGACAGTCCTGCTAAAGACGTCAGGACAGAAGACCCAAACCCATCATGGAAAGTGGGAGCCAGTGAGAGTTCGCTGGCTAAATCAGCTTGAGATAAGAACAATACATCTTTTCTCTTAATACAATAAACAAAACATGCATGAAAGAAATAATGGTATATATTAAAATACTGAGATACAAAGTGACAGGCATGGAGGAAGGGAAACTTGTAAGCAATTAGGCACGGAAATGGACTCGAGGAGATCATATTGCTGAAGAAGGTACTTTAATCCAGGAAAACCCTACAGCAGTGCTTCGCAGCCAAGCAGCCCCACACAAACTGGCCATAATTTCTGTCAAATACGCCAGGAGACAGCCATAGTATTTCTTCTGTGTGATGATTGACCTTGTCACTAATCTTATGCCACGGTACTAAGGCAGAAAGAATGAAGGAGACATTTCAGAAAGACCACCTCAAGGGACAGACAAACTCGTTTATTTTGGATACAGTCAGGCGTATACCAACTAGGCATACACATGAGGAACCTGCTGCAGGCATCTTTGCTCTTCAACCAGTAATCCTTAGCACACGCATGCATCAACACGACATTATAATTTCAATAGTTGCACAAGAAACAGAAATTCGTTGTTTTGAGTTATTTGCCTTTAATTCTCTACGCCCAGCCAACACGTGTTTCGTCATCAGTGCACAAGTCCTAAAAAAAGAACTGGGGGGATGAACCAAGTTATCTTTTCCCCCTGTTAATCATTTTCTGTATTAAATCCTTGTTTTCTAGCCCACTCGCATAATCTCTGCCTCTGGTGCAGAGTCTCCACTCCGGGTACAGAAACTCTGCTCTCATGGCAGAGATCCCGCAGTCGGGTCAGAACACAAAGCTTTCATACAGGAAATAAAATTCAGGAAGTGCAATTCAGGAAGTTGCATGGTCATGCTGAGGAAATTGATGAGAAGGCACCCCCGTTCAGTGAAGTGAATTGCACGTACTAGATGATGGGTGCTTGATAAGTACCCTCAGTTATATGGGGGACCTGAGGAACAGCTGAGCAAAGCAGCACACGCCGGAATCTGGGAAGACATCGCAAAGCGATGCAGTGCAAGGGTTCCAGTACCATCAGCGGGTCAAAACGTGTCACAAGCACTGGAAGGACCTGCAACTCTGGCTCAAATCAAGGCACAGGGCCTGACCTCCCAGCCTCACTTACAGAGGCCCTACCTTAACCCACAGTACAGGAGGATCATGAAGGCAACCTGGCTGACCCTGCATGCTCAGATGGAGGAATATGAGAAGCACAGACCTGGTAAGCGCATGAACTGCATTATGTGTCTGATACTATAATGGAATTTGTGAAATAGATTTACCATCATGTGTCTTTTGTCAACTTTCACATAATCAGAGTAATGGCTCCAGTACGTACAAGGCCAATGCATCGTTGGAGCACATTGAATGCAGTTTTTAGTGCATTCTGGGACTTGTAATGTTCTAGACACAACTGGGGAAATTATCCTCACAGTTGCATTTAAATGAATAAATGCACTTACATCATCATGACTAGTAAACTAAGGGCTTATAACTGTTGCATGCAAAGGTGAAGGAATGTCTAGTGTTGGTATGAGAGGGCTTTGGGTGTTGCATGCTGTATCATGCATGTCTTTTGTGTGTATGTTTTCAGGGTATAATGTCATATTTATGTACCTTGTAGTAAAGGCTAATTTTGTGATACTTGTCTCACTCAAAATGATACAAACATATCTAAGGGGAACGAAATACGCACATCTTCTCAACAGTGACATGTATGACATTTGTAATGTCTAGGTTGCTGTACTAACTATGCACATTTGCTTACCAGTATACAGCACAAGTGAAGCAGTCTTGACATGCTAAATGTGGCACTTGCCATGTAGAGTGTCTTATGTTGTCAAGGGATATTCCAATACCTAGAATCACATCTTTGCAAAAGTCATATCAAGGCCTTGTTTGTATTTGTACACCAAATTTTGCACTTAAGTTGTTTACGCAATGGATGGCGTTTGATAGTAAGTGTAGGACTTGATGCTGCACATTACAGGATAAATCTGGATCCACATTAAGGTGTGGATATATCCACCCAGAATGTGTGCCAACTCCACTTGTAGACTTACATTGGAAGATAACTATGTTTCAATGTCAGAAAACACACATTGCACTTATGCTGAAGGTGGGGCTTAGTAAGTACAGAAAAGTACACTTTACTAAATTGTGAAAGATGTCAATGTGTGAGTAAATTCTGGACAATACAATGATAATACACATACGTTTGGGTCCAAGAAACATATAATTGGTCAGTGAGATCAAAGAAGTACAACGTCTGCACTTGCTGTATGTAATCACATGAACTGTTATGAATTGTTCTCCAACTACATAATGTTTTGCCTTCTATTTCAGTGGACCAGGTTGGCCAATACCCAACTTAAAGGGACAAGGGGCAGAGCAGAATATCCTCAGCTCGTCGGCAGGCATGTCCTCTTGATTCCACCAGCGAGGAGGAGAAACAGAACACATCAGTCAAGGATAGTATGCCCACTTGGACGGAGCCTTCTTTGTCAGCAGGCACAGCTCAAATGGTGGTGAAGAAACTGAAGGGGGGATCATTGATTGGAACACCTCCGGCCGGGGGGCGGGTGGGACATGAATCTCCCCATGCCACAACGAACTGGACTTTTATGTGGTATTCCCAGAGCAAGCCCCATCACCTTCTCGGCCTTCCACCGACCCTTCCTAACTTTTGAGGGCTCCTTTCCATGGGGCCTCCATTTGTACCCCCTACCACTTCAAGTGCCTGCCTGGAAGAGCTGAGGGAAAACTCTGCCCCAACACCCCAAACCCCTCATGTTATACCCAAACCCCTGCATGTGTCATAATTCCAGTGGCTGCATCCCATGGAGGGATGGTGATATCTGATGATGACCAGAATGTATCCTCTCAGGTCCTCCAGGAGATCCATGATGAACCCCATAGGTTCTCAAAGGCACATTCCAGAGAAATGGCCACCCTCAACACCTCCACCACTTTCTTGGGTGCAGCCATATTGTCTGCTTTAGCCCAGTGTCCCATCCAGACCACTGTCCATATATCTCCCTTTTCCTCTTCCCTCACTGTTTTCCCTGCTATCCCGCGTACTCCTCATGTTTGCCGCTCCCGTGGGAAGTCTGGCCCCACACCAGCCAGCCAGGATGAGTCCACAGGATCAGAAGATCTCCACATCGTGGAAAGGACAGTGAGGAAATCAGTGGCTGGACTATGTTGTGATTGTGGACTTTTGTTCTCCACATGTACATAGGCTGGTTTCCCTGACATTTTACGACATGCTTTATTTATTTTGCCCAACCCCCTTTAAGTCCACTTGCCCATTCTGCCTGAAGACTATTATTTAATTTCCTTTCTCTGTCAGGTCTACCAGCCCGGAGAGGGGTGGCACATGGGAGGCTTTGGGAAGGAGAATGGTGCATACGCGCGCCTCACCATGTGTTTAGGTCCCTTATATGCTTGGGAGAATGCCAGGGAGGCAGTGTCATGAGAAGAGTGTGTAGGAGATGCAGCATGATTGACTTGGATGTGAGGGCAGTGAGAAAGTAATGGTTTTGATGGCGTAAGGGAATGCTGTGTTGTGACTGCTGGGAATGTGTTATTCCTCAGAGATGAAGTGAGAGGTGCAATGCCGGCCAGACCTGGTGTAGGCTTTGGTATTTTGCACTGTAGGCCAACAATACACTCCAGAGACTATTCTTCCTCTGCCTCGACCAGCACCAGATTGTCTTCTCCATCCTCCTCTTCTTTCTCCTCATCCTCCTCTTCTTGTACGGTGCTGGCAGCTAACATAGCTGCTTGGAAGAGGATTGGGTTCTCCCCTTGAATCACTCATCGCCCCTCACTGGTGGATAGTGCAGCTTCCTCAAGTGACTCATCGTCCTCAGCACCAAAAAGACAAACGAGGCAATAGGATAAGTATTCACCTTAATAAATAATGTGCTACAACACAAGGGTTGGGTCACATAATCTTTCCATCTATCTGATGATCCACAAGTGACCTTGTTTGTGTAAAACCTCCATGTGACAGCTTATACTGTAGCACTGAGGTGTTCAATGCAGCTGTGATTTGAAAATTCAAACTCATCAGCTCCAGCCACAGCTGTGTGTGGTTTTGAGATCTCCTGTGATGTCAGCTGCTGAACCTGGCTCCTTGAGGGTGTTGCAGAAGATGAGGTCCTTTATCCAGGGGCTTCAGAAGGAAGTGACACCATAATTAATGTTAAGCATGATTTATATGTGAACATGCAAAATTTACACAGACATCATTGTTTATGTTGGGAACTTATTACACACCAACCTCAGATGATACAAAAAAGTGGCAATATCTGCTAATAGCCTTTTACAAGGAGTTGTTTATTGTGCACCATTTGGGAATCAATAGTTTACAACACTATATAAACTGCAAAACTGTGCAAGATTAATTCTATGCATAACATCAGAATATTTTAGCCTTAGTCCTGCTAGCTCACAGTGCATCATCTGTACCCCTAACCGCAGTTGAATAACATGCGGAATGTGCAACCTCAGAACATGATAACCCTGACTCCTCAAGGAAATCGTGGAAACAGATCTAAACCCCTTATGTTTGGTTACTCATGCATACCCAAAGAGATACAAAAGAAATACACAATATGACTTTTCAATATTTATAAAAGCAGTTTGATTCCTGAGTAAAATATGTGCACTGCAATAATCAATAAAAGGAAACAGAGTTACATGATTAGCATGATTTGCATTGCGAGAATGGTGAAGAAGCTAAACAGCTCAACCCTTTTGCTGTTACAGAGAATAAATGCTTTAATATAAGTACTGTGATATATTGTACTCCTACCACCTATCCTAGAGTGCCTAGCATGGGTGGGTCAGACAGAATCCCTGTAGGGTGTTCTAACTCCCCATTGCTTGTGTGTAAATGTCATCAGGGTGCCCGTCTTGGTAGGGAGCTGGGCATCATACTTCGCAAGAGGTAAACAGGAATCAGCTCGCCTGGAATTCCGGCATGGGCTGCCATCTTAGTGCTAGTGAAGTGCTCCTCTAACTAAAGAACTAAACAAGGGAATGATGTTGTTTATATAATAAAATTCACCCATGTTGCCATGCCGAAGTCCCAGTAAAGCTGTTACTGTTGATTATTCTGTGATAGCTCAGTCGCCGTGCAGACAATAACAAACAACAACATTTTAGCTCTTGTACAGAATTGTCAAGATATTGATAATATGCCTGCAAAGTAGAAAAGTAAGCAAAATACATTTCAGAGAATGTTATTCTGCACAGGCACACAAGCAAATGTGTGTCAAATGTCAGAGTATTTAAGAAAAGAAGGCAACTTAACCCCTTCCTTGCTGCCGACGGCAGCACTACCTTCCCAGTGCTGCCGTCGGCCAATGGCTGACGCGGCTCGGCCGTTTTGCGGAAGTGCCTCACTGCGGGAAAATCGGGGCCGCAGGAAAGGGGTTAAAAACATGAGCATGTAAAATGGTGGTGTTCCTACCCGGGCCTTAATGTGACCACATGATACACCTTACTCCCAACGCCCCCCCAAAAACACCAACTGCCATCCTGCTGGCATAAGTGCGGCACCTCGACCACATCACTGACCATACATTTTTGCCCCTAGAAAAATGATTGTGAGTTTCCATGGTATAGACTTTCAACCTGGTTTTGGCTACTCTTCTTTAAATGAGACAATATAAGCAATTTGGTACATACAGTATTCATTGAACATAAATGTAGAGTCATTCTTTCATTAGCCAACATGTTTTGAAGTAATAGACTTTTATGAGCCATATCTGAGCATATGGAGATGAGTGGCAACAGGGATATTGGACACACACCACATACAGCTGACATACCATCCAATATTTAAGAGCATGAGCATTTTCTGAAATCATTATTAGGTGTACTTACCAGGGTCTACCTTCTGCCCAGTGTTTGTTGCCTGACCAGATGTCACACCCATACGTGGAGAGGAGATTGCTGTGGGCTGTGTTTTTCTGGCCAATGTCATAGGGACTAAAATGATATGAGTGTATTTAGTTTACATTCTAGTTTACACATGTAATGAACCACATTTCCTAGTTCAGTTCACATGATTGAGACTATTGATGGATTCTATGAAAAATATCTTTGGGTTTTCTGATCACAATGAGGTAGAAGGGACCCTCTACTGGCCATATTTACGTACCAGTTTGTGCTGATGGTATGGGTTGATGTGCCCCATGACATAGCCTCCCTGCAAGTGCATGGACCTCTGCTTCAGTAGGAGAACCTACTCTGAGTGTATGTGACAATAAAAATTAAAAGTCAACAGAAAATACCAACAAATTACGATTATTCACATATTTACTCAATTACATTTTCAAGACAACAGTGATAACTACTAAATAAGGCACATTTTCTAGAACCATTTACCAGTGCACAATGAATTCACCAGCACCGATGGGCCACTGTTTGCCAATGGGAAATTAGAAGTTACCATTTCATCACAATGTATTCTGGGACTTGTAGTGCGATAAACAAAATGAGACACAAGAAAGTCTAACTCACAATTAATATTTGCACAAACCTGAGGTGACTTCCATAGACACATTTGCAGTGTATCATACACATTTACCATTTTAAGTTATTGTTTAATTCATCACATACTACCTGGCACTACATTAAGGTTTTCAGTAACAGGCAGCCCATGCAGGGTGGAGAGGACATCCCTCTCAAATGGGGGGAATCGGAGGCAGGTTCCAGTTGGTTGACCAGGGAGAACTCAGGCCACCTCTATCCTGGTGAACTTCTCCTTCACCCGCCTCATCTCAACCTGCCACTTTCTTTTAATGTCTGTGGCAGTCCGGACGTCCTCCCTCAATGCACTAACTGGAGTTGCCAACTGCTGTCATAGGACTGCCTTCTGTGTTGCACTAGTGAGGTAGGATGGAAGGCCATGCAACTTTTTGTACTTTCTCAGTACAAAAGTGAAAGTCATGTTTGTCTCCTCCTCCATATAGTTCCTCTTCCTCCTCAAAGGTAGCATGGTGAAAGGTTGCAAGGCGCAGAGCAAGCAGGCAGAGTCCATCTGGAAAAATCAGAGCCTTGAATGTGTACTGCTTTTTTTGGGGGGGGGGGGGGGCGTGGCTTGGACGGCAATGTGGATGGTCGCCTGAGTCCACTCGCTCCGCACCCATGAGGCCAACTACGGCGATAACCACCCGCCAAACAAGTTTGTTCTGACCAAGAGAACAAGATTCATGCATGGGAAGAGCGAGGTTACAAGAAGAGCTGAGAAGCACACAATAGGAGCAGCGCCGAAGCCGAGAAATCACATCTCGACGATCTGCAAACCCAGCAACAAAGCGGGAGACAAAATGGCGGCCAGACGGTAAGAAGAGCGAAACCCACCGCGGCACCAAAACCAAGCGATCCAGTGAAGAGAAGGAGGGGTGAGTCGCGCACCGCACCAAAACTATCCCCCACCACCCCCCCGGCCACCATCGATCAGCTGAGCATGAGAGCAGAGACGAGCAGAGGGGTGACAGCGACGGAGAACAAGGCGCATCGGGGGCGGGGGAAGCAAAGTGCGCTCACCGGCAGGCTCGAAGGAGGAGATCTCGGAAGCGGCGGGGGTTTAAAACAGGTTTCTGATCGCCGTTACAAAAGACCAACGAGCAGCGGCGAAAGCGAAACTGACTATACGCATGGGCACCGCCATTACAGGAAGCTGCCTCAGGAACCAACAGGAAACGGAAGACGCCCGAGAGGAAGACTAACGCGGAGGTAAACATCCGGCGCGGGCTTTCTCTCTCGGCAGCCAAGCGCTCACCAGTTTGGGAGACCGCTCAGTGGTGCAGACGATACCAAGGTGCAAGAGGGGACTGCAGGAGAGGGCGGAGACGGTGCACACACCACCAGTGAGCCTGAGGGAATGCGCGAACGGGGCTCAAAGTGTCAATCAAGTGCCAAGAGCAGGATAATAGTGCGAACAAGGACCAGGAGGGCACACAAAGTGACGATCACTGCCGACGACCGTTCAGAGGATCACCCAGGGGGCCCGAGGCGGGTGATAACACGGACTCCCTTCGGAAGAGGGGCTATACCCAGGCAGGATCACAAGCCCGCACAGTCACTCATAAAAAAACAGCCCGCTAAGGCCGCAAACGAGACAAAGCACACGCAGGCAGGTCCAAAAGCCAAGACAAGAACAAGACACATCAGAGAGCCAAGCAGGTATAGATCTCACGCAACTGCCCTAACCTCAAAATCAGCTCTAGCCGGCACTCCAACAGCTACCCAAAAGGGGGGGCACCTAGGCAGCATTCTGTCACAAAGAGGTGTTGGAACAATGGCAAACAATGAAGGGAAAACGGCAGGAGACCAAAAAAAGCCTAAAATAGACATTCAAGGCTCCCCGCTGAAGCCTAAAAACGAAACGGCCACCCTAGAGACTATCCTTAGGATGATCAATGAAGGGAATGCGGTGGCGAAGGAAGCAAAACTAAAGATTGACAACATGCAACTAGAATTGGTAGCTATAAGAGCCGACCTGCACAGCACCAACACCCGAATGGAAGCAGCAGAAGGCCGCATAAGCTCCGTGGAGGACGCAACCGTAGAGAACACCAAGGCAATAGCAGAATGTCAGAAAGCCACGAAAGCCATACAGAGACAGCTAGCAGAGCAGGACGACAGGGCCAGAAGAGGCAATGTGAGGATCCTTGGAGTACCGGAGGGAATGGAGGACAAAGCGGGCTCATGTGCAGCCATGCATGAAGAAATGATTCCAAAGCTCACAGGCATCAACTTCGACAGGCGGTTCGAGGTACAAAAAGCGTACAGAGTGCCAGCTGGGAAACCAGTGACAGGTAAGGGACCCAGACCAATAATATGCAACCCGCTATGAATGAGCCATACTGATGCCATTTTCGCATTCGCCAGGAAAAATCAGAACCTCACATGGGCAAGCAGCAAGATCGTGCTGACCCAAGACTACTCAAAACCAACGGTCGAGACCAGGAAAGGCTTCTTGGCCCTAAGGGAGACCCTGCGCAAAAGAGGCGTCAGTTTCAGTTTTGTTGGCCCGGCTCGTTTCAAGATCACGGACAAATGGAGAACAATGGTGTTCCAGAACCCGGAAGATCTGAGACGGTACATTCAGGGGCCGCCGGCAGAGGAGATGGAAACAAAAAGCCCAGGGGCAGCGAAAAGAAGCGCATCACCTACACACTCGGAGTAAGGAACATCACAAGCAGCAGGACAACACGTCTACCTCAGGCAAGCAACCTCTCCCAAGTGACAAATGGGAAATATGATCCATGGTCACAAAGAGAATGGACTAGTTTACATGCTCGGAACAATCTACCTCAGTGCAACCAAGACCCTACATGGGCAAAAAGGACCAAGCCAGCAAGAAGACAGAGTGTTTTCCATCAGAGGTGCGGTGCGGACCATCAATAGCCATGTTTACAGGTTCGCTCAAACCCACCTCAATACTGAGAAGGACTAGACTGGAGCAGATACAAACAATCAAATGAGATTGACTGTGCCTTTTTTCTATTCCCAACGCTCTACCATCGAAAGAACACAAACTCTACCTCAGGGATGTTGCGGAGCAAAGGAACTTTGTCATCGCACACCCACACAGCAAGTAAGGGGGGAGGGGGGAGGGAGGGGAGGGGGGCAGGGGGAGCAGGGGAGGGAGGGGGGAGCAGGGAGCACATACATGGGGTTACTCTTTTTCACTATCTCTACTACTCTTTCTTCAAACTTTCTACACTTCTATCCAGGAGCAACAAGAGCAGGCGTAAGCACAAGCACCCACAAGCAAGCCAAGGGCTAGGGAGAGGCAGCCATAGCAATCCACACAGAGCGAGGCCACACAGATCGCCAGATGCACTTCACCACAAATGACACACAACAACCAAACAAACCTCTCAACTGACATTAAGATAGTATCCCTAAACGTCAAAGGTCTGAACAGCCCGGTGAAAAGAAGGAAAGTACTAGAACACCTGAGGAAACTTAAGAGGGATATCTATGTACTGCAAGAGACAAGATTAGAAGCTGAGGACATAGAGCGCCTCAAGGCCAGTTGGATAGGCGAAGTTAGAGGGTCAGCAGCACAGAACAAAAAAAATGGGGTGGTGACACTAACTAGCAAGAACTCCAAGCTAACAGTGGTGAACTCACAGGCAGACACCGAGGGTAGAACTCTAGTAACTAGCCTAAGGAGAGCAGGGGAAACCATACATGTGGCCAACATCTACGGCCCAAACACTGACGACAGACCCTTCTGGGACAAGGTAGGAGCACAACTACACACTCTAACACTAGGCGACCTGCTTTTCATCGCTGGAGATATGAACCAGGTTCTAGACCCAGCCATTGACAAACACTCGCACAGACAGAGCCAAGCAACACACTCGCACAGACAGAGCCAAGCAACACACAAAGGGAACATCATGAAAAGCCTGTGCTCCAAACTTAGCCTCAAGGCCCCATGGCGCCTCCAAAACCCAGACGCCAAAGAGTATACTTTTTACTCCAACCCACACAAATCCTACAGCAGAATAGATTACATCCTCATATCAGAAACACACACCCACCTCATAGACCACACGTAAATTGGGCCCCATACCATCTCAGATCATTCGCACATAAGCCTAACCCTATCAGGGAAGCACAATGAGAAGCCAACTCGCAGGTGGCGTTTTGACGATAATCTGCTCACCAACATCTCAGCGAAAGTAGAGCTCGAGGCAGCAATAAAAGAGTACATGACAATTAACGACACCCCCGAGATAGACAGAGAGCTGCTATGGGACGCCTTAAAAGCCACCATTAGAGGGACTGTTATGACAATCAAGGGCAGGCTGAACAAAGAAAGAAACAAAAAGATTGCCGACCTAGAAAAAGAAATCAAAAACCTAGAGAATGGCCACATAGCCAACCTAGAAGATAGGAACACCCTCACCAGCCTAACTAAACGGAAGTATGAACTTAACAGAATACTGAGTGAAAGAGCAGGGACCTGGATAAATAAATACAAAGCTATTAACCTATGCACCGCAAACAAAGCAGGGAAGAACCTGGCATCCTACCTGAAGGGGAAACAGAAACAACACTCGATAGAGGCCATCAAAGACAGACATAACAAGTCCCAGACTGCAAATAAGGAGATTCTGGAGGTCTTCAGAGACTTCTATGAGAAACTATACATGAGGGACGAAACACTAAAAGAAGATGGGGGCAAAGAACTACTAGAACGCATATCCACACCGACGCTATCAGATAAGGAACGAGACATCCTCGACCTAAACATAACGGAGGACGAAATAGGGAGAGCCACAGCGAGCCTCAAAGACAACAAGGCACCAGGGCCAGACGGCTTCACGGCCGGCTTTTACAAGCAGTACCTGCACATTCTCAGACACACTATGAAAGAAGTTTTCACGAAGTGTGTCCAGAATGGACGCATGACACCGTCAATGGCGGAAGCAAACATAATAGTAATACCAAAGGAAGGCAAGGACACAAACCAGGCAAAGAACTTTAGACCAATCTCACTTATAAACGTAGACTGTAAAATCTACGCCAAAATACTAGCAACTAGACTCAACGCACACCTACCTAAGCTTATACACTGCTCCCAAGTAGGCTACCTTAAAAACCGCATGTCCCACAACAACACGAGACTGCTATGCCACATAATAAACCACTCCTCCAAGAGCAGGAACGCAGCGGTCATGATAGCCTTAGACGCTGAGAAAGCTTTTGACAGGGTGTCCTGGCCATTCCTAGACCAGTGCATGGTAAAATTCGGGCTCGGACCCAATTATAGGAAGATGGTACTGGCCCTCTACAACGACCCCAAAGCATGGGTGGTAGTAAACGGAGGGACATCAGAACTTCTTCACCTAGGACGAGGGACCAGACAGGGGTTCCCGCTATCGCCAGCCCTGTTCCTGCTGGCGATAGAACCACTCCTAAACATGATCAGAACTAACACAGACATAGCAGGGATACCAGTAGAGGGAGAAACTTTTAAGCTAGCGGCATATGCAGACAACGTGCTAATAATCACCGAAGACCCAGAGAGATCAATCAAAGCGCTGATGGAAACGATAGAACAATATGCCCAAGTCTCGGGATACAAATTGAATACGGACAAATCCGAGTGCAACCCGCTGAACGTCCATACCACCAAAACGGTGTTAGGTGCATACGGCCTCACATGGCAACAGAAACCTATCAAATACCTAGGCCTCCTCTTCGAGAGAGACCTAAGATCCACACTAGAACTCAATGTGCAAACCATTCTACAGAAAATAAAGGAAAGAGTAGAAGGATGGTCTCCCAAATTTACCACGTGGTGGGGGAGAGTGGAAGCGATCAAAATGATGCTCACACCAATGGTAAATTACATGCTGAACATTCTGCCACTGACAAACACAGAAGACTTCCATAAAAGACTAGACAAAATGCTGAATAACTTTCTGTGGTGGGGGAAAAAGCCCAGAATAAGCCTACACAAGCTCAGACTGTCGAAAGACCTAGGCGGCCTTAACATAACCAACTTCAAAACATTCCAAACAGCATGTATAGCCAGACAGGGGCTCCACTGGCTCACTCCGAGACCGGAATATACCCCGGTGTGGCTGACACTTGAGCGAGGACTACTAAAAGGGATGAACCCCATCGCCCTTCTCACCGCTACCCGACACCCAGCAATCAAAGACAACCCCGTCCTAAGGAACACAAAAACAGCGCTCCTTAGTGTTGATAAACTAATGGAAACTAGCTTTAAAAAAAACAATTCGAGTCCATCTGGCACAACCCCACAATAAAATATAGAGTTAAGACTCTAAACATGCATTCATGGTACAGACACGGCATCTCCACCACCAGCAACCTACAGAAACAAGGCACGAATTTAACATTTGACACCCTTAAGGAAGAACATAACCTAGAGAGCATAGAGCTGTACAACTTTCTGAAAATCAAGGTAGCATTAAGGAAGGCAAACCTCAGCGGTCTAACACCATCACTCATACAATACACCACCAACCGTAACATACTAGGACACCAAGTAGCACACCTCTACAAAGCCCTCTGCCCCAAAACCACCAAACTCAACGACAAAGTCACGATTTTTTTGGGGCACACTAGCGGGTATGGTGCTAAGCGAGGACGAGAGATCCGAGCTATGGAGATCCACTTCCAGGAAAAAGGTCACAGCAGCTCTAAACCAGACCAAATTCTGGCTCATACATAAGGCATACTGGACACCCGCCCGCCTAGCATCCATGGGAATCCGCGACAGCGACTCCTGCTGGAATTGCAACAAGGGGAAGGGAGACCTCGCACACCTACTCTTCCTCTGCTCCAAGGTTAGGAAATTCTGGAACACAATTGAAACACTAATAAACGATATCACAGGGGCCACCATGCACCTAGACTTCCACAGCCTGGCACTAGGTTTCACATCCCCCTCAATCGCTACCAGAGAAGACCGTGACCTCATAGACCTACTACTGACAGCGGCAGTCAAAACAGTTCTGAACAATTGGAAAGACACAGGGAAAGCCGAGCCTAAAGCATGGCTCAATTGGGTCACTTTCCTACGAGGGGCTGACAATATCACAGCGACACACTCACCCAAAACACACAGGCAGTCGAATATGTGGGAGTCCCTAGACAATTAAAAATTTGCAAACATTTGTGACAAGAATTTTCAATTCTATTAAGGACACGGAGGCGAGGATTATGCTTTCTCGATTTCTTTACTACCAACAGCAGCCAATAGAAACATAGTAAAGAAAAAAGCAGACTACAAATCCCATGAGCACTTAGGCAACCATAGAGACGACATCCTATATAAACAACCATAGAGGACAACACTTCCTCTTTCTTTGTCCAGGAAATTGAAAACAGTCAAAAGTCAATGGAGAGACACCGCTGAACAGCTTGAAGGAAAAGAGCCAAAGGCAACTGCAAAAGGACCAACAGGAGACACGTAATCATCCAAGGGCGAAGAGGCCGTAGCAGGAAACACAGCATATCCAAAATCCAAACTGGTGGAAACGATGCAGGAGAGACCACGACGAAGAATCACTTCTGGTCTGAACCTGAAAGAAAATCAGAGCCGTAATACACAATCTCAAAACCTGGAAGGTAGCATCACATAGGGTAGGGAAAAAACAATGCAAGAAACATTTCAGAGTCATAGCGAAGCAAAGATGCAAACATAAGCAATGCAGTAGAATACATTTGGGTGGGATAATCCTCGCCTCCGTGTCCTTAATAGAATTGAAAATTATTGTCACGAATGTTTGCAAATTTTTAATTCTATGGCAGGACAGGAGGCTCAGATTATGCTTGTTCAAAGCTGGTCCACCACAACAGATGCAATATCCACAATGGGTTTGAAATAATACATTTTAAACACAGTATCGGAAGACCAATCAGCGGTCTTCACAATGTCTTGCAAACTCACACCAACATGAAAAGCCTTAGAGGCCATGGCACCCCGCGCGGAATGAGCTCCAAAAATGGAGACATCAATTCCTGCTTCAGACATAAGCCAGCGCACCCAACGAGCCAGGGTAGCTGGCGCCACAGGCTTAAAAGGCTTTTGCAAAGCAATCAACAACTGTCCAGACAAATCTTGACGAAAAGGAGCAGTACTCACCTCATAATCTTTTATGCACTGGACCACACATAACTGTGGGTTCTGAGGAAAAGCCGGATAAGTCACAGTAGACAGATTAGTCTTGGTGCGCCGGGAAACCGTAAAAGTAACCCCTTCCGGGGAAAATGAACGGCCCGCGAGGTCTAACGCACGTACATCCGAAATGCGTTTACAAGACACCAAACACAAGAGCATCGTCAGCTTCGCTGAAAGTTGCTTACGAGACAGAGAAGAATTGGGAGGCCAAGCCTCCAGAAAACGTAAGACAATGGAAACATCCCAAAGAGCCACATACTTCGGACAAGGCGGCTTTGCCATCCGAATGCCACGAAGCAATTTAGAAATTAGATGATGTTCCCCAATAGGCTTCCCGTCAACAAAATCGTGGCCCGTAGAGACAGCTGAGCGAAAAGAATTGACTGTCCTATAAGCAGAACCAGAAGAAGCGATGGAAGCAAGAAAATTAACAACTAAAGCAACATCCGCTGAAGCGGGATCCAAGTCTCGTTCAGAACACCAACCACACCATTGTCGCCAAGCTGATGCATAACGCTTGCGCGTGTTGGGGCCCAAGCCTCACCGATAAATCTCTCAGCGTCTCCAGATAAGCCAGGGATTTTCCAGCGTTCCCTGAAAGACGCCACGCAACCAGTCGGAGCTGGCCCGACAGAACCAGAGGATGTGGATGGAGCAGAGGATCCAACAACAGGTTCCACTTCTGTGGAAGCAGGAACGGAGTCGAGCAACTCATCTCCAGAAGGTCCGGAAACCATGCTTGAGCCCTCCAAAGAGGAGCTATCAGAATGATCTCCGATTGGAAGTGCTTCGTTCTGGCCAAGACTTGCGGAATCATTGCGAATGGGGGAAACGCATAGCAAAGATGAGGGGGCCAAGTCTGGAGAAAGGCATCCGTGGCAAGAGCCTCCGGATCCGGACACCAGCTGTAAACCTTGGGCAACTGAGCATTGAGGCGAGAGGCGAAAAGATCGATCCAAGGCCGACCCCAGAGGCGAGACAGATTCCGAAATACACGGGGGTGAAGCCGCCAGTCGCTGAAATCCAGCAGATGGCGAGAGTTCCAGTCGGCCACTTGATTCTGGCGACCCGGGAGATACTCTACAATAAGAGTGATCTTCCTTTGAAGGCAGAAGTGCCAGAAATCCTTCGCAATCTCCGCCAACAGTTTCGACCGCGTTCCCCCCAATTTGTTCACATACCTCACCGCAGAGATGTTGTCCATGCGGAGCAGTATGCAACAGCTGGTGGCCTGAGGAGCAAGGCTGCGAATCGCAAAAGATCCCACCAGAAGCTCCAGACAATTGATGTGAAGGGTTAGTTCGTCCTGTGACCAACGGCCGCCCGTCGTCACATCCCCGCATCGGGCTCCCCAGCCCCAAAGACTCGCATCCGACTCCAGCACCACATCCGGAGTCGAGCCGAACAGGGCTTTCCCGTTCCAAGCCTCCATGTGATGGAGCCACCACAGCATCTCCGACTTCGCGTCCTGTGACAGAGGAACAAGGTCGGAATAAAAGGCCCTTCTGCAAATGCCGGATCTTGAGACGTTGCAGGGCCCGATAATGTAAGGGACCTGGAAAGATCGCTTGAATGGATGAGGCCAACAGTCTGACAATCCGAGAGTAATAGCAGCTGGCAAGATATTGAGTCGACTAGAAAACCCAGGAACTCGATCGACTGAGTGGGATGTAAATGAGATTTTTTTTTGAGGATTCACTAGAAACCCGAGAGATTGCAACAGATCGATCGTCCATGTCAAATGGGAACGTAGTTGTAGTGGACACTGAGCCATCAACAAAATGTCGTCCAGATACACGATCAGACGCACCCCGCGCGCTCGCAACTATTCCATAACCAGTCTCAGGAGCTTCGTGAAGCACCACGGAGCGGACGAGAGGCCGAACGGGAGAACCGTGTACTCGAACCACTCCCCTGACCAGTGGAACTGGAGAAAGCGGCGATGAGGCGGAAAGATGGGGACGGACAAGTAAGCGTCCTTCAAATCCAGGCGAACCATCCAGTCGCCCTTGTAGAAGAAGATTCCTGAGAAGATGGATGCCCTCCATCTTGAAGTGGCGATAGACCACCCCGTTGTTGAACTCCTTGAGATTGAGCACAAGGCGAGAACCTCCCCCTTTTTTCTCCACCAGAAACACATTGCTGACGAACCCCTGAGGATGCAGGGACGTCCGCACAATGGCCCCTTTGAGCAGAAGAGATTCGATTTACCTGGATATCACCTCCCGATCTCGTTGGGAAAAAACAAGGGGAGAAGGGACGTGACTTTGAAGGGGAGGGTGATAAAATTCGATGTGATACCCTTGAACAGTTTGTAATATCAATGCATCGTTTGAGATCGTGCACCAATTTTGCAGAAAAAATTGCACCCTGCCCCCCAGAACAACACTGTCGTAGGGAATCAAGCTCACCTGTAGAGGAGAAATCCTGGCGACCTCCCTGGTTTCCACCATAGCCTCCTTTGTTGCCTTGACCACGACCTTTACGGGAGGGATAGAAAGTCATTTTGGAACCTGAATAGGATGATTGTTGTTGTTGTTGTCCTCCTCCCTGGTGGGACTGCTGGCCACGCTGCTGGCCAGAACCTCGGCTGAACGAACGTCCCCTGGATCGTCCTGCCCTGCCAAAAACCGGGCGGAACGCCCTGCGTAATGAAGACTGCGCCTTGTCAAGGCCGCTAAAGGTAGCCACGAACTTAGTCAACTCCTTTAAGAACGGTTGACCAAACAGGAGACCCTAAGCCAGGGGACCCGATTCAGACGTAGCACGTTCAGATAACCTGGGGTCCATTTTCAACAAGATGGAACGCCTACGTTCGGTGGATAGGGCACAGTTCGCGTTCCCCAGTTGACAGATAGCCCGTTGGGCCCAACCAATAAGCTCATCCGGGTCGATGCCAGATGCAGACCCTTGAGCCTGATAACCTAAATCCAAAATCTTCGTCAGGGGGCCAAGAAGATCTAGCAACTTATCCTGACACAGGCGCCAAGAGCGGTCAATTCCCTTTTTGGGATCCTTGGTGAATTTCTTGAGGTAGGTCAGAATAGTCGGATCCACCTCCGGGGTGTCTGCCAATTTATCCGCCAACTCCGGGCGAGGGCACTCAGAGCGCAACCGAGAGCGCACCTCCTGATCGAAGGGCTCACGGATGCGTGCCTGGATATATTCCGCAACCTCTGGTGCAGGGAGCCAAGACTTGGAATTTGGGTGAACTATATCAGTTGGCTCAAAGGTCAGGACCGGCGGATGTGAAGAGGCATCAACAAAATGTTCTTTTCTAGATCTTTTAGCAGGGGGAGGACCAGAGAGACCTGAAGAAGAAGATGAGGAGGTGTCATCCGTGTCCGGGGGAGGTGGACAAGACTGTTTGGACACAGTGGAGGCAGACAAAGACTTGGCTAATTTCACAAAGTCAGACTTATGTGGGTTTTTTGGCGACTTAGAGGAGTGCTTGCCAGAAGAGGACGGTATCCAGCCTTGTTGCTGAGCATAGTCGGTCAAATGCCGTTTTAGCAGTCCAATAGCGCGGACCAGCGCAGTATTGACCGAATGCTGGACCTCTTGGTCAAGGGCGTCGACCAAATCATATTCAAAAGACTCCTCAGGCTCCTCATCATAATAGTATTCCTCAGAATCGTCATAACCAGCCATGGTGCAAGAAATGACAGCACAGAAGAGAGGAAAATATATATAAAAATATATATATATATATGCCCACTAAACAATAAAGCAAAGGTCAAGTGGTAAACACAAGCGACCCTGTCAGGGGGAGTGACGGCCCCAAGCAAGCCAAAAAGGCAGAGCAAGACTCAACCAAAAACACTAAATTCAAGAGTGGAGGGACAGGCTTGCAGTACAAGTCACCCTAGGCAACGCCTCTATAAATTATACAGCCCAAAACCTTATTCGAGATAAAGGGCGTCACGAGGGACTCTCCGGTAGACAGTGGGCTGAGGCTCAGGAGAAAACGCCGCCTCTCAGCGTGTCTGGGCTCTGTGAGAACACGGAGCGTAAACAAAACCAACGCGCATGCGCGGAGGCTCGCCTGAAAATACGGAAGAAGAGCAACGCACGACACTAGCGCACGAGCTCCCGAGTCCCGGTCCCGCTCCACACAACAAAATATACGGGCACAAAGCGCCCGATACGGCAAGAGAGGCGACCCGCGCTCTCTACGATAACAAACCAAGACGGACAAAAACGGAACCGAAACACGCCAAAGGCAAGGCAGCCAAACCACACGGCGAAGCGGCAGTATAGGCAAACAAGCAGCAAATAAGCGGCGTTCACAATGCAAGTAAGCACAAATACAATCTATGAACATGCAAATAGTACAAGAAGCATAGAAAAAGACTTAACTGGCTGCGAAGCAGCAAAGAAAGAGGAAGTGTTGTCCTCTATGGTTGTTTATATAGGATGTAGTCTCTATGGTTGCCTAAGTGCTCATGGGATTTGTAGTCTGCTTTTTTCTTTACTATGTTCCTATTGGCTGCTGTTGGTAGTAAAGAAATCGAGAAAGCATAATCTGAGCCTCCTGTCCTGCCATAGAATTACCTAGCGTCGCAAAAACCCCCATAGGCGGTGCAGCTAGACACAGAGCCTATAGATGCAGGGCACCCCGCCTGTTTCTGTGCACACACCAGGAATGAAACCTGCAACGCTCCTTTCTTCTTTTTCTTCTTTTCTCTCTCTCTATCTTCCCGGGCGTGGGACCAAGGATGACAACCAAGCAAGACAAAGGGACGGAGGACCCCAACACAAGAAGAACTTGAAAGACTGGCAATTGGACTAGCTCCAATAAGACTGGAAGCTGGAAGCCCCCCCCCCCCCCGGGCGTTTTTCTTCTTTTTCTTTTCCCTTCTCTTTTTCTCCTTCCCCCACCCATGTGTATGTTATGCTCCATGTAAATATATATTTTTCTACAATAAAAAATTACAGAAATAAAAAAAAAGAATGTGTACTGCTTTTATGTGGTTTGTAGTGCAGGGATTGCAGGTGGTATTAATTGTCTGCAGGTGTACAAAATTACACTTACTCAGCCCGAGTCAAAGATTCTACCCAGAGTGTGGAAACTCCTCCCTAAGGGCTAGATGTAGGTAATTGTAATTTACCGATTCGAAAATACTGAATTTTACCGATTCTGTATTTCTGAATCGGTAAATGCAATGTAGATAAAAAGTCGGTAAAAAATACTGAATCGTTAAGATTCGGTATTTACCGAATCGGTATTTACCGATTCGGTAATTGCCATTCATTCCTATGGGCCTGGAGGCCCATAGAAATGAATGTCAATTACCGAATCGGTAAATACCGATTCGGTAAAACAGGTAAAGAGTCAAGGGTGGCAGGGTGTCACTTTGACAACCAGTTGCACCTCTGAATAGTGCTGGTGTGCACATGTGGCATACATACATGCCCTAAGGGCATGTATGTCTGTCACATGGCACAGGTGTAAATGAACAGATTTGCATTTACAGAGGAATTCCTTATTTACCACCAACTAATAGTTGGTGGTAAATAACGAAACCTTAAAGCACAAAAGCACTCTTTAAAGTGCTTCCTACATCTAATTTACCGATTCGGTAAATACCGATTTGTTATTTACCGAATCGGTAGATATACCACCTACATTTGAAAAGGCTATTACCGGTCGGTAATGACCGATGTCGCCGTTACCGACCGGTAATAGCCTTCCTACATCTGGCCCTTAGTGCGGAAACTCTGCTCTGAGTGGCGACTTAAAGATACTACTTGTTACTTACCTTTGTGAATAGCGAACGTGGTAAACATAGAGTTTTGGTCTACCCTTTGTGAATTAGGCCCTGTGTGTTCCCTTTACAATTCAATTGCGTGCTCAGCAACCTTCTTCTTTACAGATCTGTGCTTGTTGTGAAATCTTGCTTCTTGTTTTTGGTGCCTTCGTACAATGCCTACCTATATCTCACACCATGTCTACGCTTTTGGCTTGGCATTGATGAGCCTACACATCCCTCATTTTCCCACTTGGCTAGGCAAGTGGTGCATGCATCCTTGGGCATACTATGCCATTCAGTTTATTACACATGGTCCATTTACATTCTTTCCTCACATACTCAATATGCAGCATATCAGCATGAGCGTTTCAGGTCTGTGCACATGAGGATTGCATTCCTGACGATTGCATGCAATGAAGAATATGGATTCCGCTGCTAAGAAGGCCCCAAAACTGCCCAGGAACTTTTTATATCAGTGAGGTTGTGAGTCTAGATCAAATATAAGAAGCCTTTTGCTCTTGGCTAATCCCATCCACCTATGCTCAGAATACTTATACAAACCTAGGAATATTTCCTTACCTACTCTACATGTTTCAGATGCATTTGCTAACACATAAGCACTTACGCAATGCATTCCAAAGGGCACACACCCAGGAACTCGATGCAAATCGGGGTTCTTCACGACTCCAACAGGCCATCAGCAGGGGTATGAAGCACTATCTAAATAATGCGACCAGACCACCCATTAAAGCACCGAAGGCACTGCATATGCTATGGAAAGCGCTATATAAATACTTGTACAATACATTTCATCCTAATGCATCCACTCTTTTCTCAATCAACTGCTACAGAGTTCATCATCTAAAGTTGTCTTCCATAGTGAAATATTGCACTCTTGTAACATTTCTATGTTAAAATGTAGTTATTTCGGTGCACACCTAGTTTATATCGTTCATGGAACGGGGACTGTGCCTCCTACAGCTCTTCGTAGTCCCCGGGCCATTCATCACGGCCACTCTCCAGAGCAGAGGGGTCATAATGAAGCTGTCATCAGCACAATTAACTCTCATTTCCTCTCCACATTGAATAAACTTTAATGCTGCTCTTTCCTGCTTAACTGCTATGGAGGAGGTCGAAGGGAGAGGTTCTCCAAAGGTTCATATCAGCTAAACTCCACGGTGAATAGATTACCCCTCGGAGTGTTTATTTTCTACCGCACTTTATAGCGGTTTCTTGTCATTTTTTATCCGCACGTCTTTGACACAGCCTGCTTTTAACATTCCCGAGTGGCGTCTTTTATCTCCTACTTGTTGAGCAGAGCGATGATGCTGGTAGCAGCGTCTCAATAGGAAGGCTAAAACACGTACCGCACAGGTAGTCAGAATAACAATGCGTGTGTGTCCCGCAGAAGTCCTCAACTGTGGAATGCCTCCAGCCCTTAGTCTTTCCTCCAGGCATCGTTGGACTCCGCTTAGGGGGCCTCATATATGAGGCAGTGTGTCCCTTTTAGGCCGCCGGTGCGTCACTTTTTGTGCACCAGCAGTGTAAAAAATGTGCCTTGTTGCACCATATTTACAAAGTGACGCATCTAGGTAGATGTGTCACTTTGTAAACGCCTGCGCTACATTATACCTACGCCAGGTATAATGTATGCAGGGGGGGCGTTCTGACGCAAGAAAGGGTCATAGAAGTGACGCAATGAAATCTATAAGATTTCACTGCGCCACTTGTAGGACACAAATACGCCAATTTCTTATGCCTGCCTCACAGCAGGCGTAAGACTGACGCAGGCCCTTTCACATGGGGCTTGCCCCATGTGAAAGGACTCATTGCTGGAGTTGCGTCACTTTTGTGACACACTCCAGCAATGCGTCACTTTTGCGCAATACAGATTCGTCAGAAATACTGACGTATCTGTAACTACTTGCGCCATGATGCGTCATACTGTAAATATGACGCATCATTGGTGTCGCAAGGAGGGCGCAGCGAAAAGTGACGCATCGCTGTTTTCACGCAGCGATGCGTCACTTTTCATAAATGAGGCCCAGAGTTTTTGGAATGCTTTGGGTGTCTTATGCTCAGTGTCTTCTGATCAAACCCTTACTTTGTAGGTCTGACTTATCAATGCAGCTGTCTCCAAGCCCTATTGTTACCAATTCTTTAAAACTTACATCGATTGGGCTTTGGCTCCGCCCATTGCAGTATTTCCTTCTCACATTTTGCTATTGGCTATTTCGTGTCTCAGTTTTTCACGTATGGAGTGCTTGAGCTTCCACATGTAAGCAGCTATTTTATGTGTCAATAGTACACTGAACCTTCACTTGTTAAATTATTTATTTCTTATAAGCTTTGTAATTGGAAAGCGATTATGTATCTGTAGTTTCTTTTTAATGCTGCAGGCTGTTTTAACTAATTACTTAGGCTTCAAAGTGCGAGCCAGGCCTATTGGCTTTCCAAACACTGGTGGGCATATTTATCAAGAGCCCCATTTATGAGGCCCCTTGCACCTCCAGAACATCACTTTTTTGTGACGTTCCGTGGCGCAGGAGCCTGCTCCATATTTACGAGGCAGCACTAAGCCACTTTTTTGGCTTAATGCTGCCTCGTAAATAAACAGTGTTTAAGGGACATTCAATGGGTGCGCTTCATACCCCAGGCTGTTTCCCACCATCCTGCCTCCAGCCTGCCTGCTACGATTTTATGTCACCTCAGCTGTGTGCCTGAGGTTGCATGGTAGAGGGGGAGGAGATCAGCGAGCCTCGCGGGCTCTGCTTCACCTTGAGCACGGCTAACCCGGCCCCAGGGATCCGACCCTCTCAGCCAGATGTGGTTGGGGGGCGGCGAGGCCCACCCTCCTCTGCTGCCTCCTATTGGAAAACTGTTGGGACATGTAGAGAGCCACAAGGGTTCTCCTAAACAATGTATCGCATACACACGCATCCAGACACCCCTCGGGCGGGCTCGACCCAAGGGGATAAATAAACGGTCAGAAGACCGCTCGGGTCTTCCAGCCAGCAACTATATAGCAGTGTGGTGTTCCTTATTCTAGCGCTTCTGCGGTCTTCACCCACGTGACCCCACCACGCCACATTGGCGACAAGGCCGGTGCACTGCACGTGTGGACCGCCTCCTGTCTTCCGGTCAGATTGGAGCTTGCAGAGCCCACCTGGGATGCTCCGTTCCTGTGTGGGTCGGAGATCCTGCCCGGTGTCTCTGCTCATCGCCGCTGCCGCCACTGAGGCCCACGTGGACCAGCTCGCACACCCTGCCACTTCACCCTGCGCCTGCCCAAGCGTCTCCCCCTGCTCCGGGAGCGTGTTCAGACTGCGGCGCAGGCTCCTTCTGCGGTGAGTGACCTTACTTGTTTGAGTCCTCCGCGAAGTGGCCAGTTGCGGTACTGCAGCCACATACTCCCAGCACCGGCAGCATCGGGGGAGATGACTTCCTGCAGGCCTCTGCTCCTCGACTGGCGCCAGGCCCCCAATCCCCACAGCTGCCCCGTGTTCTGCCTGCAACCTGCATTGGAGAAAAAAAACAAGCACAAAGCAAAGACTCAGTAGTAAAAAAAAAGGAAAGAAAAGGGGACAAACAAGTGTGACAGGTGCATCAGAGGGGACAGCCTTACAGGGAGAACAGCGCTACATACCTGCTCCCACTGGGGTCCTTTGTCGTCAAGGTTCTTACACCGTCTCACTAGGGAGACTCCTGCTGCATCAGTTGACACAAGGAATGATGGCACCTCACTCACATCAGGCTCACAGACCAGTCACCCGCACACGGTCCCGTGCCGGCACACAGCACATTTGCTGTCCCTTAGCACCAAGACTGAGCCACCGCACCTGTGCACAGCAGCGCAGTCACCATGGGTGACCCAGCTCCGAATGGCGCTGCAGGCCAGCAGGCCGGGGAGAAAACCCAGACCGGGGTGTCAATGCACCACCCCCAAGACACGGTCGTCGCACCACTGCCACCCTTCAGCGAAGCCTCACACCCTGCCATGGCAGTGCCACAATGGAAAGTGTGGGTCGGACAGCTCAATCATTACTTCAAAGGCACCAGGGAGACTGATGGCACTGGGAAAAGGTCGCTACTCATCTACTACGGAGGCTCAGAAATGTATGACCTCTTTGAAACGCTCCCCAACACCGGTAAAAACGACGACTATGAAGCAGTGGTCGCCGCGCTTAACAGGCACTTTGACCCCCAACTTAACCCAGACTTCAAGAGGTTCAAGTTCAGATGGGCGTCGCAGTCAGACACGGAGACGGTTGACATGTTTTATGTGCGGCTGCGCTGGCTGGCAGGCACGTGCACCTTCCCGGATCATACGGAAGAGATGCGAGGCCAAATCATTCTAGGATGCCGTTCCAACCTCCAGTGGAAGCTGATCCTTCGTCAACCCAGGATCTCACTGGACGAGATCCTCGGCTTGGCCTGGTCACAGGAGCTGTCGGATGTTCGGGCTGAAGAGTTGGAAGCCGCTCTACGTGCGTCCGTCGCAGTACCACATGCATCCAGGCACATGCCCATCAAGGAGGAGAGGGTCGAGGCAATCCAAAGGCGCACCAACATGGCTCACCAAGCACCGAGAATGCAGTCGGGAAGGCAATGTGGTTACTATGGTGAGGATCACTCAGCGACGGCCATCTGCGGTGTGAGAGGGAAGACGTGCTCCCGCAGTGGCGAGATCAACCACTTCACCAAGGTATGCCACAGCGGTCGGAAAGGCAGGCCACTTCGAGGCCGCAGGGCATGTCGCAACACCTTCGCCAGGTCTCCATTGATGACCCGCCATCAACAAGGGAGATCCAGCAGCAGGAACGCTGCCTTTCTCTCAAGGATGATGATGACAAAGTGTTTGTTGTGTCGTATGTCAGCAGGACCGACAACTGCCGAAGGACACCACCAATGTGCTCCATCTCGGTGGAATGGACGGCTGTCCAGGCCCTCATCGACACAGGTGCCTCTGTCAATGTGATGGACTCAGAGCAATATGACTGTCTTTCGCCACAGCCCCCGCTCACGCCCTCAAAGGCTCGGATTTACCTGTTCGGAGGGACAGATCCACTCCCCTTCGAGGAGTCATCCACGCCAAAGTTGTCAGCGGAAAGTATACCACAGAGACCAGGTTCCACATCACAGAAGGAAAGAACGGTACACTGCTTAGCTGCCATACAGCTGAAGACCTAGGGCTCATCTTCTTTGCCCACCAGATCCATGACTCCCACGCCTAAGCCATTCTGAAGGAATTTCCAACACTGTTCACTGGACTAGGAAAACCCGAGGGGAAGAGATTCAAACTCCACATCGACCCCACAGTGAGACCGGTCGCCCTAAGGCATCGGAGAGTGCTGTTCAATCTCTGCCCGCATGTGGAGGAAGAGCTACAGAAGCTTGAGGATCTCGACGTGATTGAGAGGGGCTCTGGCTCCACCCGGTACGTGTCCACGCTGGTTGTGGCTCCCAAACCCAAGCAGCCCGGAGCCATCTGGCTCTGTGTGGACATGAGGCTACCCAACATGGCAGTTAAGAGAGAATGCCACATTACGCCCACCATGGACGACATAGTGGCAGACCTGAACTGAGCCAAGTGTTTCTCAAAACTGGATTTAAATGCGGGGTACCACCAGTTAGAGCTTGAACCAGAGTGTAGATACATCACTACATTCTCAATGCACGTTGGTCTCCGGACATACAAGAGACTCAGCTTTGGTGTGTCGTCGGCAGCTGAAGTCTTCCAAAACGCTATCAGGGAAGCACTGTCGGGTCTGCAGGGCATGATTAACCTCAGTGATGACATCCTGGTATTCTGGTACACCCTAGAATATCACCACACTCACCTCTGGACCACCCTGAAGAGACTGGAAGACTGCGGGCTAACCCTTCACAAGTCGAAGTGCTCGTTCTACCAGGAATCCATTGAGTTCTTTTGGTACACTTTCATCAGAGAAGGACTGCAAGTGGACCCCAAGAAGGCCGCAGCCATCCGAGCAGCCAGCACCCTGAAGAACCTCACGGAAGTGAGAAGCTTTCTTGGCATGGCCACATACTGTGGAAGATTCATTCCGAACCTTGCTGCCCTGTCTGAACCGCTCCGTACCCTCCTACTCAATGACAACAAGTGGGATTGGACTGTGCCCGCCAATACTGCGTTCAACAACATCAAGGCTGCGCTGCTGGACAAGATGGTAATGGCCTACTTCCATCCGGGGCCGCGTACTGAACTGATCGTCGACGCCAGCCCAGTTGGCCTCGGAGCGCTCCTTCTTCAGGAACACACCCCAGAAGCCTGGAGGCCGGTAGCATATGCCAGTAAGGCCCTCACAGACACTGAAACAAGGTATGCCAAAATCGAGAGGGAGGCCTTGGCGATAAAATGAGCATAGTAGTTGTGATGGTGCTAGGAGTGGCAGCATGGCAGGAGCAATGTGTGGTGCATTGTAAAGTGGCCGCATGTTTGGAGTCCTGGCATATAGTTGCTCAAGTATCAGGGTTGTTAAGTTGTTTGGCAGAACGGCAGGAGCAATGTGTGGTGCAATCTGAAGTGTCTGCCTGATGTCAGTCCTGGCAGATAGCTTTCTACAAATGAACGTGTGCAATCTGTGAGGTTTTTTGGGCACAGCTGGCCCGCTGTCAGGTCTAAGCTAGTTGGGCGTGTTGCGTGTCCTTTCCTGCTCAATCTCTAATTACGTGGGCAGTGTTCCTTGTATTCAACGTGTTAATCTAATGCGAGTTTTATGAAGGCATGGCATAGCACAAGACCAGCAATATGAGGTACATCCTCCAGTTCCTTCAAGGTACCTGAACGCCCATTTCTCACACCTTCATTACCTCCCCTATGTGCTGCACCAGCAGATGAGTATTACCCTTCCTTAGGGTTGGGGTCCTCTTTTTAGGATGGGGCTGGATTTGGTGAGGCTATAAGGGGGAAATATGTTTTTCATGAAGCATAGAATTAAGCTGGCATGTGAGCTCGTTCTTATGGCAATTGGAGCGTGGATTGATCATCTTTGTCTTTATCTTGCATGGTATCTGCCTGCGATATCTGGGAAAGTGGCAGGGCTATTCGGAACCAATTCAAAGGCACACTGGTAGAGACCTGGCAGGACTATCTTGTCTGGATTAATTTGCAGGAGTGAACTGCTTAAACAGCTCGGGCCTCACATGTTATACGATGCATGTGTCTGTGCACACCCATAACTTTACCAGCTGTGGGACGCACCACAACTTTCCAGGTAATAGGGTCAGTTAGTACCGGGGCATCTAAGTTCAAGATAAATAAAGAGGCTTTTTAAATCTGTATTTGACTTGCCAGTTTCGCTGCGCTTCAAAGACAAGAGGTTGAATGTGAGGCTATGTCTCCTGACAAGTTCTGCTTGCATTTTAGTTGTTTTAACAAAGGGATTGCTGCTTACAATCTCATTTCATTTTGCAGTCAGAGAAAGAAAAGAAAATGTAAAGAAATAGCATTGTATGAACTGGCCACACTTAGGAGTAAAGCCGGCAAATATGAAGCACATATATTGTAATCCTGAAGTGGGATGCAGATGTTTCAGTTTCGGACCAGGTGGAAGTACATTTTGGGGTCAGCTTGGTTTACCTCCAAGGGGCTGTTTTCGGATCTGATGATCCTTTTTACCCTCAAGGGCTTCTTGTGGCATCCGAAGTCTCTGGCATTTTGCCTGTCTGGGGTCATCTAATGGCTTCACCTCAGAGACATTATAGGTATGTCTATGGTTCCTTGCAAGGCTTATTATGTGTACATCCATTGCTCTTGGCCACATGCTCTGAATTGCATCAGAATCTGGGCAGCCACATATCATAGGGGGGACAGTCACCAACGTATATATGATCTTTTGGTTTTTGAGAGACACGTACACACTCTGTATACTAACTTGAGCGATAGCAGAAATTTGTGGAATAACTGAGTTTTCTTTAAGTTGGCGAGAAGGCAGGGGCTTCCCAGTTGAGCCTCATTGTGGGGGAAAAGGAGCACACGGTGAGGGACGATTAGAGTCTAAGCCTGTCAGCTGTCTCCCAGCCAAGTAGGTCCACTTAGCCCCTTATCCTCACGAGGTCGACAATTCTAGTAGCATCAAGTTCAGTAACAGACACCGGTCACCCAGAGCCATGATACCTGATTGCTGGGTCAAACACCAAGGGTCACAGTTGGTCAGGAGTTAGGGGTACCTGGGAGCGCACTACAGTAAATAAGCCTGGCGGGCTTATAGTGTATCTAATGCTGGAAACGAGGACTATTGCGCTGTTCTGTTCACCAACACAGGTTTTACTGGTAGCTGAGCATGACCTTTTATTACTGGGTTCTGCTGGCTCGGCCACTACAGCGTCCACTGCAGGAGCATGGGGTCGACCTCCTGGTCACGGTCCCCATGAGGTTCCCTCAGCCTGGGACCTCCCTTTTCATCTCCAACATGCCCACGGGTTCGATCATTTATTTATTTATTTTATTTAAGGAGTTTTATATAGCGCTGTCCGGACCCGGGGTTATCGGAGCGCTTAACAGCAGTGTTTTGCAAGAGTTATATAGTAGAGCAGTCTTATGCATAAAAGTTCGGAAGTCAAAGAGTGCAGTGCATTCTTGAGGTAGTACTTGAGTCCTGAGGTAGCCTCATTGTATGCATTATTGAGGTAGTATGTGAGTCCTGAGGCAACCTCATTTTATGCACAATTGTCTTGGAGTGAGCTGAGGTGGATCTTTGTGATACAAAGTCAAAGAGTCAGGGTTAGCGTAAAGGCGGCAGCTATCCATTCGGGAGAGAGCAGTTGAGGAAGAGGGCTTACAGGTGTTTTTTTAATTTTGTGAAGGGCGGGATAGCTCTGTTAACTGCTTGGATGAGAGGTCCAGACTTTGGGCGCATTTCCAGAGAAGGACCTAGCAGCTTTTTTTTGTTTGCATGTTTTCATAGAGATGAGAAGAAGGGTGTTGGAGCTCCTGAGGTTTCTTGTCTGACATGCCCTCTTGAGTTTGGCAGCCAGATAGTCCGGTTTTCCTATGTGTAGGGCTTTGTGCGTGAGGAAAGCAATTTTGAAATTAGCACGCTGTTCAAATGGTAGCCGTTTTCTTAGTGCTGGTGAAATGTGATCTTATTTCCTAATTCCAGTGACCATTCTGGCTGCTGCATTGAGGGTTGTTTTGAGGGGAGCTAGGAGGGATTTTGTGGTGCCAGCTAAGCTTGCGTTACCATAGTCGAGTCTGGATAGCACCAGTGATTGGGTGGCTTGTTTGATGTCCTTGGTAGGGATGAATGGTTTAATTTTGTTGAGAAGCTTCAGGTTGAGGAAGGCACTGTCTGCGGAGTTTTTAATGTGGCTGGTCATGTCAAGTTTTTGGTCTAGGGTGATTCCTAGTGATTTTACGGAGTTAGCCAGAGTGAGATTACTGTTGAGAGCATCCATAGCTTTAAGCCATTCTGCAATTTGGAGGTTATCTTCTTTATTGGAGATGGGGAAGATCTCAGTTTTGTCTTGAGTTTTAGGTGAATTTGGGACAGCCAATGTTGGATGTCGTTTAGAGTGTCATTTAGTCTGAGGATGTCGTCTAGGGAGGAGGTTTCTAGATAGATCTGGGTGTCATCAGCATATAGGTGGAAGGGGATGTTAGCATTTTTAAGTATGGTGGTAAGGGGTTCCATGTATATGTTGAACAGGTGTGGTGAGAGCACTGAACCTTGGGGTACACCCCTGTTGATGGGGTGAAGGTCAGAGGTAAAGTTTTTGATTTTTATCCTTTGCGAATGGTTATGTAAGAAGGAGGAGAACCAGCGTTGGACCACCTCATCAGCACCTACCCTTTCTTGTAGGGGCTTGATGAGAAGTTTCTGATCAACCGTGTCAAAGGCTGCCGATAGGTGGAGGAGAATGAATAGGCAGCATTGATTGGTATCGAGGGATTTGTGGATATCGTCTGTGATGCTTAGGATCGCAGTCTCGGTGCTATAGCCTTTTCTGAATCCTGATTGGTGGGGATCAAGAAGGTTGATGTTTTTCATGTGCTGCATTAGTTGTGAGAGGGCGCATTTCACGACTATTTTTGATAGGAGGGGGAGACTGGAGACGGGTCTGAAGTTATTCAGGTCCATGCCGCTAAGGTCTGTTTTTTTTTAGTAGTGGCGTTACTTGGCCGATTTTAAGGCATTCAGGTATGATGCCGGTTCTCAGGGAGCTGGTAATAATTCTGCATCAGAACGGGGCTACGGAGAGTTTGAGTTTTTGGGTCAATTGTGTGGGTATAGGGTCAAGGACATGAGAGGCGGGTTTGGAGGTGGAGATTAGCTTGAAGATCTCGGCTTCCGGAATGGGATTGAAGGACTTCCATGTTTTCGAGGGGTGCAAGCATGTGCTTCCTATTGTAACTGGGGGCAGGCTTTTGCAAGCGGGGTTGGTGCTGATGTCTAGTGAGAGCTCAATCTTGGTGATTTTTTCTTCGAAGAAGATGGCGAAGTTTTCACACAATTCCTTGGAGGCCTGCATAGAGGGTTCGGGTGTCTTGGAGGTTTGTTGCTTGATGATTTTAAACAGTTCATTGGGCCTTTTTTTTGCATTGTCCAGGGCGAAGCAGAAAAAGTTGGATTTTTCGCTGCAGATGTGTTTTTTGTATTTTCTTCAAGCTGCTTTGAGTTGTTCGGGTAGGCTTGAGGAGGGGTTGCTTCTCCATAGTCTTTCTGTGGCTCTAAGTTGTCTCCTTTCGTTGTTGATGTCCGTATTGAACCAGGATCTGGATGGGATGTTCCTGTTTTTTTTGGTTTCAGGGTGGCTATCTGGTCTAGAATGGATGTCAAGGTTGTGTTGTATTGGGCAGTGAGTTCTGTCGTGGCTAGATCATCCGCAAAGATAGTGAGGAGCGAGTTGTCCTGGTCCGTCATGTTGATCTGAGTGAGGTTTCTGGTTTATTTGGGCTCTTCTTGGGTGTGGGGGTTGTAAAGTGATTGGTTGAGTGAGGTGGAAGAGCATTAAGTGATGTTCTGACCAATCCACAGGCAGGGTGTGGCTTATCGTAACTGTGTCACATTTGGCGATAATGGCATCTAGGATTGCTCTTTTTTTGAGAGTTTCCTCTGTGCAGTGTTGGGTAAGGTAATTGTTGTGTAGCAGCTCGTTCAGGTTCTGGATTAGCGGGTTGTTTTCTTCATTCCAGTGTAGCTTGAGGTCGCCCACAATTAAGTTATTCACATCTCGTAGTGAGCAGTGGGCAATCAGGTCAGACAGGTGTTCAGTGAAAGTGGTGGAGTTGCCTGGGGGGTGGTAGATAAGGTGACAGGTTAGTGTTTTGTTGTTGCTAGTGCTGATGTTGGCGGTAAGGCATTCAAAGGTGCTGTAGTTGAAGGAGTATGTTTCCGTCACGGAAATATTGTCTCTGTGGATGATTGCTATGCCTCCTCCTCTGTGGTCTTTTCTATCTTTGTTGGTGATTATAAAGCCTGGAGGGACGAGGGTGTCCAGGAGTGGTAAGAAGGAATACTTAATCCATTTTTCGGTGATGAATGTTATGCCTATGTCGTGAGTGAGGATGGATTCTGCTAGTTCAGTGGCATGCTTTGTAGCTGATCTGCAGTTTATGAGCATGCAGTTTGTGGGGGTCGTCTCTGTTTTGGGTATCTTTGTTCAGAAAGCCGTGGGGATGATAGTGGGGGTGGTCGGGAGTCTGGGTGATTTTGGAGGGGCTTTGTTAGATTTGGGGGTTTCTAGTTAGCAGAGGTAGGTACCTTTGACCAAGTAGGGACCCTTGCATCTAGTCAGGGTAAGGGGGTACACTCCTAAAATAACCCCTGCTCACCCCCTTGGTAGCTTGGCACGAGCAGACAGTCTTATCTCAGAGGCAGTGTGTAAAGCATTTGTGACCCCATACAGTAAACCAGTGACAACACTACAGATGGACACCACACAAGTTGTGTATCAAAAATAAGTATTCCTTATATAGACTTAACACAAGACCACAAACAACAAAAATCCACAATACCATACTTAAAAATGGTAGAAATTAGCTTAGTTCTTTTAAGATGTAAAATGCGACACTTTGAGTCAATGTACCATTGGATGAGTAACGCTATACAACGAAAGTGTTGCACGGAAGGAGATGCGTCGGTTCCTTACACGCAAGAATGGTGATGCGTCGGGTCCCTACTACTGCGTAGGGGATGCGTCTGTTCTTCTCAGCGAGGTGAGGTGATGCGTCGGTTTCTTACTGCGCGTCCGTGGCGGTGCGGCCCGCAGCACCGTGATGCGATGAAGATCCTGTGCAATGAAACAAAGATGGGGTCTTCTCCTGGATGCGACACGATGTGTGCACGCCCGATGGCCGTGCGGCGACTGAATGATTCTTTTGAGCCTCGACAGGCCCAGCGACACACTTCTCGGGGATGCGGCTGCATCTGCTGCAACATCGATCCTCTTCTCCGGTGATGCGAGGCACTTCGGCAATGATGGAACAGCTGCAGTGGTGGCAACACGCGTCTCCGTTGGTGCAGCAGCATCTGATGCGACGTCGATCCTCTTCTCCGGCGATGCGACAACAGCGGCTGCGGTGGCGACCCGCTTCTTCTTTGTGAGTCACGCTTCCAGCTCCTTGCGACACGCAGTTCCTCAGAAAGCCCAACACAACTGTAGGCACTTCCAAAGAACTCTTGGGGAGCTGGTGGGTGAAGTCTGTTGTCCCTGAGACCATCGGGAGGCAAGCTCTTTCTCAAGCCCTTGGAGATCCTTCACAAGTTGATGAAAGTACACACAAAGTTCCTTTCTCCTTTCTTTGGCAGTCAAGCAACCACTGCCGGCCAATCCCCCAAGCAGCACTTCAGCTTAGGGATAGACTCTCCTCAGTCTCTCTGGTTCCTCTTCCTCGGCAAAGATTTCTTCTTGTTTCCCAGTATTGAGCTAAAGTTCTGGGGTCTGGGTCTCCTCTTTCATACACAGTTTCTCTTTGTTCTCTGAAGGAAGAGAGGCCTTTGCCTAGTCCAAACCAGTTCTAGTCAGTCCTGGAGCACTCTGTTTACATGACTCCTTCTTTTCTTTCACAGTTCAGGGCAGGGACATCAGACGCGCCACAGGAGGTTGAGCCAGCATTGTGGAGGGAAGGCACAACCAGATTCAGGTCCCTGGTGCCACTCCTCCCTCCCATCTGCATGCAGATCTCTCTATTCAGCCCAGTGCTGACTCACCCTGTCTCCTGGAATCCCCCAGCCCCTGTCACTCAAACTCCAGACAAGGAATACACAACCTAGTAGAGGCAGGCTTGGATAGTTAGGCAAGAAAATACAGACTTTCTAAAAGTGGTATTTGCAAACACAGAATGTTAAAACCAACTTCACTAAAAGATGCATTTTATCATTCTGAGTTCAGGCATACTAGTTCCCTGAGTCAGTTAGGATTATAAGATGTTATGATCAAACTGCCCATTCTGACCTATGGGGAACAGGTAGCCTTGCAATAGTGAAAAACAAAAATGGCTGTAATTCACTATTAGGACATGCCACACACACCAGGGCATTTCCTACCTTATACCTACAATGCACCCTGCCATAGGGGTGACTAATATGAAGAAAAGGGAAGGTTTAGGGACTGGCAACTGGGTGCACTTGCCCAGTCAACATGGCAGTACCAGGCTGCACACAGGCTCTGTAATGGCAGACCTGAGACACACTTTACAGGCTGCTTCTGTGGGTGGCACAACCAGTGCTGCAAGCACACAGCAGCATTTGACTTACAAGCCCTGGGCACACGCAGTGCACTGTACTAGGGTCTGATAGGTAAACCAAACCAGCCAATCATGGAGTCACTAATCCATCTATTTACAATAGGGAGAGCATATGCACTTTAGCACTGACCAGCAGTGGTAAAGTGCACAGAGTCATAAAACAGCCAACAACAGGTCAGAAAAAATACAGGAGGAAGGAAAAAAGTTCAGAGATGACCGTGCAAAAAGGGCCAAGTCTAACAGACGCCCATTGGGGCGGGTTCTTTAATTAAGATGCTGCGATTATGGCGATAATCATATGCTGCCGTTTCCCCCTGCATGAAGCCAGTGTACAAGGGCTGTTGAGCCTAGAACGTGTGTGATAATTTTATTAATGCTGGGATGGTAATGCTGCTCTCCTGCCTTCCTGTCACATTAAAAAGGTATATAACACGCTTTGTGTGAGGCGCCTCAATTGTTGGTGCACTGTCGTCTGGATATATAGCAGTCTGTCCAAGGCTGCAATGTGCCCTGCTGCAGACACTCTAGCTCCTCCAAGCACATGACCCAGAAGCGATGGAAGAACGGTGTGGCTGAGGTGGCAGGTGAAGATGGCAGGACTGCGGCTTTACCCTGCTGTAGCAACCCATTGGGAGTTTAAGACATTTGGGGGTCAATGCAGCATACCACTACAGACTATAATCCACCAAAGACACTCATGGCCATGATGTAGTTGGTGGACTGCGATGCCTATTGGGGCGGGTCCTTTATTTAAGACGCTGCGATCACAGTGATAATCATATGCTGCCGTTTCCCCAGCGTGAAGCCAGTGAACAAGGGCTGATGAGCCCGGAATGTGTGTGGTGATTTTATTCATGACGGGAGGGTAATGATGATGTCCTGGCTTCCTGCCACATTAAAAAGGTATATAACACGTTTGGTGTGAGGCGCCTCAATTGTTTGCTGCGCTGTCGTCAATAAAACCTGTGGTTTTTTCAGTGAATTTCTGAGGTTTTTTTAATGCTAATTTATAACTATAATGTCCGTGAAACTTGTGTTTTTTTCAGTGAATCTTATACATATGTATTTAATCTCCTCTCACTCTTACAAGGAAGGAATCCGCACTCAGGTTGTAGCTTGGATGTATTTATTCTGCAAAGGACGTGATCCACGCGTTTCGGCTCGTCCGAACCTTGATATCGATACAAGACGTAATTGTAGCATCCTTATTTAAATGTACAAATGCCTAAAGTTGCCAACATTAACAAAGGACTACATATTACTTTTATCCAAAAACCTGGCAGCCATATTAGCCTGGTCACGATGTGAAAATTCAGGAATTGATACAATAAAGAGAGGAAAACAAGTGTTAATATGCACACAATGTCATTTCCGCATATCTTGCCCCGTGACCACCATACCTGTATGTTCGTCAACGTGACTTATTCATAATAAACATACTTAGGATTGCAAACATCAACATAAACAATGGACTACACATTACTTTAACACCTTAGCTGCGTGTAAACATTTCTCCCCAGTGCTGCGCTGTCCATTAGAACTAGTGCTGAATGGACGTTCAATGGTCGTGCGCAGCACTGGGGAGGTAGCGCTGCTGACGACCATTGGCCGTCAGCAGCACTTAAGGGGTTAAAGTGAAAGGCTATCGGCCATATTAATCAGGGCAAGTTGCATATTATGATGGTTCTTACACTAAAGAAAATAAAAAAAGGGGTGTTAATATACACACACTATCCCTAAATAAAGTTCTAGCGATTATAGTTCCATTCCATTCACAGCTCATTTGAGATGTCATGAGTGATGTCATGAGTGATGTAACTGACCATGTCATGAATGATGTAGTGTCTGAGGTCATTAGCAGTACATAGCGGGGGCGTACCTTATAGTTAGCTCAAGTAACTATAACTGCTGAATTTCACTGGTTGTGTATGAGTGAAATCTGAGTCTAACTTTACCGTCCCTGACATCTTTGTTTTTTTCAGCAAAGTTCTATGTTTTTTTTTACGTTAAGTAAGCTGCATATCACAATTGATAGTGGGGGGTTGGAAGCAGGTCCTGGCATTATGCTGCCTCCACCCAAGCTTGCTGCTCCTGCCTTCCCTCCTCCTAGCCATCCATTGTCCAAGTCCATGTCCCTGCTCCCTTATTACAGCCCTGTGTGGCCGTTGTTCAGCCATTGGCCTTCCTGCCTTCTCTAAAGAGTTAGCTTGCTGCCCCATCCACCTCCTCCCTATCCTCTGCTGTCTGAATCCATGGACTAGCCTCCTCCCTCCTGCCATGCATGGTCTGATGTGCTGCCACAGCCCTCCATTTAGCTTGATGCACCAGTCCAATCCTCCTGTCCTCCATTGCCCAATTCTATACCCCATCATTGACTTGCTGCTTAGCCTCTGTGCTTAGCTTGCTGCCGCTATTCTCCTTCCCCCTTCCCTCCGATGTCTGTGTGCATGCCCCTGCTCCATCCTTTTTGTCCACCATGTTCCATGGACCTGCCACTTCTATCTACTCTGAGTGTTCTGTGGAGCTGCCACTCCCCTCCCACCTGCCTAGCATTGTCAGATGACTGTAACCTGCCCCTGCCACCTCCACCCTGCCTGTTCACATTCCATGCCCCGACCCCCTTCCTCCTGTCCTCCATGGTCCATTTTACTGCCACACCCTTCTGCCCTCCCTGATCTGTTGTGCTGCAACTGCTCCTGCTGCCTGCCCTGCGTGGTCTGTTGTGAGGCCCCTTCCCCATGGTCCTTTGTGCATGCCCCTGCACCCTCCTTCTTGCCCATCATAACTATTGTGCTGCCACTAACCATCCCGCTTGCCATGCATGGTCTTCTGTACTGCCACGGCCCCTCCCTCCTTCCCTGTGTGGGAAGGTTGCTGCCCTGGACCCCCTCTCACCTTCCCTCCATGGTCTGTGTGTATGTCATTATAGTCTCACTGTTGCTCTCCATGGTGTGTCTTGCTTCTAGTGCCCATCCTGAATGAGCTCCATGGTCATCTTGCTGCTCCTGCCCTGCCCCTTTGCCCCCAGCCCTCTGTTTCCATGTACAGACCCATATTCCCTCCCTCCTGGCTTGTCTGTTCCATTGTAATGCCCCTGATCCGTCCCTCCTGCCCTTTATGGCCTGTTTTGCTGCAGATTTCTTTCCTGTATGTCCATTATGGTCAGCTAGCTACCATTGCCTCTTTCCCCTCTGTTCTCTGTTGTCCATGTGCATGGTCCTGTCCCCTCCCTATTGCTTTCTATGGATTGTTGTGCTGCACTCCCGTCCCGCATTCCCTGTGTGGTGTATTGTGCTGCTGCAAACCCTGATGCCTGCCCTGTATGGTTAGTTTGGTGCACCTCTCCAGGTCCCTCCTGTCCTCTGTTATCCGAGTCAATGTCCCTACCCCAATTCCTCCCGCCTTCCATGATCCAATGTACCATTCTTGCTAACATTTTGAACTAGGTAAGAGGAAGATTTTTTTTAAAAACTGGGGTATTGATTTTCCCCTTTGACTTACATTGAAAAAGAGGAGAATGTAGACAAGAGACAGATCAATTAAAGCCCATTTGAGCTTAAAAACATTGGACGTTTCCTGGCTGAATCAGGTCTGTTGGCATGTATGGTTATACTACCACTGCCTCTTGCTTTTGCCCACAATGGTCGATTATATTGCCACAGCCTCTCTTGCCAGTCCTGTATTGTTGGTTTGTTGCCCCTGCCCCACTTTCCACTGCCCTCTATAGTCTGTTGTGCTGCCACTGCCCTTCCTGCCGGCCCAGTGTGGTCAAATTGATGCATCTGCACCCTTCTACCTACTGTCAATTTTCAGAGTCCGTGCCCCTGGCCTCTGCCTCTTAACAGTATACTAATGAACAACTAGATTGCTATCATTCTATATTTATTACAAAAGTGTGGAACTCCTGACGTCATCTTGATGTAATCAAAACTGTAATACCTAGAGCATTTCCTTTAGAAATTACATATATGGGAGTGTCTTATTTGCATCAAAATTATGGTTAGTGCTCTAAAAAACTAAAAGGAGGACATATTTTCTGAGTTTTCAAATAGCGTCAAAGCATTTTTAAATTATTTGTTATCTTTATGTTTTTTTATCCAGTTGACCACTTGATTAAATGTTGCACTTAGGGGAGAGGATGTGGTGTTACTTCCAGAGCTGCAGACTTTGCAACTGGGGAACCAGGTTGGAGTTTCTGCTTCAGCTCGACATTCTGTGATTCTGGTCAAATCACTTAATCGCCCCATGTCTAAAACCAAAATGAATTTGTTCTTGTGTGATGTAACCAAAGCTCATGTAAAGCACTCCAATACCTGACAAGCCTGCACTATATAAAACTGCAAAAACACAAAAAATAAAGTGTTTTGCACACTTCTGTCATTGGGCTACATGTGGGCTACATCTGGGTGATATTTGTGCTACATTTGGGCTCTTTTGTCTCTGGTGGCCATCTTGGAAGATTTATTTGTAATGAAGTTTCATAATTTCCTCATTTACTGCAGTCTCCTCAGTAGGAAATGCTTTCAGTTTCTTACTTTGATTCCATCAAGAAGGTATTCAGATATGTCACACATTTGCCATAAATTCTGAATGTTAGCACTCTAGTGCTCATTAGATCACTGTAGTAGAGCTACTGCTTACTACAGAAGTCTGCAGCTGGTAGTAAAAGTGCATGTTTCATTCTGCATGTCAGAATTTATTAATGAAATAGAAGAGGATTTGAGTTGTCAAAATGTGCCCTAATTTTTCTTTATGCAGCACTAATCATAATTTCTATGGCAAAATGAACCCCCTCATTGTGTTCCTTTGCAAATTAAATGTTTTAAGTGTTACCACTTTATTCCAATCAAACTGGCTTCAGGTGTGCCATACTTTTGTCATAAGTAAGACTCTTAGCGCTCTAGTTGTTCTTTCGTACACTATGGGACATTCTGTCATTGGGCTATACTTGGGCTACATCTGGGTGATATTTGTGCTATATTTGGGCTCTTTTGTCTCTGGTGGCCCTCTTGGGAGACTTATTTAATGAAGTTTCCTAATTTCCTCATTTACTACAGTCTCCTCAGTAGGAAATACTTTCAGTTTTTTACTTTGATTCCATCAGGAAGGCATTCAGATGTGCCACACATTTGCCATGAATTCAGAATGTTAACACTCTAGTTGCTTTATTAGATCACTGTAGTAAAGTTACTGCTCACCAGGTAAGTCTGCAGCTGGTACTGAAAGTGCATGTTTCAGTCTGCATGTCAGATTTTTTAATGAAATAGAAGAGGATTTGAGAAGTCACTCAAAATGTGCCCTAATTTTTCTTTCTGTAGCACTAATCATACTTTCTATGGCAAAATTAACCCCCTCTTTTTGTTCCTTTTTAAATGAAATGTTTAAGGAATTACCACTTTATTCCAATCAGGATGGCTTCAGGTGTGCAATACGTTTCTCAGAAGTAGGACTATTAGCGCTCTAGTTGTTCTTTAGAACACTCTGGGAAGTTGCAGTAGAACACAAAGGAATAAATTGACAGTCTCTGCCCTTGTTGAATGTACATGTTTTACTGAGAATGTCAGACTTCATTCTCACATGACTGATAAAGATAATGTGAATTTAAAGAAAATATGCTCTCCGTTTAGCTTATAGATCACCTTCCAAACCTCTGTGGGAAAAGCATGAAAAAATAGTTTTCTCTCTAACATGATTCATGATATCCCAGCAGAAGGCTTTTTCACATGGTAAAATCACCTTAGAACACGCCACAATTCCTAAAATGAGTATGGTATCATCAACAAATGATTTATAACGTAACTAAAGTCTTAACACCTTGGTTGCTGAAGATATTCCCCTGCTGTGCTGGGCCATAATGTTAATGGGTGTGGTCATGACAAGCTCAGCTCGTCATGAGCACACGAGCACTGTGCCTCATGACGAGCTGAGCTCGTCATGAGCACCAAAGGCGTTATAACCTTCTATTAACTGCAATGCTTTTGTGCTATCATGTATATTGGTCCCAAGATGGGTGCCAAGACTTCTTGGATGAAGTGCTGACACCCAATCACATCTCACGATGAGATGTGTGGTTAGGCTCCACCCAGATATATATATTTCTTTTTCCATTAATATTTTAAAAACTACTGAACGGATTTACACCATTTAACAAAAAGGGCTCTTTTTGAGCTACCTTTTTGTTAAATTTGGTGTGATTCCATTCAGCAGTTCCGGCTGTAGCCGTGTCTAAAGTTTCCTATGGAAAATTGCATGGAGAAAACACGTTTTGGGACCCCCCCCTTTTTTCTCGGCCCCCGCTTGACGAATCACCCCAAGACTTTCAAGATAGGAGCAGACAGGAGCGCCCCGCAAGTTTTTAACATATTGCGAAGATTTGTCAACCAGCGCCAAAGTTATTCCAAAGAGAATGTTGCGGATTTCCTATGGAAAATAGGTCCTACCTATAACTACCTACTGGCAAATACCAGCTTCGCTGATCCAGACTACAACACCCACAAGTCAAAACGCTCAACAGAGTAGCCCCTCGAAGTGTGACATTTTTCCTTGTGTGTGTATGGGCCAGAACAGCGCGAAAGACTGTTGAAGTCTCTAATGAAGTGCGTCAGCACAGAAACGCGCCAGGCATGCTTAACTCGATACGAAAGCTGTTATTTGCATCGGCATGCCGGTTCCGTTCTTACCCTTTAAAAGCCTTGTGCTAGCGGATGTCTGAGTGCGTCTTTGTTCGGTGGGGAACTTTGGAGCTTTCATTTTACGCGGCTTGCCCGGCCGCGAAAGATGCACCACCCTACTAAGGTTGGGGGCCACGGGTTCTGTAGTTCACAGATCCATTATGTGGGACATTTGCTTGGGATATTGAATGCCACCCACATGTAGAGGCTCATCTGTGGGCTCGGAACTTTTTGGCAACAGCAATATTTACGTGCACCCATTGGGTAGAGTTCGCTGATCCAGACTACAACACCCACAAGTCAATACGCTCAACAGAGCAGCCCATCGAAGGGTGAAATTTTTCCTTGTGTGTGTATGGGTCAGAACAGCACGAAAGACTGTCGAAGCCTCTGATGAAGTGTGGCAGCACAGAAACACGTCAGGCATGCATAACTCGACACGAAAGCTGTTATTTGCATCGGCATCGCGGTTCCGTTCTTACCCTTTAAAAGCCTGGTGCTAGCAGATGTCTGAGTGCGTCTTTGTTCCAGTGGGGAACTTTGGAGCTTTCATTTTATGCGGCGTCCCCGGCCGCGAAAGATACACCACCCTACTAAGGTTTGGGGCCACGGGCTCTGTAGTTCACAGAGCCATTATGTGGGACATATGCTTGGGATATTGAATGGCACCCACATGCGGAGGCCCATCTGTGGGGTTGGAACTTTTTGGCAACAGCAATATGTACGTGCACCCATTAGGGTGGAGTTCGCTGATCCAGACTACAACACCCACAAGTCAATACGCTCAACAGAGCAGCCCATCGAAGGGGGACATTTTTCCTTGTGTGTGTATGGGTCAGAACAGCACAAAAGACTGTCGAAGCCTCTGATGAAGTGCGGCAGCACAGAAACGCTTCAGGCATGCATAACTCGACACGAAAGCTGTTATTTGCATCGGCATGCCGGTTCCGTTCTTACCCTTTAAAAGCCTGGTGCTAGCAGATGTCTGAGTGCGTCTTTGTTCCGGTGGGGAACTTTGGAGCATATATATATATATATATATATATATATATATTACCTACTGGCTATCGCCAGTAGGTATATATAGTTAGAATTTTTTCTCTATGGGACTTTTGAAAATTCTATGTCTAATAACTTTGGCGTTTGTGGACGGAATCGGCTGAAATTTTCAGGAAAATGGCACATTTTGATTCTGAGCAGCCCCTGAAAATTTAGGGGGGTTTCGTCAAGGGGGGGCTGAGAAAAAAGGGGGGTCCCAAAACGCGTTTTTTCCATTCATTTTTCCATAGGGCGGTTGGACTCACTTTTAGCTCGAACGGCTGAATGGATTTGCACGAAACTTGGCAAAATTGTAGGGACTGTTAGCCCGATGTGCCTTTGCTAGGTCTCAATATATGTGCTCCAGTAGTTTTTGAGAAATTAACGTTCAAACCAAGATATATATCTGTAACAGCGCTCTGGGCAGCGATCCGGTCCGCTTACTTTTCGCTTATCGGAACTTTGCGCGCAGAAAGCTGATTGGCTCTCCGGTGTCTGTCAACATTCTAAACAGTCCGGAGCGGACGCCATCTTGTCTCTCGGTAGGATCGAGAGAGAAGAAGAGGTGGAAAACGAAAGGGGAATTTAATGAAAGGGGGCAAGGTATCCCCCTCTTGACCCCCTAGGAATGTTGTTGGGGTTATTAAAGGGTCCCGTGGGGAAAATAAAAAAAAAATGATTTTTCACGGTAGAAGCGCGGCCGCGAACTGGTAGCGAAACGGGAATTCGCCATTTTGTGCTTCGTTAATTAAATTACTAGTTATAAGTGGGTGCGGGAGACGTATCCTAATCCCCTATGTTTCCTGAGGGTGGCTGAGGAGGCTGATATATGTTGATACATCTCTTCCAGCGGCTGTGCGTGAGCTTTTTTTTTTTTTTGCTGCATGACAGTCCGGAGCGGCCGCCATCTTGTCTCTCGGTAGGATCGAGAGAGAAGAAAAGGTGAAAAACTAAGGGGGAATTTAATGAAAGGGGGCAAGGTATCCCCCTCTTGACCCCCTAGGAATGTTGTTGGGGTTATTAAAGGGTCCCGTGGGGAAAATAAAAAAAAAATTATTTTTCACGGTAGAAGCGCTTCACGGGCCGCGAACTGGGCCGCAAACTGGTAGCGAAACGGGAATTCGCCATTTTGTGCTTCGTTAATTAAAGTACTAGGTATAAGGGGGTGCAGGAGACGTATCCTAATCCCCTATGTTTCCTGAGGGTGGCTGAGGAGGCTGATATATGTTGATACATCTCTTCCAGCGGCTGCGCCATCTTGCCTTTTTTCGAATGCCACAATTTTGTCGTGCACGGCAGCCATTTTAGATGCCAGGCCGGTCCCAGGCTATCACCTAGCCCTGCGGATGTAGTTTATGGCCCCAGCTGTAGAGAATTCAGACATGCCAATCCTCCTGATTCAGGCGTGTGAGTACTGATTTCAGTGCTAGTCTCCCGCCTCCCGATTTCTGCAAGCAAAAACCCGGGGGCATATTACGAACAACTAGCGATAATTTTTGTCTCTAACTTGTTTAGAGACAAAAATTATCGCCGCACATCGGCGATTTTTATCGCAGATAAACCTTGCTATTATCGCAGAAAAGTCAGCGATATTCATGTATTATCGATCTAATGCTCTTAGCCATGTTATCCACCTCCCATTGGATAACATGGCTAAGAAATGCTCAGGGCAGGTGAAAAGTCAGCGATATTCATGTATTATCGATCTAATGCTCTTAGCCATGTTATCCACCTCCCATTGGATAACATGGCTAAGAACTGCTCAGGGCAGGTGTTAGATTTTGGAGATATTCGCGCTTAGCGCGTATATCTCCAAAAGTTGGTAATAGAAGGTAGCGATGTTAGGGACTGTTTCCAGTCGCTAACATCTTGGCACGCCACTTTGCATGTCATTAGTGATAAGTATCACTGACATGCAAAGCGGGGCCCAAGATGGTCGCTATCTCCTTTTAGCTGTCACTAACTGGTGTTAGCGACAGCTTGGTAATAGGGAAATAATTTATCTCCGCTTTCATGGCTTTTAAAGCCAAAAAAGCGGAGATAAACCCCCTTGATAATATGCCCCACGATTCCTTGGGGGTTTCAGCTGACAGGGCTTGGTATTGTGTTACATGGTAATTTTTCCATGAAACGTCAGAGGGTCGATGCAGGGGTTCTAGAAGAGGTGATAAACCATTTAAGCCTCATGAACAAGCGCATGGTCTTTTAAAGATTTGTGAAGTACTCGGGGCGGCGGTGTGTGTGTGCCCTCTTTCAGGAGCGGGCGGGGGGGCACTGCCAGCAACTTGCCAGGTCAGGTAGTGTTCAACACGTGCATCACCCTTTCTCTGCCTGCTATTGCGCTCCATGCTTCGGAAAGGTAAGAAAAAGAACGTGCATTTGAGTTTGAAATGTCCGATCCTGCAGCAGCACACTTCCAAAGCCCACACATGACAATAACCCGATTCAAGGCCCCATTCACCCGTTTTTAAAAAAATAGATAACACTCCAACAAAGTAAGGTTATAAAACTTTATTAACTACTAACTTTAACGAACGGAACAAAAACTAAAAACATTTAAACATTTCTCAACACAAAAAGCAACAATGGTTAGAAGCTGTCTTTTGTGCGAATAGTCCCAAGGCAGCACAACGTGCAGAGTTCTGGACGGCACCCAGGTGATGTCGCCTGGGTGCCGCACTGGTTTAGGGATCCTACAATGCTGCTCCGAAAATTGGCGTGGGGCGTCCCGGGTGGGGCGGGGGGAGGCCTCGTCAGTAGCGGTCTGTTGTGCGAATAGTCCCAAGGCAGCACAACGTGCAGAGTTCTGGACGGCACCCAGGTGATGTCGCCTGGGTGCCGCACTGGTTTAGGGATCCTACAATGCAGCACAGAAAAACAGCGTGGGGCGTCCCGGGTGGTGCGGGGGGAGGCCTCGTCAGTAGCGGTCTGTGTCCAGTGTCACATGGCTGACACAACATGTACGACAGGCACCCAGGTGATGTCCAGTAAACTGCCGCACTGGTTTTGGTATCCTACAGTGCTGCTCCGAAAATTGGCGTGCGGCGGCCCGGGGGGGGGGGGGGGCGTGGGGGAGCCGGCGTGAACGGGCCTCCCCAGGTGGCGGCCATCTAGTTGAGTTGCGCTCGCTCTTGCGGCCACAGCGTCTCGCTCACCATGTTGTTGAGTTGCTCCCACTCTTGCAGTGCAGCGATAGGCGGCTGCCACATGGCTCTTAAAATGGCGGACAGCTCCTCGGTTTTAGGCCTGGTCCACTGAAATGGTCCTGGGACACTTTGGAACTCGGACGCTTGCCTGCTAGGGCTTGGGCTCCATTCTCGAAAAGCGTCCCCTCAGCCGTGAAGATTGTATAAAAGTCTTGGGGGCCCCCGACTCCCGCAGGCTTCCGGTGGGGAGCGGCTGCCATGATTGCTCGCGGAATGACCACGACGGAGCCACGAGATGGTGGTGCTCTCATGCTGACGCCAGCTTCAGTCTGAATGATCCAGAAACAAGGTGGGGCTTTCATCGTTTGGGAAAAAAAAATGTTCTAAACCAATGAAAAGTGTTATTTTTAGGTCATATGACCAAGCCTTCCATCTTTAGGAAACCAAAAGTAAAATGAACCAATGAAAAGTTTTATAAACAAGTCACATGACCTGTTATGCGGCATAGGGCTACAAAAAGCGTAGAAAATCCGTTGGCACGTGAGGCGGCGTCAGTAGCGGACCGATGTGCGAATAGGCCGAAGGCAGCACAACCGGCCGAGTTCCGGATGGCACCGAGGTGGTGTCCAGCAAATTGCCGCACTGGTGTGGCCATCCTACAATGCTGCGCCAAAAGACGGCGTGTCCAGCTGAATTGCGGTCACTGTTGCGGTACAGTGACTCGAACGCGCCGAGATCCGGATGGCACCGAGGTGGTGTCCAGCAAATTGCCGCACTGGTGTGGCCATCCTACAATGCTGCGCCGAAAGACGGCGTGTCCAGCTGAGTTGCGGTCACTGTTGCGGTACAGTGAGTCGAACGCGCCGAGATCTGGATGGCCCCGATGTTGTGTCCAGCAAGTTGCCGCACTGGTGTGGCCATCCTACAATGCTGCGCCGAAAGTCGGCGTGGGGTGCCCCGTTGGCTTATGAGGTGATGTCAGTAGTGGACCGATGTGTGAATAGGTCGGAACCAGCACAAGGCGCCAAGATCCGAACGGCAAGTCCTGGATGTTGAGTGCCTCAGTTGAGAGTTCTGAGCAGTGCTTGTAAGACTATCTGAAGTTTATTATAAGAATCAGAGTAAGTTGAAGACTGTCTGAAGCTTATTTGCACCTTTTGCAGCTTCACTATTGCCCAAGGTGGTGTTCAGCGGAACTTTTTTCCTTTTCCTTTCTGCTTCTTTTCCTACAATCCGTTTCATCTGAAGACACGACCAGGTCCCTGAATGTGTGTAGGGGGACGCTATTGAGTGAATGAAAATGGCGGCTTGTCCAGCTGAATTGCGGTCACTGTTGCGGTACAGTGAGTCGAACGCGCCGAGATCCAGGACCGATGTGTGAATAGGTCGGAACCAGCACAAGGCGCCAAGATTCGAATGGCAAGTCCTGGATGTTGAGTGCCTCAGTTGAGATTTCTGAGCAGTGCTTGTAAGATTGTCTGAAGCTTATTTGCATCTGCTGCAGCTTCACTATTGCCCTTGTGTGGCCAAAGGTCGCACATGACATAGGCGGCCGGCTCCCGAGGTCCGGCGGAACTTTTTGCCTTTTCCTTTCTGCTTCTTTTCCTACAATCCGTTTCATCTGAAGACACGACCAGGTCCCTGAATGTGTGCAGGGGGACGCTATTGATTGAATGAAAATGGCGGCTTGACACAAAGCTGACTCAAGCGTTACTGTTGATGCTATACAGACAAAAATTGGTTTTCAGTTTGTACATTCTTCATGTTTTTTTTTTCCATCCAAGTCTGATTAAGAGTTTGTAGAAAAATGGCTTCAGATTTTCCACATACTACTCTTCAACATTCTTCCTAAATGTAACAATGTGAAATTCACTAGGAGAACGGCTGTTTCTGTTTCCTTTCAAAATGCTGCCACCAATATTTTCCGAATGGAAGACACCATCTTGTAGCATAAAGGGCCGAAAGGGGTTCTGGTCTGGCCGATGGTTGGTGGAGACATTTTGACTATATCTTGGACCTGCCCGGCCTCGCCCAAAATGGCGCCGGTATAAATGGGACTCGTAACTCCTTGCCCGCAAATGTATATCTAGAAAATGTTATTGTAAGTGGCCCTGTCGTATTTTAATTACAAAATGTACGTCCACCGATTCCGCAACTGTTAGACACCTTTGTTCTTGTCACCTAATGGCCCGCTCGTTACGTTCTTCTACAATGTAAATGTCTCCTCATCATATACGATTTCAGTTTGCTCCGTGGCCGGCCCACGTGGTTATAGGCCCGTATTTGTATACTGACATTTTCACAATAAAGGTTTTTAAAACAAAACACGGTAGTAGTATTTACATTTGTAAAGTTTTTACTTTTAGTGACTGTTTTCGAATCAGTAAAAGGCAAGTGAAATAAAGCAGTCCAATTACATGACGGATAAAAGGTATAATATGTAGGAACGCAGTAAAGATAAATGGTCAAGGGCAGTTGTGTTTTTCATGTCTGCAACATAAAGTGATCGATAAGAATCTGATAATCAGGCGTATCGGCGACTAAGACAGCAGGCCGAATCTCTTTTACTCAACGGCTCCGTCATGGAAGGAAGAAACGCCCTTTTTCTCGAAAAAGGAATATATTTTACTTGCAAGACAGTTGTAAATTTTCCGGGAAAGTACATTAGCCTGGAATATTATAACATATGTTTGAAAAAAAAATATTGTTCGAAAATAATAAAAAGCGTAATTTTTAGGTCATATGACCAAGCTTTTCATCATTAAATTAACAAAAGTAAAATGAACCAATGAAAAGTTTTATTAACAAGTCACATGACCTGTTATGCTTACGTTACGCGCTGCGCGCCGCGCCTCGGATCACTTCCGGGTGCGCTAACGCGGCGTGTCATAAAACGCATTACGCGACAACGTAGGTCAAGAATATAGTCTAAATGTCTCCACCAACCAGCGTTCAGAACACAACCCCTTTCAGCAGTCCAAAAAGTTCTGTTAAATGACAACAGAGGGGACAGGCAACAAGAACCATCAGTCAAAGAGGGGAGGGCAAGTTCTTCTCTTCCGGGTCATGTTGGGGCGCTACCGGAACTGATCGAATTGGTAGTCTATAGTGTTTCTGGATGTTTCAGACTAAAGCTGGCGTCAGCATGAGACCACTACCATCTCGTAGCTCCGTCGTGGCCATTCCACGAGCAATCATGGCAGCCGCTCCCCACCAGAAGCCTGCGGGAGTCGGAGGCCCCCAAGACTTTTGTAGAATCTTCACGGCTGAGGGGACGCTTTTCGAGAATGGGACCCAAGCCCTAGCAGACAAGCGTCCGACTTCCAAGGTGTCCCAGGGCCATTTTAGTGGACCAGGCCCAAAACCGAAGAGCCGGCCGCCATTTTGAGAGTCCTGTGGCAGCCGCCTATCGCTGCAGCGCAAGAGCGGGCGCATCTCAACTACATGGTGAGCGAGACGCTGTAGTCGCAAGAGCGGGCGGTAAACAGCTGAATGGCGGAAGAGGCACAGTGTAGCAAAAGCGGGCGGAATGGCAACTAAAACGATAAAGGGGCGCCCCACTACAGCTTGTCTTCAGGTCAAACGGATTGTGGGACAAGGTCCAGAATTGAAGAGTCATCAAAAGGCAAAAAGTTCCGCCGGACCCCGGGAGCCGGCCGCCTATGTCGGGGGCGATCTCAGGCTACACCAGTGCTATAAGACTTGGGGAGGGTGTCGGAGCCAAGCGTCTTCTCCGAGTCCATGGCCATCACACCGCCCCTCAGGGGCCTCCGTCAAGCTGTTTAGGAAGGTAACATATCACATTGTTTTCTAATGCAGTCAGGTCCACAAACGACACTCACTTACTTTGAGAATAGTGAAGCTGCAGTAGGTGGAAATAAGCTTCAGACAGTGTTACAAGCACTGCTCAGAACTCTTAACTATGGCACCCAACATCCAGAACTTATGCTATTTGAGAATGGTAGTGACATCGAAGCATCTCAGGGACCAAAACCATTAACGTACTTTCACGTATGAAAATCTTACTTGGGGAGGGGGCAGGAGCGAAGCGCCCCCTCCCAGTCAGCGCCACCACACCGTATGTTGAAAATCTGAAGCCATCGTTCTACAAAGTCAACCAAACTTGGATTGAAAAATCTAGAAAAATGTACAAACTGAAAACCAGTTTTGGTCTGCATAGCATCAGTAGCAACGCTTGAGTCAGCTTTGTGTCAAGCCGCCATTTTGATTCAACAAAGCACAGGCATTGAAAAAGGCTGAAATTCAGAACTCTAAACTATGGCACCCAACATCCAGGAGCTTGCCATCCGGATCTTGGAGCCTTGTGCTGTTTTCGATCTATTCACACATCGGTCCACTACTGACATCATCTTATAAACCAACGTTATGTAAATAGTTTTTTAATAAAATGTTTTACCCTGTTTCTTTGCTGGTGTGTTGTCTATATTTTTAATATTTGCATAGGGTTTGTCGTTATTTTGTGCGGGATGGGTGATGGAGCCGAGCTGTCTTGCAGCCCTCATGGTGTGGAGCTCAGTTCATCTCACTATTTTCGTATTTCTCATGAAGGGTTGTTCCTAATATTTCTATTTTAGCGAGGTCAAAAAGAGATCCAATTAGTGGCCTACTGATTTTGCTCGATTACTTTTATTTTTTTACACGATTTTTCACTATCTGCAAAGACTAAACAGAGTATTGCGACTTTGTGCTTGTTTGTAAATAGAGAATGATCCAAAGAGAACCAATTCTAAAACAGTAAATGCTTGGACAACAATCAATCAAATGGAGAGACAAGGAGGCACGACGGATTACAACGGTGGTAAAGGCTTGCGTTAACTACCCTTCAGTATCTGCAAAGAGAGAGTACTACTAAGACAAAAGAGGGGAGGGGGGGGTGCAGCGTTCAAAGCACATCAGCGTGCATAAATACGAAAATGTTTTTATCTATCACGTACTTGACAATTTAAAGCTTTTCATATTTGCTATTAAAAAACCAATGAAATTCACAGAAAAAACCATAGGTTATAGTGGATATATAGTTAGCAATTTGCATTTAGAAAACCTTGAAAATTCAATGAAAAAACCATTGGTTTTAGGCCATATATAGTTAGGAATTAGCATTTACAAAACCTTATTTTACTCGCATAAAACCATTGAAATTCCATATATAGTTAGAAGCGCTAACTATATATCGCGCACCCGCAATCCACTGCTGATGATGTCACATATTACATCATTCATGACATGGTCAGTGACATCACTGATGACATCACTGATGACATCTCAAATGACATCACTGATGACAACTCAAATGACATCACTGATGACATCTCAAATGACATCACTGATGACATCACTGATGACAACTCAAATGACATCACTGATGACATCTCATTTGTCATCACTGATCACATCACTTATGTGATAATACAATGAACCTCTTCAGACTCTAATATAACCTTACATACACTCAGTATAAACAGACACTCACAGACTGTCACTCATCCATGGAGTTACTCACACACCTAGTCAGTCATGCAAAGAATCAATCACACCTCCATTTCCTCAACTATAAAGTTATACACATCTTACTTATTCAAACATATAATAACACATATTTATTCTCTTATATAATCCCTGATACAAGCTCACAGTGATCGATACAGCCACTCACACATTCACTGGCTCTTATGTTCAGTTATTTATATATCTCAACTCTCACATGTATTGTGTTTTACATACGTACTTACTTGCACATGTAGCAATGAGAAATCCATTCACTCACCAACACACCCATGCATAGTCAACCGCCCATATAGCTGTTTCCACATGCACTCTTGAACTCATACTCCTAGTGAATCAACTGCTTACACATCTATGCACAGAGTCACGCACCTCCCAGCCACCCACACACACACTCAGCCTCCCATTCAAATACTTGGGCAACCAATCAATAACCCATATGGCCACTCTTATAGCTACTGATCAACACATGCAGCAGCTTACACAACAACAAACATACTGATGCACAAATTAAGACAGTTTAGTCACTAACCCATGCACTCAGTGAGACACATTTAATCACTCACTCATACAGTCAGTCATGCACCTACTAAATTCTTCATCCAGACACTTATACATCCACTCATTCTTCAATATGTGAAACATATTTAAACTTTACAGACACATACAATCACTGGATGTTGTGATCAGTGATGTCATTTGAGATGTCATCAGTGATGTCATCAGTGATGTCACTGACCATGTCATGAATGATGTAATATGTGACATCATCAGCAGTGGATTGCGGGTGCGCGATATATAGTTAGCGCTTCTAACTATATATGGAATTTCAATGGTTTTATGCGAGTAAAATAAGGTTTTGTAAATGCTAATTCCTAACTATATATGGCCTAAAACCAATGGTTTTTTCATTGAATTTTCAAGGTTTTCTAAATGCAAATTGCTAACTATATATCCACTATAACCTATGGTTTTTTCTGTGAATATATATATATATATATATATATATATATATATAACTAAATAACTACATAACTACCTATAAATTACATACATGGCAACCGCCAGTAGGTAATATGTATTTATATATAACCTACTGGCTGTCGCCAGTAGGTAGTTATAGGTAGGACCTATTTTCCATAGGAAATCCGCCACATTCTATTTGGAATAACTTATATATATATATATATATATATATATATTACCTGCTGGTAGGACCTATTTTCCGTAACATTCTATTTGGAATAACTAATATATATATATATTACCTATTGGCAGTCGCCAGTAGGTAGTTACAGGTAGGACCTATTTTCCATAGGAAATCCGCCACATTCTATTTGGAATAACTTATATATATATATATATATTACCTGCTGGTAGGACCTATTTTCCGTAACATTCTATTTGGAATAACTAATATATATATATTACCTATTGGCAGTCGCCAGTAGGTAGTTATAGGTAGGACCTATTTTCCATAGGAAATCCGCCACATTCTATTTGGAATAACTTATATATATATATATATTACCTGCTGGTAGGACCTATTTTCCGTAACATTCTATTTGGAATAACTAATATATATATATTACCTATTGGCAGTCGCCAGTAGGTAGTTATAGGTAGGACCTATTTTCCATAGGAAATCCGCAACATTCTATTTTTTATAACTTTGGCGCCGGTTAACAAATCTTCACGAAATTTTCAAAACTGGTGGGGCGGTCCGGTCTGCTCCCTTCCTGAAAGTCTTGGGGGGATGCGTCAAGCGGGGGCCGAGAAAAAAGGGGGTCCCAAAATGGGTTTTCCCTATGCACTTTCCCAGAGGAACCTTCAGTTGCAGCTACCGCCCAAACTGCTTAAAGGAATTACACCAAATTTGGCAAAGTGGAAGCCCTGGGTTCAGAGTCGTGCCTTTTGCTCAAATGGTGTAAATCCATTCAGTAGTTCCTGAGAAAATCAAAATCACATATATATCTATGGCCGCAGTGGATCCGCGCACCCTAAGCGCACCCTGCCGAGCATGGCTGTCAACACTCCAAATCAGGAAGTGTTGGCAGCAATCTTGGGCCTCAGTAGAACCGAGGCACAAGAAACCTAATAAAAAAACTTGCAAAACGCAAAAAGGGGGTAGGGTAGAAACACCCTGACCCCCTAGGCCTGCTCAGGGGGTCCCACAAGGACCCTCAAGGCCCAAACCAAAATATATATATATTTTAAAATCGGCAAAATCCACGCAGGGTGCGCAGATCCTGCCGATAAAAAAAAGAAGCGTGGGCTCCTGCGCTATATTGGTAACGAGCCCCAGGGGGGCCAAATCCCGGGGGCATAGAAAGAATTCAGGAGGGGGGCAGCCCCGGGGACCGCCACCACCTGGGGCTTTATTAAAAATTGTGCTCATAGCACCCCCAGCCCCGGGGCTGTTTGCTAATATATGCGGGGGCTCATGGCCCCCCGCAGGTCTGGGGAACGCCACCCCGGGTTTTTTTTTAAATTTAAGAAAGATGTGGGGGGAAGCTTGTGCCCCCCACACATGCCCCAGGGACAGCCACCTGCGGGGCTTCTTTAGAATGTATGCAGGGGACTCACAGCCTCCCTGCATCCCCAGGGACCGCCATACCCCTGGGATTTTTATTAAAAAAAAGAAACCTGCGAGGGGGGCTTGAGCCCCCCCACATTCCCTGGGGACCACCACCTCCCCGGGGCACTAAGAATTTTAATTAGGGAGTCCGTGATGGACCCCTGAGCCCCAGGGACCACCACCCCAAGGGCTTTGTAAGTGGTGGGAGGGGGGCCGCAAGGCCCCCTCCTGGAGCCTGTCATGGCCCTGGGGACCGCCACCCCCAGGGCCGGCTCCTGCAGTGTCCCGGGTGCCCACCCCCGGGACACTGTAGTTTGCAATGACAGGGTGGGAGCCTCGCGGCTTCCACCCTGTCATTGCAAACTGCTTTGCTTCATTAAAGCGAGAGCAGGGAAACCTGCTCTTACTTCAATGAAGCAAAGCTGATTGCTTTTCCACATGGGGAGCAGCATGTTAGCTGCTCCCCATGTGGAAAAGCAATGTCGGCTCCCGTAGGAGGCAGGGAGCCAGCTGGGACCGTGGGGGGATTGGGGCCGTAAGTGGCCCGAGAGGGGGGCCACTCGGCCCCACTCCCTAAAATAAAAAAAAATAAAAAAATTAAACAAAGGCCAGCCCCGGGGGTGGGGTCCTCTGGGCCATAAGTGGCCTGAGGAGGGCGGCAGCACAGCCCCCCTTCTAAAGATTTTTTTTTAAATAAAGGCCATGCCCCGGGGTATGTGGTCCCCGGGGCTGATTAAGGCCTTGGGAGGGGGCCACGCGGCACCCTTCCAAAATATATATATTTTTTTTTTAAAGGGGTCAGGCACTGGGGGATGGTGTGCCCAGGGCCCCAAAAATAGGAAAAGAAGGGGGACCACACAGCACCCCTTCCTAAAAATAAATGAAAAAAAAAACAGCATTGTGCGGATGCCCCGCCCCTCGCTGCATCACTTTGCAAACGCGCCCCCTGGCGTGTTTCCCGATGGGGAAAGAATTCCCCTTGAATACTGGGGATCCCTGGGGCCAACTAGCCCACCAGGAACCTCCAGTATGCGCCAGGAGGCTGCGTTGCACAGAGGTGTTCTGAGGCCATGCCCCTTCTTGCACCTCATTGCAATGTAGCTCTGTGGCGCTTTTTGAAGGTAGCTGGTGGGCTAGTTGCAACCCAGGGACCCCTCAGGATTTAAGGGGAGTTAATTCCCCAACTTAAAACGCGCCACAGGGCGCATTTGCACAGTGGTGAAGGGAGGGGGCGGGGCTTGAGGTGATATGTGTGCAAACATGCCCTATGGCACGTTTTAAGTTGAAGAATTAATTCCTCTTCAATCCTGAGGGTCCCTGGGGGCCAACTAGCCCACCAGCTACATCCAGTAAGCTCCACGGAGCTGCGTTGCAGAGTGTTGTAAAAAGGGGCGTGGCCTCTGTGAACACCTCTCTGCAACGCAGCTCTCTGGCGCAAACTGGAGGTACCTGGTGGGCTAGTTGGCCCCTAGGGATCCTCAGGATTGAGGTGGAATTGAGTTTTCCAAATTAAAACGCGTCACAGGGCGTGTTTGTAGACATGTCACCTCAGGCACCGCCCCCTTCCTTCACCATTGTGTAACACGCCCTGTGGTGCATTTTAAGTTGAGGAATTAATTCCTCTTCAATCTTGAGGGTCCCTGGGGAACAACTAGCCCACCAGGTACCTCCAGTATGCGTGAGGGAGTTGCGTTGCAGAGAGGTGTTCAGAGGCCATGCCCCTTTTTACACCGCTCTGCAACGCAGCTCTGTGGCGCTTATTGGAGGTACCTAGTGGGCTAGTTTGATCCTAGGGACCTTCAGGATTCAAGGGGAATTAATCTCCCAACTTAGAAAGGCCACAGCAGCATTTACACAGTGGTGAAGGGAGGGGACGGGGCCCGAGCTGACGTGTGCAAACACTCCCTGTGGCGCGTTTTAAGTTGGGGAAATAATTCTCCTTCAATCATGAGGGACCCTGGGACCAACTAACCCACCAGGTGCTTTTAGTAAGCGCCACTGCTTTTTGCTGAAAAAGTTTCTGTGTCGAATTTTGAAACTTACATATATTCCTCTAAAATCAGCCGAACGACAAACTCCGATTTACTCACCTGTTATCAGGAGAGACCTCAGTGCTGCATCTTTGAGCCCAGTACTGATCCTGGTAAATAATTTTAACCGTACTTACCAGTAACTTGTATTTCCTTCCATAGGAATCCATTGTCTGGTTTTCACCAGAAAAGTTTTTAAGTGGTATTTTCACAAACTACAAATATTCCTCTAAAATCAGCCGAACTGTGAATTCTGATTTACTCACCTGTTATCAGGAGAGACCTCAGTGCTACATTTTTGAGCCCAGGACGATCCTGAAAAGTAATTCTAACCGTACTTACCAGTAACTTGTATTTTCTTCCATAGGAATCCATTGCCTGGTTTTCACCAGAAAAGTTTCTAAGTGTCGATTTCACAAACTACAAATATTCCTTAAAAATCACCTGTATGACTTAAACACATTCTTATAACTGATTACAGGAGATGCACCAGTGCTGGATCCAGGATCCACCACTGAGTACGAAAAAGTAACGATAACACTACTTACCTGTTAAGTGAATTTCCTCATTAGGATAACATTGGTGATTCTATGTGAAAAAGTTTCAAAGTGTCAACTTTTAAAATACAATAATATTCCTTAAAAATCACTACTGCAACCAAAAAACTTTTACTCAACTGTTTACAGACATGTCCCAGGACTGAATCTAGGATCCAGTCCTGTGGTTAGCAAAGTAATCCATAAAGTAACTAATTGCATTTAACTAGAAATTCCCATTGAGCTCAATGTTCCATTGTGTTTGAAATTGTGTTGCCCATTGCAACAACTGTAACTACTGTACTTAAAAGTCTATTGCCTATTTGCAAAGTATTTAAACTAAAGAAATTCATTCTGAGAAAGTATATTTTGTAATGTAATGTATAATGTAATTATAATGTAATTTTTTTTAATTGTTTAAAAAAATTTAGTAAATCAGTATCAAAAAAATAAATATAACAATTAATACATTTAAAAATTGTAATTTACAAAACCTTTGAAATTCACTGAAAAAAACAAAGGTTTCAGACATGTTACAGTTAGGAATTAGCATTTTAAAAAACCTTAGAAATTCACTGAAAAATCATAGGTTTTAGGGGTGGTATAGTTAGCTGGACATTTCACTCGTACAAAACCATTAAAATTCCTCCGTTATAGTTAGTTGTACTAAGTATAATTTGCGCGCCCACAATCCACTGCTGATGATGTCACATATTACATCATTCATGACATGGTCAGTGTCATCATCATCACTGATGACATCTCAAATGACATCACTGATGACATCACTGATGACTTCATCCACGTGACAATCTGATACATCTCTAGTATAACTACATCACTAGTATAACCTTTCAACACTCATTATAAAATATGTAGTATCATATTTGAAACCATTGACACACAAATACAAGTTTCTAAAAACCCACCCAGTGATTCCTACATCTATACACAGATCTAAACACTTACCTTTAGATTCACTCATACATGCTAACAAAGATCAATAGAACACTTTTAAATATACTTATACCCCTACATCGACATTACACACCAGCACACATCCTATTCACTTATGCAGTCATCCTACTCACTTATGCAAACAATTGATCATACTTACATTTACTAAGCTACACACTTATACAAACACCACTTTATTTATTCATATAGATAATAACTCATACTTAGTGTGTTATAAAAACACTATTACAAGTATATAGTTTTCAATACAGTCACTCATACAATCACTGAGTCTTATGTCTACTTATTTATATACAATAACTGTAACACACACTGCCATTTATATTTCTACTTTGTTGGACATGTATCATTGAGAAATGGATTTACTCATCACCACACCCATAAAGAGATTCACTCACCCAAATAACTATTTCCACATACAGTCTTAACCTCATACTCCTACTAAATCAACTGTTTACACATCTTTGGACAGTCACACACCTCCCACCCAACCAAACACACATTCACTATCCCATACAAATACTCACTTAGCTAATTAATAACTAATATAGATTTTCACATTGCTAGTAACCAACTTATGTAGTAGTTTACACAATAAGAGATAGAGTAATACAGATATTCACACAGTTTAATCACTATCCCATATAGTTAGTGAGACACTTTAAATTAGTCACTTACACAGTCAATCACAGTGCTACTAAATCCTCCATCCAGACACTTATACATACACTCAGTCTTCAATGCAGATTGCTATATATATAATACTTATTTAAATATCGAACCAAACTACATTCACTGGAGGATGTCATCAGTGATGACATTTGGGATGTCATCAGTGATGTCACTGACAATGTCATGAATGATGTAATATGTGACATCATCAGCAGTGGATTGCGGGCGCGCGAGTTATAGTTAGTACAACTAACTATAACGGAGGAATTTCAATGGTTTTGTATGAGTGAAAGGTCCAGCTAAGTATTACACCCCTAAAACCTATGGTTTTTTCAGCGAATTTCCAAGGTTTTTTAAATGCTAATTCCTAACTATAACATGTCTGAAACCTATGTTTTTTTTCAGTGATATATATATATATATATATATATATATATATATATATATATATATATATATATATATATATATATCAAGCTCAATTGTCCGTCATTAATTCCCATTCACTCGCGATCGGGTGCTTTTGGAGCGCACTAAACGGACACCGCGTGGATCTCACAAATTCAAAGCTCTCTGCAAAAAATTATATATATATATATATGCAAAACCCAGTGTCAGTCACCACTGGGTAGTTATAGCTAGGTCTGCTATTTTGAGACAAGACAGTTATTGGTTTGCTAATAACTTTGACCCTTTTGACGAATGAATCTTCACAAAACTTTCCAAAAAAATCTAATTCACCTCCTTCCTGTAAAGTTTCAGGGTGATCCGTCAAGCGGGGTCCAAAAAGCATATTTTCCCATGTATTTTCCATTTACTTCTTTAGGAAGCTCTACCGCAAAAACTGCTGAATGGAATTACCACAGATTTGTCAGGAACTAGATCTTGGTCCACAGAGTGTGCTTTTTGTGATTTCTGTTCAGTAGTTTTTGAAAAATTAAGGTAAAAAAATATAGGCATATCTGGATTATTGGGTTTGAGGGACTATCACGAGAGTACCTCAAACTCAGTTAAAAAAAATAGAGCAGACTGATTCTACTCCATTCTATGAGCATTTAATTCACTCTATAACACTCTACTCCCCTCCACTCTAACAAACTCTTCTGCCCTCTATGTTACTCGACTGCAAAACACAGTACTCCAGCCTATCTCACAGTATAAAACTGTAGCCCACTCTGTCACTCTACCAAACTCTACTCCAATCTACACAACTCCTGTTAGCCCCGTCCATCAGAATTTACTCCAGTGTACTCTATAACACACTACTCCACTCTTCTCAACTTTACTACAGTATTCCACTCTATGCCACTCCACTCAACTGCACTGTATACCACTCAAATCCACAACACCCTATGCCACTCCACTGTACCACACTCTAACAGACTCTTCTCTGCTCTTCCTCACTCTACTCTACAACACTGTACTCAAGTGTATGCCACTTCACTCTACTCCACTGTTCATCAGTTCCCCCAATCTATGGCACAGCATACCACTCAATTGTACAACATGCTACTCTACTCTATGATACACCACTACACTGTACTCCACTCCACAGCACTTTACTGTAAGAGATAGCACTTCACTATATGACACGTTGTCCCTCTATGCTACGCCTCTCCACCCGAATCAACTTTTCGACAGTTTACCTCACTCTACGCTACTGTACAACACTCCATTGTACGTCTCTTCACTCTATAACATTCGACTCTGCTCTATAAAAGTCCACTCTAGAACACTCTATGTCACTTACAACACTCTACTACACTGTATGCACCCACACTCCACTCTACAACACTCTACTTAACTCTATGCCACTGTATGACACTCTACTCAACTCTATGTCACAGTACAAAACTCAATTCCACTCTAAGACACAATCTGCAACTATCTGTATGTTACTCCACCCTACTTCATTGCACTCTACTCTAAGACACTACTCCACTCTACTCTATTGTGCGCCACGCCACTCTATGCCACTCTATGCCCCACGACTCTACAACACTCTATACCACTACACTCTATCACACTCAACAGCAATGTACAGTACGACACTGCATTTTTCAAAACTCTACTGAACTCTAGTCCACTCCACTGCACACCACTGTAAGACACTTTTCAACACTCTTCGACACAGCAGTCCACTCCACTGCACCACACAGCATTCCACTGTATGCCACTTTACTCCACTGTAGGATACTCCAGGCCACTCTTCTTCACTCATAAGCCACTCTACTATACAACATAACACTTCACTGTATTATTATTGTGATTCTACTCAACTCCACTCCACTCTAATCCACTGCACCACACTCTCTACGCCTGTTTGACACTCCACTTTACTGAACTCAACTCCGTCTGCTCCACTGTACCACACTCTCTACGCCTCTGTTCAACACTCCACTTTACACCTCTTCACAGTACAACACCCTACTATATTGTATGCAACTACACTCTACAAGACTCTACCTTATTCTATGCCACTATATTTATTTATTTATTTATTTATTTATTTATTACATTTGTATAGCGCGTTATCACCGATTGGTCTCTAAGCGCTTGTACTTGAGAAACTGATCGTTTCAGAAAACAGACAACCAAGTTATATCGAACCCCAGGCTTCTCGGAAAAGCACCGTTTTTAACATTCGCCTAAAAGGCAGTAGATTTGGTTCCTTCCGTAGACCTAGTGGTAGCTTATTCCAGGCTGCCGGCAGGGTAGTTGAAAAGGCACGTCCACCAAGGGTGGTCAAACGATAATGCGGGTTTACCAGAAGAGTATCCTCAGAGGAGCGCAGGGTTCTTCTGGGGATATCCTGCACCAGTCTGGCTTTAATGTAGCTGGGAGCATTACCAAAGACCGCCTTGTGTGCGATGCACAGACCTTTGAATAAGATCCTCTGCCTGATGGGAAGCCAATGTAATTGGCATAGAAGAGGAGAGGCGTGCGTGCCTCTAGATTTTCCAAAGATCAGTCTGGCTGCATCGTTCATCACTATTTGCAGTCTCGAGAGTAATTGCTGGGGAAGCCCAACGTAAAGGGCGTTCCCATAGTCCAACCGCCCTAAAATCATTGCAGATACCACCGTCCTTAGAGTAGAAAAAGACAGCATTGGAGAGATTTTTCGGAGTTGCCTTAGGAGGCCAACGCATGTGCCTACCACCAACGACACTTGATCTTTCATAGATAGATTACCATCAATGTGGATGCCCAAACTTTTCACCACCCTCGCTGGTGTCGGGGTCCTACCCAACTCCTGAGGCCAGAGAAGATCGTTCCAGGGGTTGCCCGAGATGGTAATGGGCCACACATCGGTCTTCTCTGGGTTGATCTTCAAGGAGTTGGAGGACATCCAGTTACTCGTGAACTTTAGGATGTTATGTAACCAAGCTTGGGCTCCAGGTGAATCCTCAATTTGTATGATAATCTGTGTGTCGTCGGCATAGTTATAAATCTAACACTCCATCTGATTTAGAGCGGCGATCAGAGGCTGTAAATATATATTAAAACGGAGCGGTGAGAGGGCAGATCCCTGCGGTACCCCACAAGTTATTGCCGCTGATGTAGAGACCAAATCTGACAACTGGACCCTCTGCGATCTTCCCTGCAGGAATTAAGTTAGCCAGCCCAGTGCGGTCCCCCCGATGCCCAGATTTCTCAGGCATTTCAACAGTAGGTTGTGACTCACCGTGTCAAACGCGGCTGAGAGATCTAATAGCACCAGGGCCCCGGGGATCTTTTTGTCAGCTCTACATCTTAGATCATCCAGGATGGATACCATCACCAGCTCCGTACTATGATGTTTTCGAAAGCCTGCCTGATTTCGCTCTAGCAGAGCGTTGCTCTCCAGGTGTTTTAAAAGGTGTGTCAAAATATGCTGCTCCATCATTTTAGCTAAGAAAGGTAATTGAGAGATGGGCCTATAGTTTTTTAGATTTTTAACGTCGGCCCCCGGTTTCTTAAGCAGCGGTATCAATATAGCTTCTTTGAACGAGGTTGGGACCTGTCCCATCTCTAAGGATCTATTAAAGAGGGTAAGTACATCATCTTCCAGTCCTGACATTGCTAGTTTAAAGACATTAGGTGGGCAAGGGTCTGCCTGAGAGCCGGAATTTACTCTCTCTGCTAGACTGACCAACATCTCCTTAGTAATCAAGGGTAGTGTGTTTATGAAATGGTGTGTCTCGGGGGGATCTGGCATGATATGTAGTGGACAATCCAGAATTGTGTCCGGGATATTTCACTCTGTATGTCTTCAATTTTTCTTATAAAGAAATCCTGAAAGTTCTCACAGTCTACCTGGGAAAACTCTGGTTTCTGCTCTTTAATGTTTCTCAATTCTTTGAGTACTTTAAAGATTTCTTTTTGCGGGACCCGGGCTGACGCTATTCTGTTCTCAAAAAACTCTGCTTTACGAGCTAATATAGCCTTTTTGTATTGTGCAAGCTCCTGCACATATAGGTTCCGGGTATTATTGTTATAATCCCTCCTCCAGGCTCTCTCCACCTTTCGAAGCACCTGTTTCTTAGATCTTTGAGCTTCTTCAAACCAGGGAGCCCCCATCCCTCTATCCACCCATTTCACCTTTTTTGCTGGAGCAACAGCGTCAATGGCGTTCTTCAATTTATCAAGTAATGTTTGACTGCCGACCTCGACATTCTCATTAGTTATATTTAGTTCGACAGAGTTTAATAGGTGTCCAACCAGCTCTTCCTTATTGATGTTATTCCATCTTCTTACCATTTTCCACACCGTTCTCTGTCTGTTCCCAACCTGGTTAATCTTTCTCTGACCTGTGATTAAATAGTGATCTGACCAAGCACATGATGCAGTATTAACCTGGTCTGGCAAGGAATCTGTGATCCATACCAGGTCTAATGTATGACCTTTGTCATGGGTAGGGCCGGTCACTATTTGACTCATACCTAAGGCCGTTAAAGCCTCTTCGAGGTGAAGTGCTTGCCCTACCTTTGGGTAAAGCTCCCAATGAAAGTTGAAGTCTCCCATTATCATCAGATTCTCATACCGGGACCTGAGGTCATGTACGACCTCCAAAAAATGATCCAGAAAGGTTGGTTCAGCCCAAGGAGGCCGATATATCAGTAAGATGACCCAACAGGTGGAGCCCATCTCAAATTTCACTCCTAGGGCCTCTGCTCCGCGCAGTATACGCCACTGTACTACACTGTATGACACTCTATCACATGCCACTTTACTCCTCTCTATGACAAACCACTCCACTATATGACAGAGTACTCCACTGTAGGACACTCTCTTCCACTCCACTGTACCACACTGCACCACAGTCCACTGTACAACATGCCATTCTACGGTACTCCACTATACAACACTACACTGTACAAGACTTTTCGCTACTTTAGTGAATGAAACTCCACTCCACAACACTAAACTGCGCGACACTTTACTGCACTATATGCCGCTCTATACCACTACATTGTACAACACTCTTCTCCACTCCATGCCACTGGAAAGACACTACACTTGATGACATTATACTCCACGACACTCAAATCCATGACAGCAGTCGACGACACTTCACTGTATGACACTCAATTGTTTTGTAGGACATGCCACTCTAATGTACAACCCACCACTCCACTCCACTCTATGACACATCACATTAATCCACTGTATAACACTTTACTTCATTATAGACTGTGCCGCTTGACTCTCCTCTACACCACTGTATTCCACACTGGTACATTTTTTGACATTAAACTGTATGACACTGTACTCCACTATACGCTATGACATTCCACTTAACAACACTCAACTGAATGACACACAACACTTCGATTTCAAACACAATTTTATTAAAAAATAAAAACCATTTAAATACAATGAAAACGCCAAAGCTTAAAGATAACTCATAGTTAGGAAAACGTTCTTTATTCTTTATATACAAACCCAACATAAACTATAAAAACATTAGACATTTTAAAGTTATAGTTATAACTTAAATGTACACACCACCAGTTATAACTTAAATTTATAATTTACACACCACCTTCAAATTACTATACGTGACGCACCTCCGTACACAGATTTTCACCTCACTCGCTACACTACATTAGCTAAAACTTGCTACTCTACTATATACTGTGTTTTCAGAAATGATAAATAGGTGTGATAGGTGTTGTTATCAATGCTCTCCTTTCACATGCTACGAGTCATATAATATGCAATTTTATAACCATTGGATGGTGAAAGGACAAGTTATAGTTAATGTAGAGTGGGGAGTGAGGTTATAAACTGTGTATGGAGGAGAGAGACTTTGAGGGAATGGGAATAACTCACTCTCTCGATATACTCCTTAATTTACTTTTAAAAATATTCATGACATGAGGTCTCTCAAAGATCTAAAGCTGTCTATAGCAGAACATAAAAGGCATGCAAAATCATTTTAGAAAAAAATCTGAAGGAGAAAGAATACATTATTGTAAATCTGAAACTGTACAGTACAGTAGATGATGTGTTATATACCTGAAACTCTTAAAAAGTAAAGGCAATGATTTCTGTTTTGGGCCTCCCATACCATATTTAGGTTTGATAGAATCATTCACTTTTTGGGCTATTACACAATAGATGCCAAACACTTGACAACATGTGTTGGCGTCAACAAACTGTAGCTTCTTCTGCATCATGGTTGGTTTACCATTGATCTCAATCAACAAAGGGAGAGAAAAGGTTATAGGGCACTCTTGGTCCCCAGTCAGTAAGCAAATAAACAAAGGAAGAGTGTCCGTCAGAAAAGCGTTAAAAATGATTGTAGCACGTAAGATAGGAGGCCAAACGTAAGTGGTCAGATGGACAGACCAATTTCAAGAAAAAATGCAAGATTTTTTCAGGAAACCCTCACTCACCCTAGTGGTGACATGCTTCATCATCGGGTCCACCGGGAGAGATCGAATACCTCCCCGGTGTGCTGCGACGCCAGGAGACTGCGGAGCAGGTTTATGTGAGGGTAAAGAGTGAAAAAAAGTTACGTGTATTTAAAAATGTCTAAAGGTTGTGCCAAAAAATCATTTATTAGCTGGTCAACCCGACATAATAAAATTAACTATGTGTAGGGAAAACTAACCAAATAAAATATACTGGTGTTTCCTTGTTAGGGGAAGGTCAACATGTTTCTGCCCGTGGTATGTGTGAATTTACAGGGCTTTCTTCAGGACCAGTTTGCGAGTGTTACCTTAACAGGTGTGGGCGCGCTAAGGCCCACCCTGCCAAAGGCGGTGAAAGTTAAAAATAGCACTATGTGTAAAAGTGGTGCATAAAAGGTACAAACTAGTAAGTTTGGGGAATTACCTCTGTTACGAGGAACCTAGAAGTCTGTGGACAAATAGTGAGACAAACAGACAAATAAACAAAACAAAGAAACAAAAAAATCAATCATTATTGATCATTTCTCATGGCCTTTACTCCAACTTGGTGGCGTGATACGTGCTGGCAAACCTATCAATGGCCGTGGCCGAAATGAATGGGATGCGAAGTAATGGTTGTGCCCTGAGCCGGGGTGATGGGCCTCAACTAGCCCTGAGAAGTGTGGTCCAGCGCAATCCGTTGCACGTTAGGTAGGGCAACAGATATATAAGTGGAGACTTACAGTGTTAAGTCCATCCGTGCGGGAAGCCAGGAGAGGTTGCCCGTAATTACATGACTACCTATAGTAGGGCGACGGAGAAATAATCCCCGAGGTGTTGAGCGAAAAAGCAGGGCTACAGTGTAAATACCAGTAACTCTGCTGGCCGTGACTTTGAGTTCTGATTAAGCACACAAATAAAGGAACGTAAAAGTGAAACAATCCTCACTTGTACACAAAGTGAACCACGCCCCATAGATTCAGGAGGGGGGTGGGAGCGACAATGGCACACCCTAATTGGGAAGGAAAAACAAACAAACATGGAGGATCAAGAGACCTGGCAGGATCTCATACACAAGACTTATCTTAGGAAGAAATCCGGAGAAGAAATCTTACGCCCGCAACGCTCTACACCCTCTCGGCACCTAGCTGTTCCCCCGCTGGATCGCGTGGATCCTGAGCGAAGGGCGAGCCCGGTGTTACGAGGGCGGCGGCAGGGCATTGGCCAATGGGAGCCGGTGATCCGAAACGAGGCTTGGAATACAAGTCCCGTAGTCCCGCGAGCGGTGGGCTCGAGGCGGGATTTTATTGCGGAATGGAAATGAGGCTTGAAAAGCAAGCCCTGGTTTAAGAGACTTGACAATGAGGCTTGGAAGGCAAGTGTCGGTCTAAGTTATAATAACCAAGTTTGAAAACAAATGGTTGTTATTGGTAAACAAAGGCGGGGTTGGTAAACTATAGGTAGGGTCGGAGTAAGGGTAAACACTTTCGAATTTAAATTTTTTTAGGTCCTTTTGGAATTTGGTCAATTTGGCCTGCATGAGATTGTCCCTGTACTCTGTGAGGTCTCTATTGATTTCATCCAATTTTTTCTTATAACCAGTTATCGTGGTTTTAAATTGCGCTTCTGTTCGTTGGATCTCAATCTGTAGAGTTTCAGATAGGCGAAGTGCTGTTTTAATAATCAACACTAGCCAATCTCTTGTGCAGTGCCATGCAATCATGGCCCAGTCCCTTCTAAACGTAGCATCATTTAGAAATATCCTGGGAGCGTTAGTGACCAAAAGCCCTTTTGGGGCTGAGTTAGAGGTGAGGTATTGTTTAAGTATGGTACCGTGGAGTATGGTCCTTATTCTATCACGTTTGAGTTCAGTCAATTGTTCCCATTCCGCTGTGTGTGACACCGCTTGAGATATTGCTGGGTCTGCAAATATGTTTGGATCTGCCAGTAGTTCATCTATTTCCTCCGTAGAGTATGTGAGTCCCAGATTAGCCATAGCTCTATGTTGTTTTCTATCAATAGATACAGTTTAGTGTACCTATGAAAGATAAATATAACTGTGAAGGGGGCTCTCACTGCTGTGTGCAGCTAGATACCAATCAACAAAGGGAGAGAAAGGGTTATAGGGCACTCTTGGTCCCCAGTCAGTAAGCAAAGAAACAAAGGAAAAGTGTCCGTCAGAAAAGCATTAAAAATGATTGTAGCACGTAAGATAGGAGGCCAAACGTAAGTGGTCAGATGGACAGACCAATTTCAAGAAAAAATGCAAGATTTTCTCCTGTGGACAGGGAATGAAGACAGTCTTACTCAGTTCCTGAGCTGGGTCAATACCCTTGACCCTTATTTGAGATTTACTCACAATCACAGTAAAGAATCTATTGTCTTCCTTGACGTAGTAATAAGGATAGAGGGAACATCTCTCACTACTGTGACCCATCATAAACCTACGGCAAAAAACAATCTTTTGGAGTTCAGCAGTTTTCACCCCAGACCCCTGCAAGAAAACTTGCCCTATGGACAATTCCTCCGCTTAAGAAGGAATTGTAGCAATACTACTGACTATAAAGCCCAGGCCAAAAAACTGACCGAAAAATTGAAACAAAGGGGCTATCCGCAAGGAATCCTCAACAAAGGCCAGACCCGGGCTCGAAATCAACCCCGCGACGCCCTCCTTGAAGAGAACGTGAAAACAAACACTGATGTGCCACTCACATGTGTGACCACCTACAGCACACTCTCAGATAACGTCAAAAAATCTATCAATAAAAACTGGAGAATCATCACAAGCAACATGAGTGATTGGGAGAAACCCCTTTTTTCCTTTAAAAAGGGCAGGAGCCTCAAAGATGCCTTGGTGCATACAAGACCTTTACCATGCTCAACACCATCCACACTCACTAGGTCTGTCACAGAACCCTGGCACCTGCCTCCAATTACAGGCCATTTTCCCTGTACTGACTGTAGTGTTTGTCATCTTACCACCCACACCAAACAACTCAATTTGGAACCCGGCAAAGTATGGATTCAAAAATCTCATACCAACTGTAACTCTGCCAATGTTATATATCTGATTACTTGCCCATGTGCCAAACGCTATGTGGGTATGACAACACGTAAAGTCAAGACACGCATTGGTGAACACCGCAGCAATATTCGTTGTAAAAAAGTGACTACTAAACTCAGCGAACATTTTCTGCAGGCACATCACACCCCTAACGATATGACCTGGACAGTCATCGAACAGGTCAGCAACCCCAGGAATAGAGACAGTATCCTATTTGAGAAAGAACAGCGCTGGGTATACAGACTCGATTTACAAAAGGGGGTGGTGATGAACAGAGTGTCTGAGTTAAACAGACCACTCTTACCCAGTCCAAAGATCAGGGCTTGATCCATCACCGTTATTTATCTCACTGCCCCATCCCAGCTCAGAACCTGGCTATATGCAAATCAGTCTGTCCCTGGCCCAGTGCATCATGGGAACAGGGCAGACTAAACTACCAAGCCAATTCTTCACCAGAAAGGAGACAAGCTACCGGGGACCGGTTTCTGGCATTTCAGCCTTCTTCGGCCAGGCTTGCTTGAATCCTGATGGAGCAGTGAGAAAGGGACTCATGTCTGAGTATACCCTGCCACACCTATAGTGGCCAAAAACGATTTAGAAAAGGGGGTGGTGATGAACAGAGTGTCTGAGTTAAACAGACCACTCTTACCCAGTCCAAAGATCAGGGCTTGATCCATCACCGTTATTTATCTCACTGCCCCATCCCAGCTCAGAACCTGGCTATATGCAAATCAGTCTGTCCCTGGCCCAGTGCATCATGGGAACAGGGCAGACTAAACTACCAAGCCAATTCTTCACCAGAAAGGAGACAAGCTACCGGGGACCGGTTTCTGGCATTTCAGCCTTCTTCGGCCCGGCTTGCTTGAATCCTGATGGAGCAGTGAGAAAGGGACTCATGTCTGAGTATACCCTGCCACACCTATAGTGGCCAAAAACGATTTACAAAAGGGGGTGGTGATGAACAGAGTGTCTGAGTTAAACAGACCACTCTTACCCAGTCCAAAGATCAGGGCTTGATCCATCACCGTTATTTATCTCACTGCCCCATCCCAGCTCAGAACCTGGCTATATGCAAATCAGTCTGTCCCTGGCCCAGTGCATCATGGGAACAGGGCAGACTAAACTACCAAGCCAATTCTTCACCAGAAAGGAGACAAGCTACCGGGGACCGGTTTCTGGCATTTCAGCCTTCTTCGGCCCGGCTTGCTTGAATCCTGATGGAGCAGTGAGAAAGGGACTCATGTCTGAGTATACCCTGCCACACCTATAGTGGCCAAAAACGATTTACAAAAGGGGGTGGTGATGAACAGAGTGTCTGAGTTAAACAGACCACTCTTACCCAGTCCAAAGATCAGGGCTTGATCCATCACCGTTATTTATCTCACTGCCCCATCCCAGCTCGGAACCTGGCTATATGCAAATCAGTCTGTCCCTGGCCCAGTGCATCATGGGAACAGGGCAGACTAAACTACCAAGCCAATTCTTCACCAGAAAGGAGACAAGCTACCGGGGACCGGTTTCTGGCATTTCAGCCTTCTTCGGCCCGGCTTGCTTGAATCCTGATGGAGCAGTGAGAAAGGGACTCATGTCTGAGTATACCCTGCCACACCTATAGTGGCCAAAAACGATTTACAAAAGGGGGTGGTGATGAACAGAGTGTCTGAGTTAAACAGACCACTCTTACCCAGTCCAAAGATCAGGGCTTGATCCATCACCGTTATTTATCTCACTGCCCCATCCCAGCTCAGAACCTGGCTATATGCAAATCAGTCTGTCCCTGGCCCAGTGCATCATGGGAACAGGGCAGACTAAACTACCAAGCCAATTCTTCACCAGAAAGGAGACAAGCTACCGGGGACCGGTTTCTGGCATTTCAGCCTTCTTCGGCCCGGCTTGCTTGAATCCTGATGGAGCAGTGAGAAAGGGACTCATGTCTGAGTATACCCTGCCACACCTATAGTGGCCAAAAACGATTTACAAAAGGGGGTGGTGATGAACAGAGTGTCTGAGTTAAACAGACCACTCTTACCCAGTCCAAAGATCAGGGCTTGATCCATCACCGTTATTTATCTCACTGCCCCATCCCAGCTCAGAACCTGGCTATATGCAAATCAGTCTGTCCCTGGCCCAGTGCATCATGGGAACAGGGCAGACTAAACTACCAAGCCAATTCTTCACCAGAAAGGAGACAAGCTACCGGGGACCGGTTTCTGGCATTTCAGCCTTCTTCGGCCCGGCTTGCTTGAATCCTGATGGAGCAGTGAGAAAGGGACTCATGTCTGAGTATACCCTGCCACACCTATAGTGGCCAAAAACGATTTACAAAAGGGGGTGGTGATGAACAGAGTGTCTGAGTTAAACAGACCACTCTTACCCAGTCCAAAGATCAGGGCTTGATCCATCACCGTTATTTATCTCACTGCCCCATCCCAGCTCAGAACCTGGCTATATGCAAATCAGTCTGTCCCTGGCCCAGTGCATCATGGGAACAGGGCAGACTAAACTACCAAGCCAATTCTTCACCAGAAAGGAGACAAGCTACCGGGGACCGGTTTCTGGCATTTCAGCCTTCTTCGGCCCGGCTTGCTTGAATCCTGATGGAGCAGTGAGAAAGGGACTCATGTCTGAGTATACCCTGCCACACCTATAGTGGCCAAAAACGATTTACAAAAGGGGGTGGTGATGAACAGAGTGTCTGAGTTAAACAGACCACTCTTACCCAGTCCAAAGATCAGGGCTTGATCCATCACCGTTATTTATCTCACTGCCCCATCCCAGCTCAGAACCTGGCTATATGCAAATCAGTCTGTCCCTGGCCCAGTGCATCATGGGAACAGGGCAGACTAAACTACCAAGCCAATTCTTCACCAGAAAGGAGACAAGCTACCGGGGACCGGTTTCTGGCATTTCAGCCTTCTTCGGCCCGGCTTGCTTGAATCCTGATGGAGCAGTGAGAAAGGGACTCATGTCTGAGTATACCCTGCCACACCTATAGTGGCCAAAAACGATTTACAAAAGGGGGTGGTGATGAACAGAGTGTCTGAGTTAAACAGACCACTCTTACCCAGTCCAAAGATCAGGGCTTGATCCATCACCGTTATTTATCTCACTGCCCCATCCCAGCTCAGAACCTGGCTATATGCAAATCAGTCTGTCCCTGGCCCAGTGCATCATGGGAACAGGGCAGACTAAACTACCAAGCCAATTCTTCACCAGAAAGGAGACAAGCTACCGGGGACCGGTTTCTGGCATTTCAGCCTTCTTCGGCCCGGCTTGCTTGAATCCTGATGGAGCAGTGAGAAAGGGACTCATGTCTGAGTATACCCTGCCACACCTATAGTGGCCAAAAACGATTTACAAAAGGGGGTGGTGATGAACAGAGTGTCTGAGTTAAACAGACCACTCTTACCCAGTCCAAAGATCAGGGCTTGATCCATCACCGTTATTTATCTCACTGCCCCATCCCAGCTCAGAACCTGGCTATATGCAAATCAGTCTGTCCCTGGCCCAGTGCATCATGGGAACAGGGCAGACTAAACTACCAAGCCAATTCTTCACCAGAAAGGAGACAAGCTACCGGGGACCGGTTTCTGGCATTTCAGCCTTCTTCGGCCCGGCTTGCTTGAATCCTGATGGAGCAGTGAGAAAGGGACTCATGTCTGAGTATACCCTGCCACACCTATACAGACTCAGCACTCACATTCATGGGTTGAATGACCAAATACCTTGGGCCAGTGTTCTAAAACATTAGATCTATCACGAGTCAATTGCTGTGACTTTTCATTTTAATACTGTATTTTTTTAGTACCCAGAGTCTGGGATGAACACCATTAATACCTTGTGTTCAGAACCATGCACTCAGAGGGCTAATAGTTAACTGAGCATCCACCTTGTAGTATTATGAATAGATGATAATGGTACAAATTCTACCTCTATCAGCGCTGAGACCTATAGCTGATAACTCCAATATACCTTTTGGTTTAGACTCCAATATTTATTTTGAATTTAATAATTTTGCGGTACAAGAAAAAACCCCGCCTTTGTTTACCAATAACAACCATTTGTTTTCAAACTTGGTTATTATAACTTAGACCGACACTTGCCTTCCAAGCCTCATTGTCAAGTCTCTTAAACCAGGGCTTGCTTTTCAAGCCTCATTTCCATTCCGCAATAAAATCCCGCCTCGAGCCCACCGCTCGCGGGACTACGGGACTTGTATTCCAAGCCTCGTTTCGGATCACCGGCTCCCATTGGCCAATGCCCTGCCGCCGCCCTCGTAACAACGGGCTCGCCCTTCGCTCAGGATCCACGAGATCCAGCGGGGGAACAGCTAGGTGCCGAGAGGGTGTAGAGCGTTGCGGGCGTAAGATTTCTTCTCCGGATTTCTTCCTAAGATAAGTCTTGTGTATGAGATCCTGCCAGGTCTCTTAATCCTCCGTGTTTGTTTGTTTTTCCTTCCCAATTGGGGTGTGCCATTGTCGCTCCCACCCCCCTCCTGAATCTATGGGGCGTGGTTCACTTTGTGTACAAGTGAGGATTGTTTCACTTTTACGCTCCTTTATTTGTGTGCTTAATCAGAACTCAAAGTCACGGCCAGCAGAGTTACTGGTATTTACACTGTAGCCCTGCTTTTTCGCTCAACACCTCGGGGATTATTTCTCCGCCGCCCTACTATAGGTAGTCATGTAATTACGGGCAACCTCTCCTGGCTTCCTGCACGGATGGACTTAACACTGTAAGTCTCCACTTATATATCTGTTGCCCTACCTAACGTGCAACGGATTGCGCTGGACCACACTTCTCAGCGCTAGTTGAGGCCCATCACACCGGCTCAGGGCACAACCATTACTTCGCATCCCATTCATTTCGGCCACGGCCATTGATAGGTTTGCCAGCACGTATCACGCCACCAAGTTGGAGTAAAGGCCATGAGAAATGATCAATAATGATTGATTTTTTTGTTTCTTTGTTTTGTTTATTTGTCTGTTTGTCTCACTATTTGTCCACAGACTTCTAGGTTCCTCGTAACGGAGGTAATTCCCCAAACTTACTAGTTTGTACCTTTTATGCACCACTTTTACACCTAGTGCTATTTTTAACTTTCACCGCCTTTGGCAGGGTGGGCCTTAGCGTGCCCACACCTGTTAAGGTAACACTCGCAAACTGGTCCTGATGAAAGCCCTGTCAATTCACACATACCACGGGCAGAAACATGTTGACCTTCCCCTAACAGGGAAACACCAGTATATTTTATTTGGTTAGTTTTCCCTACATATAGTTAATTTTATTATGTCGGGTTGACCAGCTAATAAATGATTTTTTGGAACAACCTTTAGACATTTTTAAATACACTTAACTTTTTTTCACTCTTTACCCTCACATAATCCTGCTCCGCAGTCTCCTGGCATCGCAGCACACCGGGGAGGTATTCGATCTCTCCCGGTGGACCCGATGATGAAGCATGTCACCACTAGGGTGAGTGAGGGTTTCCTGAAAAAATCTTGCATTTTTTCTTGAAATTGGTCTGTCCATCTGACCACTTACGTTTGGCCTCCTATCTTACGTGCTACAATCATTTTTAACGCTTTTCTGACGGACACTCTTCCTTTGTTTATTTGGTTTACCATTGACTCTGACTACTTCCATTAAGTGATCTATAAGGAAAGTGGTTATGATCATCTGGACATACTATGATTCAGAAAGAGTCTTTTATAACAACAATGTGAAAAAGTGTTGTTGTTGCAAGTTGATATTTAACACAGCTATTTCGCAATAACTTTGTTTTGTCGCTTTGCTACTGAGAGTAAACACTGGGGTACGTCTGAAGTAACAGGCAGTTTACACATGATATTGTGTAGGTGAGGAAGAAGTAGATTTGCATCTCCTCCAAGACACTCAATTCTGTTCAAGATGCTCAGACAATCCAGCAAGCATTGGGCATTATGTCAAGTCCTGCACTTTGTCTTTTACTTGGGAGAAATGCTGTTTGCCTTGCAATGAAGTTTGTAATGATGCAGTCCGCAATTTACTGCAGCTGCACCAGCCCAACATTTTCACTTTTGTCCCCTTTAGTAATACTCTATTTATGATTGTACTGCTCTATGTTGGAAAGGCTACTAATATAAGCCTCCCCATAAGAGCAGCTCTAGCTCTCCTCAATGACACTCTTGATGACCCTAGGATAGAGGAGACTCTAACCTCATCCCTCCAGCCCGTTTGTCTGGGGGATGTACTGAAGTTATCAGGTTTTAGGTGGTGCAACATGGGTGCACCCTAGAAAGAATGGAATTCTGCCCTCCCCCCTCCTTTGAGCAACCCGCAAAGCATTTGGGACCCATTTATCCCTGTCACAGAGCTTGTGAGTAAGTAGGTTGCTGATCTGAAGTGCCTGAGTGGATGTAGGCAGGGATTTGTTGCAATAACTACTGGAGCCTGTTTAATGCTTACATATGGATAATCACAATCATACTTGTGTGCACAAAGGTGAGCATAAAATGGGGGATGGTGGTTGTGTGAAGAAATAATAGAGCTGCTCGCCCACTATTCTTCTTTCTCTCAGTTCCTTCTTTACTGGCTGGGAGAGACACATAATTGCCCACCAGAAAACCCTGGAGCACTACATGTGTGTTGTGGCACATGAGTACAACCACTCAAAGTTTGATTGAGAGCAAGAGAAATCATTGGTGCTTCTCAGAAGCAGTAAATCAAGCATCATCTGCCCATCTTTTTTTAATGCAATATAAACAACTGATGGACGGAGTGCTGAACAATGCAAACATTTACCCCTAGTCACAAGAATCTGGGTTTAATCCATCATTCCTTTGCTCACCACGCCACCCCAGTTTGGAACCAGCAATGTGCAAATCAGTCTCAACCCTCTTCCTTATGAGAACATCTTTATCTCACCCCCTGATTCGGTCCTTAATTGCCTTCAATTACGCAGATGACATTCAGCTGATCTTCAACATCGACTCCTCGGACCAATCAATTGGTAATTTCCAGTCCACTCTGCGTCACATCAGTGACTGGATGGGGGCTAATCACCTAAAACTTAACCCCGATAAAACCGAGCTGGTGCTTATCGGGGGCCCCTCCAATCTGTGGAACTCCAATTTTTGGCCCTCTGACTTGGGCTCCCCCCCTTGCCCTGCCGACTCGGCCAAAAGCCTTGCAGTGATCATATCTAAAGACCTGTCGATGAAGCCCCAGATTACCACCGTGGTGCCTTCTAGCTTTTTCCATCTGCGAAAAATTCTGAAGATCTCTCGTTTTCTCACCACTGAGGCACTCACCCTGGCTCTTTTGGCCTTGTTTATGTCTAGAGTTGACTATGCCAACTCATTGTATGTGGGTATCCCTTCTTACCAGCTGAATCGACTGCAGCTGGTTCAGAACCAGGCCGCACGATTGATCTTTCACCAGCCCAGGCATCAACATGTTCGCCCTTTGCTAAAGTCCCTACATTGGCTCCCCGTGGCTGAGCGCTGTAATTTTAAACTGGGCTGTATTGTCTTTAAGGCCCTGGCTGGCCTTGGCCCTGCTTTCATTTCTTCCTCCTCTGTCACTATGTCCCTTCCCGTAACCTTCGATCCTCCCATCTCGCTTTGCTTAAAACTCCCACCTTCAAACGCAAGAAGCATGGTGGGCTTCGATTCTCGTTCCTTGCTCCTTCTTTTTGGAACGTGCTCCCGTTAGAGTTTAGGCTTACTTCTTCCTACACTCAGTTCAGGTCTCTCCTGAAAACTCATTTGTTACGTAAGGCTCACAATTAGGTTTCCTTTTGGCTTTCCTTTCTTTTCCCTGCTGCCCATTTATCCTTCCTGTTCCTTCTATGCCGACTAACGCCAAGAAACCGCTGGGTGTAAGCGCGCTCTATAAATTTCTTTACATAACATAACATAACAGTCCAGCTCGAACTGCCAAGCCATGTCCTCCCTGGTCCGGAAAAAAGCATCCTGGGTTCCGGCTTCGGGGCTTCACCCCTCATCAGCCCGGCTAGCTTTAATCCAGTGGTTCAGTGAGCATGGGATCCACAACTGGGGATACTCGTCCCACTTAGGCCGACAAATGCAAAAGAAACAATTGATGGACAGAATGCTGAACAATGCTAACATTCACCCCCAGTCACAAGGATCGGGGTTTAATCCATCATTCATTTGCTCACCATGCCACCCCAGTTTGGACCCAACCATATGAAAATCAGCCATGACCCTGTTCCTTATGGGAACAGTCCAGCACAAACTGCCAAGCCAGGTCCTCCCTGGACCGGAAACAAGCATCTTGGGACTGGTTTTTGGGGCATCACCCCTCATCAGACAGGCTAGCTTGACTCCAGAGGTGCAGTGAGCACATGACCTTTTTGAAGAGTAGTATTGTGCCTAAACCTATGAAGACTTCACTTTTGTGCTTCCTGGGCTGTGGTACTGTGAGTTACTCATCTTTTTAAGGCTGTGTCTAAACCTGAAATCTTGCCACCTTCAGATGGGGTGAGCTGCTGCAGCTGCTTTTTTACTTGTTGAGACTGCCCAAACATTGAACGACGAGCATGCGATTCCTTTAAATGGGTGGAGCGCGTTGCTTTAAAGTCTGCGTGCAGTACCACAAACAGCTGCTTGCAGTTGGCCTTCCTGCTCTGGATACTTACATGCAGTGGTCGCAATGGGCGGGATCGGCAGTACACGGAAAGCCCCTACTTCTTTAATTCAATAGAGTCCATTCCCCCATCTCTTTTGTTTTAAACATGCGTCCCAGGACTGGAGAAATAGCCACGGCCTTCTGATAAGGCTCGGCGTTTGTGCCCATTCAGGGACGGATGGGTGGACAGAGAAGGATCAGGACTCTGTCTTTTACTTCTTGCCCAGAGAAGACGAGGACAGTGTCTACTTATGCTCTGCTGCTGGCAGCTGCTCCCTCTCTCTTTCTTCCTCTCATTCCCTCTCTTTCTGTCTAGCTCCTCCTCATTTACTTAAAACTGTGACTTCAAGAAACGGTTCTCACCCTCTTTCTTCCTTTAGTTTATTTGTTCCCCTGTAAAATGGATCCAAAAAAGAAAAACACTTTTGCTGGAAATGTAGTCTTTGCCTGACATGTTTGTGTTCCAAAGTGCAGCCTCAGGGATAAAAGGTTAAAAATATGAAAAATAAATAAATAACTAATTAAAGCAAGACAGGGGAGAGGAGTTGCCCTAACTGCTAGGGCTGTCGACCTCGAATCTGGGGAACTGGGTTCGAGTCTCGGCAATGACACTGAACATCCTGTGATTCTGGACAAATCACTTAAACTCCCTGTGCCTAACAAAAAAAAATGTATCCGCATGTAATGCAACTGGTGCTATGTAAAGCACTCTGATACCCGATTTGGGTCAAGTTTGCACTATATAAAACTCTGTAAAATAAAAAATAAATAAGTGTGGTCGCAAAGTGGCCAGATTGAATTGACTTTTGATCCGTTTGAGCAACAATTTATTAGTTAAAATTGTCAGATGATGTATTATGTGGCAAATATGGCACAGCCATAATTATATAGAAAACATTTGCAGACTAGGGTTATGCCATTCATGTTTGAACTGCTCTTGTGGAAAAAGGAGGAGAAGTGCTGCTGACAGAAACTCAATGGCTCGGAGACAAATAGCTTGTGCTTCCACTTTTAAGTGTATTTGGGACATTCTGTGATTGGAAGCATACCCCACTTTGAGAATGTATTTTAATGCCAATAACTCATAATAAACCGTAAATAATCATGTGCATCCATTGGTTGAATTAAATAACATAATAAGCTGTAACTGGTCCCTGAAATGCCAAACAAATACAAAAGAATTGGATGTTTTGTGCATTCTGGCCACACCTCTGACTCCACCCACTGATCCAATCCTAGGGTGGTTCCTGCCCTCTGATTCTCCGCCACACAGTTCCCCTACTTTTCCCCCCACTTCGACCACTTCTTACATGACTTCCTGGTTCTCAGTGTCTGGGGATCCCATGAATTCTATGTCAGGACCGGAGGCTTCTGATTATGCTTCTCAATCTTTACTAGAAGCTCACAGCAGCCAATGAAAATGCTTGCTTTTCAGTCAAATAACGTTAAACACTACATATCCCATCATGTCTCACATATAGGCACACCCCCCTAGTCCATAAGAGGCCTCTGCCTGCCGCCATCTTCCTCTTTCTTTGCTGCTCACAGAGCTAAGTGCACCTTCGTTTACTCCCTCTGATGTTCAGGCTTATGGTTATATATATGTTATGATTATTGTTGTTTAGCACTGTTTAACCGGGTTTGTCGGTCCAGGATGGACTGTGGGTTGTATATTATGTAAAGCAAATACCCGGTTTATTATTGGGAGTAGCGGTGCATCGGCGGGTTGCCTCGGCGCCCGCCGTTCATTTCCTTTGTTTCCTCATTGTGGCTCGGAAGCGCGCCTCGCGGCGCGAAGGTAGCTTCGGTCGCTGACCGGAGGCAGACGGACGCCTTTATTTACATTGAGCCCGTTTGTTTATCCCGGTTTGCCCCTCAGTGACGGCGCGTCTTGCGCATGCGCAGCTGGCTTTCCCTTGTGGCTGCTGAAGCGGATACCGGCCGGGTGGCTCTCGGCCGCGGCGTGCGTCCAAACGCACTGAATTTTGGGCTCCTTTCTGGTAGGATTCAGTCACGTTTGGGCTGCACGTCGTGGCGCGATCCCCAAAGTTAGTTTCAGTTGTGCTTTTTTTACGGAGAGTTCAGGAAGGTGTCCCTCTGCCTCGTGAACCGCCTGGAGAGGCTGCAAAATACAAATAAGGCCTATGTTGAGTGTGCGCACGCTCTGGAAATTGGTGGTGGCTTGGGTCTCTGACCCCATTGACTACAGCTTTGCTGAGGGGGTTGAAGGTTGTAGTGTTTGAGTGTGCTGTGAGGGATGACCCCCCCCTTGGCCCTCCTTGGGCCTGACCCTGCGGTGTTAGGAGCCTCTAGTGGGATCATTCCCTATTATATCATGATGTCAGAAGGGGAACAGTATAATGAAGAATATACTGAGGAGGAGAATTTTGAGACCAGGCAGACGGCTGACTTGGAGGACAACCTGGTTAGTGCCTTGGACGCTTCAGTCCAGTCCTCCGTTAATAGGGCTATGGAGACTACGGTCCCACAGACGGTGCAGCAAGCCCTTGCTTCAGCCCTTCGTCCTATAAGACGACAACTCGAGGGTTTCGCCAAGAGACATGGCTTTGTCAAACCACAGAAAAAGAAAACTGAGGCTTCGGCCTCGGGTCAACCTTCAGGTGACTCTGCCACTTGGCCTCATACTCAGGCCTTAGCTACCTTGCCGGACATGGCGGACCGATCATACGCAGGAGGCAAAGCCACAGCTAAGCGTAGGGTCCGTGATACTGACACAGACACAGACACTAGTACCAAAACAGATACGGATACGGACACTTCAGAAGATCGCAATCCTCCAAAAAAGACTAAATCAGCGCAGGCCAAGAGCCTGACGCCTGTTCATACCCCTTTTACTTTTGACCCGTCGGAGATAATGCATCCCAGGTCGCAAGATTGGGTGCCGCCTACGGCGGTGACGGCTTACATTCACGAGAACTTACGCAAGGGGTTCCCGAGAGAAGTAAGGAATCGTTTGCGGTCAAAATGCCCCAGACCCGACATCCCTAATCGAGTGGCGGAAACGCCTGAGATAGACCCCAGCCTTCTAACCTTTTTAAAGAAGTTTACGAAGGATCCTAAAATAGGTTTAGACAGGGCTTGGAAGGGGTGTCAGGACAAGATGCTGGATGCCATCGGCCCCTTGGCTAAAATTTTGGAGATGGCCTTGGCGGCCAAGGAGGCCTCTACCCCTGTAGATCCTGATGTGTTGGCCGGATGGACCCAACGGGCCATCTGCTTGCTGGGCAACGCAAATTGTGCTATCTCGGCGGAGAGAAGGAAGTCATTGCTTATGAAGATGGATTCCAACCTGACAGAGCTTGCGGACGCAGAGCCGGGGCCCCTTGCAGAGGGCCAATTGTTTGGTGACAAGTTCGTCAAAGACGTCTCCAAATACGTGGGTACCTTTACAGCATTAGACAAGGCACAATCGGGCATCAAGCGTGCATTGAACCAAGGTGTTTTTAATAGGGCCGGACGAGGCGGGGGTCGCTCATCAGGCCGAGGAGGTCCTCCAGGCTCCCATAGAGGCGACTTCGGCAGAGGCAGAAATGACTATGACTCCACCCGTGGGGGAACCTTCTATCCCTCCCGTAGGAGGTTCAGCAAGAACCGGTACCAATCCGGCAATGGCAGGGGGAACTTCAAGCACCAGCAGAACTCAGGTGAGACTTGCAGATATTTCTCTTCTTCCTTTGGGGGGTCGGACACAACACTACCTGGGGCGGTGGAAAGAACTTACACAATACGCTTGGGTTTTGCAGATGGTTCAGGGTTTTCACTTGGAGTTTTACTCGCGTCCTGTTCAGTCAGGCGTACCGACAGCTCTCCGTTTTTCCCAACTAGAGACCAGTTTTATAGACGAGGAGATTGCAGCCTTGCTGCAGAAACACGTGATAGCACCGAGTCCTCAAGGTCCTCACGGTTTCTGCAGCAATATTTTTGTTATTCGGAAAAAAGGGGGCGGAAACAGACTGGTGTTGAATCTCAGGGACTTCAATCAGTTTCTGACGTACAATCATTTCAAGATGGAGGGCATCCATCTGTTGACGGATCTTCTGCAGGTTGGCGATTGGATGGTCCGGCTGGACCTGAAGGACGCGTATCTCTCTATTCCGATATTTCCCCCGCATCGCAGATTTCTGCAGTTCAGGTGGAGAAACCAATGGTACGAATATTTGGTTCTGCCTTTCGGGCTCTCCTCGGCTCCTTGGTGCTTCACCAAAGTGATGAAGCCTGTAGTGGCGTACCTCAGAGAGAGAGGCATACGCCTCATCATATACCTAGACGATATCCTAATAGTGGATCAGTGCCAGCAGACTCTATTGCGGCACCTCCAGTTGACCATGACTATTTTGCAAGATCTGGGTTTTGTGATAAACGCCAAGAAGTCGGTCATGGTTCCCACTCAAGTTATAGATTTCCTAGGTTTCACAGTGAACTCCATGATAGCTCAGCTGTGCCTTCCGAAGGACAAGCTAAAGGATCTAAAGAGGGAGATCAGGAAGCTGCTGAACAGTCAGACAGTCTCCCTCAGAGCACTGGCAAGAATGGTAGGAATTCTGGCGTCTTCAGTCCAAGCGATATTCCCGGGCCCGCTACATTACAGGGCTCTGCAGCAGTTGAAGATCAGGCATCTTCAGAAGGGTCTCTCGTATTCGGACAGCATTCCCCTCACGCAAGAAGTGAGGACAGAGTTGCAATGGTGGTTGGGACACGTCGACGCTTGGAACGGCCGAGCGATCTTCGGCTCCCTCCCAGAAATCATGATAGAGTCCGACGCCAGCCGCTGGGGCTGGGGCGCGCGTTGTGGAGACATCTCCACAGGAGGGAGATGGTCCCCGGAGGAGCTTTCCCTTCATATCAACTGTCTGGAGCTGCTCGCGGGGTCGTTCGCTGTGAGAACGTTGTCCCCGAAGCAGACATCCTGTTGTATCCTCCTGCGTCTGGACAATGTGTCGGCAGTGAGATACATCAACAAGTTGGGCGGCACGAGGTCGTCCATGCTTGTGCAGATAGCCAAAGACTTTTGGCATTACTGCCTTCGCAATCAGATATCGATAATTGCGGAATATCTTCCGGGTCAGTCCAATCAAGTAGCGGACTGGAACTCGAGATACCTCAGGGACTACAGTGACTGGAAGTTGCTCCTGAGAATATTCCAGTGGCTGTAGGAGATTTGGGGTCCGTTTGTGACGGATTTATTCGCGTCGAGACTGACGTTCCAAATTCCCCGATTCTTCAGTTGGAGGCCGGATCCGTTGGCGCAAGCGACGGACGCGTTTCTCCAGGACTGGTCGCAGGGGGTGCAGTATGCCTTTCCCCCCTCCTTGCTGATCCCCAGAGCGATGTCGCAAGTGATCAGGCAAAGGGCAGAGGTGGTCATGGTGACGCCTTGGTGGACGTCGCAATCTTGGTTCCCCAAGCTGATGCAGTGGAGCTGCGACCTACCCAGACTCCTCCCGGAGTCGACGACGCTGTTGCTGGGCCCTCATCAGGAGAGGCACCCTCTGATAATGGAAGGCAGACTTCAGCTGATGGCCTGGAGGCTTTCAGGCAACAGTGGCAAGTGCCAGGGATTTCGAGCAGGGCTGCAGATTTCATCAAGCAGGCCTGGGCACCTTCCACTAGGAAAAGGTACTCCTCGGCCTGGAAAGGTTGGGTGGATTGGTGCGTGGAACGACACCTGGATCCCGTGGGGGCCGACTTACCCCATGTGCTGAATTTCCTGACGGATAAGGCATCAGAGGGTTTGGCCTATAGATCGGTCAACAACTTCAGATCTGCCATTTCAGCGGGCCATGTCCAGCTGGATGGGAAGCCAATAGGTATGCACCCTGTCGTGTGCAAATTAGGGTGGAAAATCCTCCTAAACCGAAATACTCCGGATTGTGGGACGTATCTCTGGTTTTGAACCTCTTTGACAAATGGCCAGCGAATTCCCTTCTATCCAGAAAGCAATTGTCAGCCATGTTGCTTTGCCTTTCGGCTTGCAGGAGGTCGTCGGATGTACGCGCGCTGGAGCTAACAGGTAGAGTATTTACTCCGGAAGGAGTTTCTTTTCAGATTGTTAGACGCACTAAGACATTATCTACTCATGTTTCTTATAATGCATTTCAGGAGAATGAACAGTTATGTGTTGTTCAATGTCTAAAGACTTATGAGGAATGTACAGCGGCTATTAGGCCTCAGGGCTGTTCGCAGCTTTTGATCGCCTTGTAAAAGCCTTTCAAAGCAGTGGCTGCGGCCACCATTGCCAGATGGCTTCGTTATGTTATGAAAGAAGCCGGCATTGACATCACCATTTTTGGTGCGCACTCTGTCAGGGGTGCCATGGCATCGAAATCATTCACGTTGGGTTCCAGAATTCACGATATCATGCGTAGTGCAGACTGGTCGTCAGAATCGACCTTCAAGACATTTTATTATCAGCCGGTGGGGGATATTACCTCTGTAGTTTTTAATAAGCGTTAAACAAGCATAATCAGAAGCCTCCGGTCCTGACATAGAATCAAAAATTTGCTAGCATTCGCGACAAGAATTTGCAATTCTATTAAGGACACGGAGGCGAGGATTATCCCACCCGGCATGTATATATGTATATAAATGCTTGCCCACCCAGTGGTTATGGTGGTTACGGTCTCATATCCTTTCTTCCAGGTTCTGATAAAAAGGGCGACTGAAGGTGGGAGAATGCCAGGATATTTCGCCTGAAGATGTTGATCCTTCCCGTTGGAAGGGTTACAAAGTTTTCCAAGTTGTTGTTGGAGCTGTTCGCCGGAAAGAAAGAGGAAGATGGCGGCAGGCAGAGGCCTCTTATGGACTAGGGGGGCGTGCCTATATGTGAGACATGATGGGATATGTAGTGTTTAACGTTATTTGAATGAAAAGCAAGCATTTTCATTGGCTGCTGTGAGCTTCTAGTAAAGATTGAGAAGCATAATCCTCGCCTCCGTGTCCTTAATAGAATTGCAAATTCTTGTTGCGAATGCTAGCAAATTTGTGATTCTTCTGTTGCATTCTTCCATTGTGGCGTCAGCCTGTATTGTTCACCGGAGTATTGTTGCATTCTTCGTCGATTGTAACCTGCAAAACAAAAGTGTAAAGACAAGCAATAAGCCTGCAACTGATCACTGTGGGGTAACCCACAAGTCGCGCTTAAAAGCTAACAATTATACTTATTTGATTCTTTCTTTGAATTTTCTTCTAGGAAGGCTTGATATGACTGGAACCTGAAAAAACATTAATATTATAGTGAGAGTTATGAATTAACAGTGACAAATAACAATCGAGTCCAAGCATTTACATACCCATCGTGCTAGCTGGTAGAGTGGCAATTATTAAGATGGTGGTACTCCCTAGATTTTTATATCTATTCCACAACATACCCATCCTTCTCCCCAAGTTTTTTTTAAAACACTTAGGTCTCATCTTATCAGACTTGTATGGGGTGGTAGGAAAGCGGGGGTCAGTTGGGATACCTTGACATTATCCTACGAGAAGGGGGTGTGGGAGTTCTGAAACTACATATTTATTATTTGGTGGCGCAATGTAGCTTTTCACGGTTGTGCTATCACCCAGACGCAAGGCTGCCCTACTCCAGGTTGGAAGCAGACCTAGTGAACCTCACACCGTTAAATGTTATTCTGCCTAGAGGCTTCCACAGAGACCAGTATGATATTCAGACTGAATCTGCGTCCTGTTGGGCTTGGAAGATGTTGGTGCGACTGACAGGGGGACGCCCCCTTTATTCCTCAGCAATACCCCTTGTCAATAATCCTTGGCTTTCCCTCAACGAAGAAAAGCTTGTACAACACACACTCACCACTTATTCCTTAGGCACTTGTGGAGACCTCTTCCCAGGAGGACAAGTCTTTCACTGTGCAGAGGAAGCAAGGTTCCGCAAAGCATTCTTCATGGACAAGTTTGTCCATAACAGGATCCGATGTGCGTTGAGAGCGCAGGTCGCAGAATTCCCGGCAGAACCAAACTTCTAATTACCACTGACGATTCTGATAACCATTACGGAGGGAGATCATATCATTTCGAAACTATATAAAGCAGGCATGTCGCTTGTCCCCGTCAGAGATACTAAAATACGATCTGTATGGGAACGAAACTTAGGGCACCCAATTGATGATTCACAATGATCCTTTTATTGTACACATATCAAAGAAATGTCTCAAAATAGTAGACATTAGTTGCTCCACTTTAAGTTTTTGTGGCGAGCACATTTGACACCTGCCAAACTAAATTCTATTGATCCCTCACGACCACATGTATGTCCCAAATGTGTAGCGCCTTATGCAGACTTTGCCCACATGATGTGGACTTGTGTTAAAATCGGGTCCGATTGGACTGCATTATATGCTATCCTTACTCTCATGACTGGCGTAACCTTCCATCCCACCCAAGAGGTGGCCTTATTGGGAGATCTCCATAACATTCCCAAGCAGTTACGCAGGTCCACATCCATTGCGCTACTACTAGCAAAACGAGAAATAGCCCTACACTGATCGTCCCTACCAGTAAAGCCTGGTTAAGTAGCCTCATCTACTGCAACACAAATAGTGACTTATACACAACCACACTGCCTAGAACATCCAGACCTAAAGATATTTGGGACCCCTTGAAATCCTATCTACTAGAGATTGAGAACCCCACCTCGCCACAGCTGACGCCGGGCATAGTGTCTACAGGAGTGGGATGAGACCTCCTCCCCACCTCACTAACGTGAGACTTCTCCACTCCTTAACACACAAACCGAAGACATGGTTGCATGGAGGTATACGTGGCGGGGCACTATCAAGAAGGCTAAAGAACCTGACATAATGTGTATTATACTGTATATATTAGAAACATTGTATTATGACATGGACCTGATGCTTGTTGAAAAAATTTGACAAAATGTTAAATAAGGTTATTTATAAAAAGTCCAAGCATTTACATTGTTATTTCAAAGTGAAGTATTTTATTTTGCTATAAACCATGTTGAAGGAGCATGATGTTATTTAGGCTGCATATTTAGCTATGCTACGTTAATGAAATGGTCTTTATGTATAGGAATTGGATATATTTTCTTTTAGTCACAGAGGATATCTGCAAGTTTACTAGAGTTTATTTTCCCAAGTACACATAAGAAATAGCAAAGGTAGGTTACAGATCATTTAATAGAATTTGAGCACTAGGTCCTTATGAATACTAGAGTTACAAGGATCTTCTTTTTTTATAATTAAACAAATGTTCATCTTGAGAGTCTGATTACACTAGGCACACAAAGGAGGGGACACAAGGTATTTAGCAGTATAAATCAACACCACATAGATTGCAGTATTTTTAGTAGTATTATAGTACTGCATTTCATATTATTTAGATTTTCAGACAGAGAAGAGTGTGAGGAAAGCCAGATGACCAGAGTAGAACACCAGTGACGTTACCAGAAACCTTCTGTCCTCTCTTCCCAGTGGGTCATTCATGACTTTGACTACTTTGCATCCTTTTGATCTAAGGGGAAGTTGGGAACCTCCGTCATGGTCCATTTTGCTCCAGTGAAAAGATCCAGGTGTGACCGTGGCAGAACGACGAGTCCATGTTTTCACCTAAGTTAAATGGAGGCATGTTATATTACTTTGACTGATTTGGGACGTATGATTGGCAATTTGCAAAAGGAAACCCAATCCCTAACACGAAGAGTGGATGCCTTGCAAGCAGCAGTTACTGCGGGCCCCAGTAATCAGGGTGTGGATTTAGAAGGGAAGTCTTCAGGGGACACTTTTACTAAGTTCGCTGTTGCGGATCCTAATCAGGGTGCTAAGGCCCCTGTAATGCACTTAACCACCCCTCTAACTATTCATTTAGCTCCTCCTGAATGTTTTTTGGAGGATCCTGTAAAATTTGCCACATTTAACAAATCAATGTCAAATGCACTTTATGTGTAAGCCAGCCTGTTTTCCTAATGAACAATCATAGGTTGCTTTTATTTTGGCTTATTTGGTAGGTACAACAGCAACCTGGTCTATGTCCCTAGTGGCTCAAGATGACCCATTATTGTACAATTATGCAGCATTTACAGAAGAATTAAAATGGTTATTTGATCACCACACCTTCATCCAATCGCTGGATACAGAGTTGCTTAGTCTACGACAGGAAAGTAAGGATCTCATGACATTCATAACCATTTTAAATTGCCTGGTAGCTCAAGCAGACTGGCCAGAAAACAAAAGGAGTTCCTTGTTTTACAGGGGACTTCGAGACAAACTAAAAACTCAATTGGTTCAGGTAATCGATTCTCCTGAGAATTGTAGTGAACTAATAGATCTTGTGGTAAAATTAGACCATTGTCTCATGGAGCATAAGCATGATAGGGGACGGCCTGATACTAAGATTGATATATAAAAGGAGAAAAAGTCTGACCCTGAAAAGACAGATGAGCCCAAACCTGTACAGATCAGGAGTATTAGGGGCCTGATTAGTGAGGAAGAGCAACAAAGATGCAGGGTGTTACGGTTCTGTTTATACTGTGGTAATAAGGGATGCATTCTACTGGACTATGCTTTGGAACCCAAGCAAAGAGAAGAGTCAGGAAACAAGGAAACTTAGAGCCCAGAGAGGCAGGCGTTCAGAACATGAGAAGCAAATAAGAGCAATTTTACAGCAACTATGAGATAATCCATTGTTTGTTAAACTTGAAAATGTGTATTCCATGTTCCTAAGGTTACCTTTCTAGGATATGTTTGTCTGCCCAGGGGGTTTGCATGGATCTACAAAAAGTTTCAGCCATTCTACAATGGAAATAACCAAAATCAGTGAAGGAGGTACAGAGCTTCTTAGGGTTTGTCAATTTTTATAGGTGTTTTGTAGATCGCTTATCTACCTTGGTAGCCCCTATAACTCCGTTACTGAAGAAGGGGGTGGCTTTTCACTGAAATGAGGCTGCTGAGGAGGCTTCTTGGCAGTTAAAGAAATTCTTTACCAGTGCACCTATCCTGCAACATCCCGAGACCTCACAACCTTTTATAGTGGAGGCAGATACTTCTCATGTAGCTGTAGGTCGGGTTATTTCACAAAGGAACATGGTGAAATGGAAGGCTTTATCCCATAGCCTACTCCTCACACAAATTTAGCCCTGCTGAAGAAACTATTCTGTGTGGAGGGATAAAGAACTGTTAGCTATCAAAAAGGCTTTTGGAGAGTGGAGACACTACTTGATGGGTTCTTCACCTATTGTGAATGCACTAACCAGTCATAGGAATCAGATATTTCTCAAGTCTTACCTATGCAACAATTGAAGTGGACACAATTTTTCATTGAATACGACTATGTCATCCAATTTCAAGCTGGTTGTCAGCATGGTAAGGCTGGTGCGTTATCATGCCTTGGGTATGAAGTTCAAGAACAGAGAAGTGATGAACATCCCCCTATAATACATACTGAGCGTATTTTAAGAGCAGTGGTCTCTGAGGTAACCTTTTTAGCAGAGGTAGCTGCAGCACAAAAGATGACAGAAGCAGAAGACAAGCTTTACAAGAAAAGGTTTAGTACTGGTGCCACACACATATTTGAACAGGTTGCCCAGGTGAAAATAAGACATTTGAGCTTCTTCTGCAGAATTTATGGTGGCCTACCCTTGTGCTTCATACAAAACAGTTTGTCTAAAGATGTAGTGTCTGTGGACAAAGCAAAAATATACGTCAGGCTATTAAACAACTATTAACATGACTATTAAAACTACTTCCTACACCATCCGTCCCCTGGCAAACCCTATCCATTGATTTTATTGTAGACTTTCCTAAAACTGAGCAAGGTCACACAGTAGTACTCGTTGTAGTAGACTTGTTGTTTAAGATGGCTAATTTTCGTCCCTTACAGAATGCATCTAAGTCTAGGGAACTTGCAGATATATTTTTACAATCAATAGAACGATTACATGGTCTTCCCTCAAGAATTGTATTTGATTGTAAACCACACTTCATTTCATGGTTTTGGTGAGCCTTGTGTCTAGTATTGCAAATGATGTTCGTCTGTCCACTGGTTATCATCCCCAAATGGTTGGCCAAACAGAAAGAGTAAACCACTGTTTGAAACTATATATAAGGTTCAGGTAATGAACAATGCTGATGATTGGGACAAATGCACTTGGGCGGCTGAATTTGTCTATGATAACTCATAAAATTGTTCCACTAAACTTTCTCCTTTTCAGTGTAACTATAGATTTCAATCCTGATTTTTGTTATATTCCTCCTTCTCTGCCTCTGAAGTACGAGCAGTTCAAAACTATTTAGAGCATATGAAGGACTTACAACAAACCACAAAAAGTAATTTGGAACAGGCATAAATGGTGTACAAAAGGAATGAGGATCGCCATTGCAAACCTGCTCTAGACTATTGGGGGGGGACCAAGTGTGGCTATCTACATGACATATTAGTTTGAAGAGTTCGCACAAATTTCAACAACAGTACATAGGCCCTTCTCCATACTTAATAAAATCAGTGATGTCGCTATGAAATTGTAATTGCCTCCATAGATGAAAATTCATCACGTGTTCCACAGTTCTTTATTGAAGCCAGTAACTCCAGGAACTGTTCTTCAGTCTAATCTTCCAGCTATTATTGTGGATAATGAACCTGAGTATGAAGTAGAAGCAATATTGAACTCAAAATAAGTAAAACACAAACTGTACTATTTGATTCATTGAATAGGATATGGTCCGAAAGACCGCACCTAGGAACCAGCAGGTCATGTGCATGCCCCATGTCTGTTGCGTATGTTTGATCATCGGTACCCAAATAAACTCAAGCCTGTGGGGGGTGCTATAGTAGGGGTGTATTGATGAGACTGCCCAAACATTACACTAAGAGAATGCGGTTCGTATAAATAGGTAGAGCGCGTAGCCTTTAAGGCTGCGTGCTGCACCACAGGAAGCTGCTCATTTGTTGGCCTTCCTGCTGTGAATACTTACCCGACTTCCTGGATCTCAGTGTCTCTGGTTCCTTGGAATTCTTCTGTCACCTTCCTCCATTGTGGCATCGGGCAGTCTTGTTCTCCGGAGCATCGTTGCATTCTTCGTCGATTTCACCTTCTCTGTAACCTGCAAAACAAAAGTGTAAACACACTCATTAAGCCAGCAACTGACCATCGTGGGGTAACGCACTAGTCACGCTTAAAAGCTTACAATTACACTTATTTGATTATTTCCTTTGAATTTACTTCTAAGAAGGCTTAATATGACTGGAACCTGAAAAAACATTAACGTTATATTGAGAGTTATGCATTAATTTCTTGATTATACAGTGACATTGTTATTTCAAAGTGAAGTATTTTATTTTGCTATAAGACATGGTAAAGAGCATAGTGATATTTAGGTTGTATATTTAGTTATGTTAGGTTAATGAAATTTCCTTCATGCATTTTCTTTGGGTCACTGTGGATATCTACAAGTTTGCTGGATTTTATTTTCCCAAGAACACACAAGAAATAGCAAAGGTGAGTTACAGATCATTTGATAGAATTTGCGCACTTGGGGCCATATGTATCAACAAACCCTTTTGCGATTCCTAAATAGCGATTTTTAAGGAATCGCTATTTAGGAATCGCAAAATGGTATGTATGAAGAAATTCGCTTTTTTTTAGCGATTCCTTAATCTTCCTTATTTGGGAATTTGCATTTTGCAAATTCGCAATCAAGAATTAATTTCCAATGCATTCCTATGGGCCAGGAGGCCCATAGGAATTATTGCAAAATAATTCTCAAATTGCGAATTCGCAATTTGCTAATCGCAATTTGAGAATTATTTCAAGGGTGCAGGGGTGGTTCAAAGACACCTGCTGCACCCCTGAAATGTACAGGAGTGTGTCTATGGCGCACATACATGCCCTATGGGCATGTGTGTGTATCACATGCCACCTTCAAAAATGCCAAATTGTGCATTTTTTGAAGAATTTGCAAGTTACCATTAACTACAAGTTGGTGGTAATTTGCGAATTCTTAACCACAATTCGCAGCCCAAAAATGCTACATACATAGCATTTAAGGAATCGCAAAATTGCGATTCCTTAAATGCTATGGCAAAATAAGGAATCGCAAATCTTTGCTATTCCTTATTTTGCGAATATTTCATACATCCCAAAACATACATGCAAAAAGGCCGTTTGCGATTCGCAAAGGCCGAAATTCTGCGAATTTCGACCTTTGCAATTCGAAAAAGGCTTGATACATATAGAGTTGCAAGGATCTAGTTTTTCTTACAGATTCAACAAATGTTTGCCTTGAGCAACTGATTACACTAGGCACACAGAGGAGGGGGCACGAGGTATATACCAGTATAAATCTACACCACATAGATTGCAGTATTCTTAGCAGACGCCAAGTACTGAATTCCATATTGATTTGATATTCAGACAGAGAAGGGTGTGAGGAAAGCCAGATAACCAGAGTAGCAACCCATTGACGGTACTAGTAACCTTCCATACTCTCTTCCCAGTGGGCAAATCGTGACTTTGACTACGTTAGGTTCTTTTGATCTACGATGAATTTGGGAACCTCCTGTGTGGTCCATTTCACTCCTGCAAAAAGATCCAGGTGAAAGCCTGGCATTAACTATGTCGAAGCTTCAAGCTAGTCACAGAGCCCAGAGAAGTGGATCAGGGCAACCAGCGCTCTCACAACCTCTGATCGCAGGCTGGAGACATTGCTAACTAAGACCCCACCCACCGGGCACTGGTAAGCCTCTCACAGCAGTGTCTCTGCCTGGCATGCACAGTCTACTGTACTAAAAGTAACCTTTACTTAACTTTTTCCCAGCACGCTCTAGCCTCTGCCCAGTTTTACATGAGCACATGTCTTTCACCAAATCCTTAGTCTTGGTGCTATAAGACGTTTCCGTGAGCAACACTTGGGTGTATCCTCAATTGATCATCTGATCTGAAGTCCAGCGCTTGGTTGACTAGTGTGCTACCAGCCTCTGAGCCAAAAGTTGGGACCTACAAGGTTGGTTACATGCTTGTTGTCCCTGTGAGCACATACCCCTGCTGCATCCAAAGACAAGTGCCACGCTCCCCATAATCTTTCTCTGCAAAATGATTCCCTCCTAAACTTAAAGCTGCTGACAGAATGTTTTTAGCACCTACCAAACCAGTAATATCCATGTTATAAGGCATAAAGAAATGGTAACGTGGATACAGAAGACAGCCTAGGCCTCTCTCTACATTTTCTTGCTTATACATGTGTTTGCACGTCTCCTACTGCTGACTTTTGTTTGGACTCTAATTGCTGCTGTGCCCCTGAATGCTCTCGGACGAAGAATTCTCAGGTACATAAATGAAATTTACATGAGGCGGAACGAGGATATAGCAGCCTGTCTTAAGGTAACTGTAACTCGCGCCCATGCCATGTACAATTTTCTCATTAATAATATCATTGCAAATGTTGCAGTGATATTATTCATGATGTCATGATTGATATAATATGTGGGGTGATTAGCAGTGCAATTAGCAGGTCCTGAGCACGGTTTATAAGGCTACGCACAGGAAAGTTTTGTCTCATTTAAAAACCATGTTTCAATGGTACATTCCTGGGTGAACCTTGAGATCCTACACACTGAAAAAACTGGTCTCTCCCAGATTTCGCAGGTCCAGATGGGGCGGTTGCTCCTTCTCTGTAGTTGACACCAAGCTTTGGAATTCCTTGCCCCCCCCGTTCATTTCCAATGAAGACTCTCTCTCGGTCTACAGAAAGCTTCTGAAAACATGGCTATTTTCTTCTTAATTGGCTGATAGTGCATCTCTCTTCGCCTCTGTCCGCTCAGCGCCTTGACACCTTCAGGTATAAGTGTGCTTTACAAATACTATGCTATCCTATCCTCTTCCTCATTCCTCAGCACCACCGGAACAGAACAGGAAGCCCACCCAGGCTCCCTAAGTCAATCACAACGCTACAATCCAATATTGTCATCAGCCTGAGTGCTGCGATTCAGCACTCAGCCACGGATTGTGAGCCTGGACATGTTCTCCACACAGGCTGTAATGCAGCCTGGGTAGAGAACATGCTATGTGTGCATGAATGATTGGCTGGCCCCAGACGGCGGGCCAAACATTCATGCGCACTTGCAAAGTGTGCTCACCACTCCCCCAGCTCCTGTGTCAGAGCAGCTCCATCCCACCCTGCAAAGCTGCTGCAGCAGGACTAATCAAAATGATAATAACCTTGAGTTATTATCATTTTATTTTTCCTTTATTTTGCTGCTGCACAGCATTGGGGGGACGCTCCTCCGCCTTTGCAGAGGAGCCGCCACTACTAACCATGCAAGTAATGACTGTCTCTTTTGTTTTACTCACTGGTGATTGCCTTGAGCAGAAAACGTCAACTCTGGATGTCAGGATGGAAAGTAGATATCACAACAGAGTCCAATCTGCAAAATTGGGTAAGTGGTGACAAGCCTGCAAACAGGACTTCGGACAAACAGACTTTCTACTTGGGAAGTCTGAAAGCCAATCAGTTGACGCATGCAGGAGCAAGGCTTTTATACAAGATGGCTGCCTTGATGATAGCCACTCCCCAAGGCCATGCGAGAAAGCTAAGTTCCCAGGTGCGGTAGGAAGGAGGCCAAAATTAAAAGAGCAATGACTATAGGAAGGAGGCCAAAACTAAAAGGTAATAGCAGTGTGTGACCATGGAGCACTGTACATCAGGAGCAGGAGTATAAGGAGGCGGAGTGTCAAGATAACAGGTAGACGAGGCTAGACTGCATTTAGGTTGACAGGGGGCATAACCAGGCAGCACAAACAGTGCAAGTGGAGCAAAACATGGCACCCTTCCCTCGAGCCTTACGAAGCCCTGAGGGCCCGTCCCCTGGAGCAAGTCATTAATAAAGGGAGTGGTGCGCATGGCTCCCATCTCTGAGCCTTTATAGGCCTCAGGGACCCCATCTCCGTGGGCTGTGTCTTATTTTAAAGGGGAGGGACCACGCTGCCACCCTCCCTAAGACTATTTTGGCCCTGAGGATCCCATCCCCAGGGCCTTCATCAATTATAGGTGGGTGCCTTGAGGCCCACTCAGGGCACCCACCAACCAACACATTGGGGGCCACAGGCAGAGACCCAGGACTCCGCCGCCCAAACTGGTTCCCCATATCATGCAGGAGCCTGCATTGCTCCTGTGAAAGGAGCAGCTGCTTTTTGCATGCACCCCTTTGGGAAGGAGCAATATGTAATGTTTTTTCTCTACCCGCATCAGTGCGGACATGGAATCAGAACACAAGTCTGTACCCAGCTGGCTGGAGAGTTTTTAAATATCCCGCTGGCTGGGAGCAGACTTAGTGCCTGCTCCTATTTGGCACGATATTTAAAAATGCTCCTGCCAGATGGAAGCAAACATGTTTTCCTGCACATGCTAGTGTGGGCGGGGAGACTACTTTGTCCTGAGTTGTGCTTCCTGGGAAACAGTAAGTGAGTCAGACTCAGGGGATGGGGTCCCTGGGGCCTTTAAAGGGTCAGAGAGGGGGGCCACACAGCCCCTTCTTTTAAATAAAGCAACGGCCCCAGGGATGGGGTCCCTGGGGCCTTTGTAAGGCTTGGGGAGTGGGGCTGCTTGGCCCCCCTCCACTTTTTTATATATGTCCTCCCCAGGGGATGTGGTCCCAGGGGCCTAAGAAGGATCCGGTAGGGGGGCGGATTTCCCCCCTCCCTGTATTTTAATATTCAGCCCTGAAGAATGGGGAGCCTGGAGCCTATTTAGGCTCAGGGCGGGGACCGCATTGCCCCCTCCCTTTTTTATACATGTCGGCGGGAGGATGGGATCCCTGGGCCTGTTTAGACTCCAGGAGAGGGTGGCATGCCTCCCTCCTTTATTTTTTGCCTCTACAAAGTGGGATGGGCTCTCCATGGCCTTTCGGAGGCTTGGGAAGGTGGTGACACATGCCTCTCTCCACAAAAAAATGAACATGCATTGCTCGCCCATACCCTGGGTTGTATGTCGGAATAATGAGTTCCTTTATAACGCCTACCTGAACAACGCAGTCTCTAATACGGCCGTGTCTTAACCACGACTAGCTTTACCAAGTATTCCTCTACCATGATTTTTCGTGGTAAAGGCATGCATGGTAAACGGCTATCCATGGCTGAGTTTACCACCCCCTCCTTCTCCCCCGAGCCCTAGTACCCCCATCCTCCTTAAAACTACCCCAAACCCCCATTCCCTAAAAGCTAATCTGTATTCCTCCCACCCCCTAAAACTACATCGAACCCTCCAACCCCCTAAAAACTATTCTGAACCCCTCCCATCCTTAAACTCTACCCCTAACCCTATCCCACCCCGTAAAAACTACCTCGAATCCCCCACTCCCTTTAAACTACCCCAAATACCCCACCCTCTAAAATCGAACCCAAACCCCCACCCCCTAAAAACTAACCCGAACCCCCACCCCTAAAGACTAACTCGAACCCCCCACCCCCTAAAAACTAACTTGAACCCCTCCCACCCCCTAAAAACTAACACAAACACTCCCAGCCCCTAAAAACCAACTCAAACTCCCCCACAGCCTAAGAACTAACTTGAACCCATCCCACCCCCTAAAAAACTAACTCGAGCCCTACCAGCACCTAAAAACTAACCCGTAACCCCACCTCCAAATTACTAACACAAACCCCCACCGACAAAAAAAAACTAACACGAACCCCCCCTCCACCCACGAACCTCTCTAACCTGTTCCTGTCCGACGCTCCTCTGAACTCCGCCCTGCACGAACACTAGACCGCCTTAGCCTTAACCATGCACATTCGTGGTTAAGGCTAAGTCATAGTTCATACAAGTCGTTATTCAGTTTGTGTGACTCCAGAACTCGTTGTTCCGGAGTCGTTGTTGAGGATGTTTCCCCAGACCCTTGCCTACCCCGAGGGGTTTAATAAAACAAGTGCGGGAGCCTCTTTTTTTAAAGATTCTGTGCAAGTTTGCGGCAAAATTTTAAAAAAACGTTTTTGGCCCCAGGTGGGGTCCCTCTGGTCGGGGTATCCCTCTCCTGCCCCCATGTCTTGTTTTGCATCTTTTTAGGACTCTGGACTGAGTCACGAGTCCTAAGATGGCTGCACCATTTTGCAGCCAATCAAATCTCAGCAGGAGATCTTTTGGATCCGTGGAGTCTCTGAGTCGTTAGATATACCAAGTTTTTGAACATTAGTTGAGATATATATATATGTATATATTTGACAACTCTGTCTTTAAACAACTTAGAGGGGTGGCAATGGGGGTATGTTTTCCCCCAGCTACGCGGGGCTCCACGTTGGCTGGTGGGAGGAACATGTCCTCAAAGCACAACATGTGACAGCTTGAAACAACCATATTGTGAAATACTGGAGGTATATTGATGATGTGTTCATCATCTGGCGGAGGATATACAACAAGCCAAAGATTTTGTAAACAACATCAATGTGAATGAATTAAATCTTCATTTCACTGCTAGCATTGATGCTAAAACAACGAACTTCCTTGATGTCCAAGTTCAAATTCGGTAAGGTAAAATTGAAACTAGCCTCCATAGGAAGAGCACCTCAGGGAACACTATACTTCATGCTGGCAGTTTTCATCCCCAGCACACAATAGCCAGCATATCCCCTATGGGGAATTTTTATGGATACATAGGGCGTGCAGTACTGTTGAGGCAAGACAGCATCACCAACAGGAGGCCAAAAATAGGCTGATGGCAAGAGGTTATGCTTCTGACCGCCTGGACTCTGCAATGGCTAAAGCTAATGCTTTAGATCGCCCATCCCTGTTGGACCCCCATAGGAACTCCATCACGGCCATGGAGAGACAAAACAGTACAGATGAATCAGACTGATTACTGGCTACAGCAGACAGGCCAAAGCAATAACCAAAATAGTAAAAAAAGAATGGCCTATTATCCTAACACACCAAGTTCTTAACCCCTTCGCTGCTGATGACGAGCTCAGCTCGTCATCAGCCACGGTAGTCGTCTGCGGATGACGAGCTGAGCTCGTCATCTAACGCAGCTTTTCGCAAATTGCCGCACGCAGCGGGAAACTGCACCGCATGGATGTGGTTAAGGAAGTGATACCTAAGACTCCGACAATTACATTCAGAAGAGCATATTCCATGCGGAACGAACTGGTGACTAGCAGTCCAGAAACTAAACAAACATGTAGTTGGCTGACCCCGCGCAAGGTTTTTTTTAATGCAGCTCTTGCAGGGCGTGTAAATTCGGTGTGAACACTACATCGTATTTGACTCCCTTCTCCACTACCCCGATATCTCTCAGAGCCCATTACACCTGCCGCACAGAGTTTTCTGTGTATGTACTAAGGTGTAGCTGCGATTTATATTATATAGGCAGCACCAAACTGCAAGTACATATAAGGATATTGCAACACTTAACAGCTATAGTGAACTCGGACCCGGCATATCCGGTGGCCCGGCACTTTAAGATCGCTCATAATAACGATTGGAGTCATCTGCAATATTTCGTTATCGATGCAGTAGCCCTTAACAGAAAGGGCGGGAATAGGGACAAATGTCTTAGACAACTGGAGTCAAGATACATAGTGAATTTAAATAGCAAGGTACCAACAGGTCTAAACAACGGGGAAGATTTATATAATTTTCAATGAATGCTAATAATGTCACACGTAGTCTCTGGAATTTAAGTGGATAGCATCAGCTCTTATCAGTCATCCGCATGTTTTAGAGTCTCATTTCTAACAAACTAGTCTCAGGCACACACAATAGTCTTCAGTTTTCTACTTTCTATTTCTGCCAATCCAATGGAGGCCCTTTTCTCCTGCACCACTAGAGGTATAATGATACAATAGTAATCGGCGGATTACTGTTTTATGTGTAAATTTAGGCTTTATGAGCACAGATAAATAATTTTTGGTTTATGCGCAGCACTTTATATCACTATAGGGTGATCCATAGAGTAACGCCAAAGGAATAGCATAGCGGTGAGCTAAATGACCTGGTATTGTAATATTGTGTCATAAGGGGAAGGCAAATAGTTCAACAAATGCTGCATAGCAATGTGTTCTGACCTTACAATTTGAGTATTTGTACAGATACATTTTTTCTTCCCTTTGGATTTCAGTGCAAGGTATCTATGCATGGATTTTTATTTTGCATATTTTTGCGCAATGTTTGTGAAACATACATAATTTATAAAAAGCTAAAGGGAACTTCGTATACCTCTTGCTGGTACCAATCCTCTAGCCACTTCCTTTACACCATAGACCTTGATTGCTCCAGCAATGCTACCCCACATTTATGGCAAAAAATAGCCTTTAGGACACGAGCATTGAAACAATGCAAACTACGCAAACAAGAACGCAAGCAGCTTTTATTTACAGTGATTCTTGATTGCAGTTTAAAAGGCCCTGTATGTGTAAACAAGATTAGTATTTTAGGTTATTTAGCTAATACCTGTGTAATAAGGTTTCAGTGTTAACACAACTGGATATATTTTAAGATGTACTGGATTTAACAGGATTTTAGGGGATGAATTTTTAATCACGTTAAATTGTGTATGTAAATATGAGAATGTATATGTATAATGTGATTATGTCTGTAATTGGTGTGTTGTTTAAAGACCGTAGGTCTAAATAAACATTTCTTTGACCGACTCTATTTACAGTGGGTGTGTTTTTGTGCTTTTTTGCAAGAAATATTTGTTGCATGCAAAATCAACATGAGGACGCATTTTACATTGAAATATAGCTCTAAATGCTGAATTTGCATTTTGCATAATTTTGCATAATTGTGTGAAATTTCACATGATTATGAAAAAGCAAATTGTGTGACTTTTGCACACTCTTATCTGGTCCCAACCCTCTAACAAAAACCGTTGCACAAAAGGCCTTGAGTCCTCAAGCAATGCTACACCAGGTAAGCCAAGGCTGTTAAGGAGTTATTTTCTTCCCTTTGGATTTCAGTGCAAGGTATCTCTGCATAGATTTTTATTTTGCATAATTTTGCACAATGTTTGGGAAATTTCACATAATTTAAAAAGGCTAAAGGGAGCTTCGTATACCTCTTGTTGGTACCAATCCTCTAGCCACTTCCTTTACACCATAGACCTTGATTGCTCCAGGAATGCTACCCCACATTTATGGCAAAAATTAGCCTTTAGGACAGGAGCATTGAAACAATGCAAACTACGCAAACAAGAACGCAAGCAGCTTTCATTTACAGTGATTCGTGATTGCAGTTAAAAAGGCCCAGTATGTGTAAACAAGATTAGTATTTTAGGTTATTTAGCTAATGCCTGTGTAATAAGGTTTCGGTGTTAACACAACTGGATATATTTTAAGATGTACTGTTTTAACAGGATTTTAGTGGATGAATTTTTAATCACGTTAAATTGTGTATGTAAATGTGAGAATGTATATGTATAATGTGATTATGTCTGTAATTGGTGTGTTGTTTAAAGACCGTAGGTCTAAATAAACATTTCTTTGACGGACTCTATTTACAGTGGGTGTGTTTTTGAGCTTTTTTGCAAGAAATGTTTGTTGCATGCAAAATAAACATGAGGACGCATTTTACATTGAAATATAGCTCTAAATGCTAAATTTGCATTTTACATAATTTTGCATAATTGTATGATATTCCATATTATTATGAAAAAGCAAATTGTGTGTCTTTTGCACACTCTTATCTGGTCCCAACCCTCTAACGAAAACCGTTGCACAAACGACCTTGAGTGCTCAAGCAATGCTACCCCAGGTAAGCCAAGGCTGTAAAGGAGTTATTATCTTCCCTTTGGATTTCAGTGCAAGGTATCTATGCATGGATTTTTATTTTGCATAATTTTGCACAATGTTTGTGAAATTTCACATAATTTAAAAAGGCTAAAGGGAACTTCTTATACCTCTTGCTGGTACCAATCCTCTAGCCACTTCCTTTACACCATAGACCTTGATTGCTCCAGCAATGCTATCCATGTGAGTCAAGGCAGCTAAGGAGTTCTCGTCTTTCCTCAGAATTTCAGGGCCTAGTTACCAGGCCATTGGGAAACAAGCATGTCCAAACCAGCGCTGCAGAGCAAAAGGCTTTGTTAGAATGGGGTAATAATAAGATTGTGAGAATCCATCTTGCTCTGAAAGCACCCCCATAGCCTGCAGCCCACCGGGGAAATGCCAAAATGGCAGAATGGCCGGCCCAGCCAGGTGTATGTCCAGAATCTCCTGTGTGAAGTTACCTGCTTCCTCCCAGGTTCTGGGAAACAACCTGATATCAACTGAATCAACATTTTTTTTAAATTCCTAGACCCAAGTGAAATCAGTTCAGGGCGTGTGCTTAATTTGTAAAATGAAAAAACAATAGGAGGGGACAAAACTTTCAAACTTTTCATAGGACCCTGTCGCCAGTGCTGCTGATTACCTGTGTTGTTGAATACCAAGCCTGCTTTTTTTTTACAACTCATATCACTTTCATCCCCTACTCTTGACTTCCTGTCTCTTCAACTCACTTTTTCAGATTCTTTATCATCAAGGCTTTCTCCATTTGACAGGGTTAATTTTTCTTTCTGCTCTTGTTCTCTTCCCTGCCTTTCTCTCTTTTGCTCTGGGTCAAAGTCTGATGATGAAGATAAGCCCCAATCCCCAAAATGAGTGCACGCACCCACCATCTGCCACCCCTTGAAGGCAAGGATTTCCCCTCCTTTCTCACCCACAAAGCAGGGTGAGTGTGTCCCTAGGATACCCATGGGGAAAGCATGAACTGCTGTGGATAATATCAAAAAGAACTCTTACTGAGGTCTGTAGCGTAGCCAATGTGTCATTGGTACTGGTACAAGGAAGGAAAATGGACTGCTAACTGCTGTTTGAATGATAAAATCCAGTAATAAACAGGGTTCAGTGGGCCTCTGTGCCACTGCACCTACTGCACCAATAGAAACTACGCCCCTAGTGGTCCAGCAACAAACCACCCTGTGCAGTGAGATGCCCACCAGACGGGCAACGCCAGATTATTATTGGGAGGGGAGGGGGGATGTCAAGGATGTCAACCTATAGCGAGGTTTCAGCGTGCAGGCCGATGAGAGGAGGTCTATACGTCCAGACGGCCTTTCCGGAGGGACGGTGCCGCAGCGGAGAAACCTGCGCCCGCCACCTTGCCCCGACGAAGGACGGTGAGGGGGGTGCAGGTGGTGATGCCGCTGACCCCAATGTGACTGGGGGTCCCGGAATGCAGCGGCTGCAAGCTTTGGGGCAATCTATTGAGGTGCTTTACACAAGAGCGGGGTGCCTGCCCCGGGCTGCCTGACCACAACATGACAGCTGTCACAGACAGGCTCAGGGTGCCCCGAGCTGCCTGACCTCAAAATGACAGCTATCACCGACCTTCACCGGGATCTCTAGGCAGCACTGAGTGGGGGCCCCCATGGAACAAACATACAACAGTGGCAAAATAAATAAAGAAAAATGCTGAGTCCTTGTCCCGAGAATCATCACGCCTGATTTAGAGTTGGTCCATTGGAGGCCAAGGACTAGCAGTACTACGACAGACAGTACTATGATGGCTGCCGAGCTGGAGCTAGACAAAGAAGCTCCCAGGCCCGGGATCATTAACATTTAAATATCCTGCCGTTACCCTGTGACACACCAACTTTTTGTAACCAGCAGAGCTACTAGAAAAGAGCCTAAATCACTCTCTCACAAGCAATTCTCAGTTCTCCTGGGATGCAGCAGGAGTTCCCTCGATGATCAACTCGTCCCCCCAGTGACTTTGAAGCTTGGCCTGTGATAACTGCATCAGCACGGGAGAACCCCACACCACATCGGTCGGGATTCCCAGGTACTGTATTCCAACTCTGGGCAGCTCTGCCTCACATCCACAGTAGTTTCTGCTGCTTGCAGGCCACACTTACTACCATCCGCCTCTCTACATAATCATACATGGAGTGGCCTTTTATCTCTTTCCATGGAAATAGAAAAAGGGTGCAACCTTTGTACAAAGAAGATAGCAGCCATCCTGGATTGATCAGTAATTGGCATTTCCCTCAATATTTTAGACCAACCATACACCGCAACAAGACACAAAAGCGCAACTAACCTCTCCTCCCATCGGCTCATATAGAGCTAGAACTCTCAGTCGTTAACTATCCACCCGCCAAACCCCACCCAGAACTCTAAACTCGTGCATTAGGGACTCAACTCATGGTCCATAAATTACCCAGAAAATCTGACCAGTAATGCTAAAAAGAACTTCAAGCGCAGAACTTTAAAACAGCACCTGGAAACACTTATAGTAGACAACTACCACACCACGACTAACAGCAAGATGAAAACTAACTTTGTCTTTTACACAAATCGCCCCACTAAGTGGAAAAACACCTTCCTTCTTCACTTTCAAGTCACCAAGTCAGTAAATATTCTCTATGGTGATAAAATCTCCACAGCCGTCCCCCTACCTTTAAAGGGGAACTCACAATTTCCATCTTCAGAGCAGGAATCATTCTCATACAGGCCACTGACCCGCACCTCACCACATTTGATCGGCACTTCCCAACATTACTCTCCTCTTTAACTCATCAGTACCATCAAACCCAATTTCCCCATACGCCCCCCACCCAACAAAAAACCCTGAACCGACACAAACTCCCTCCCCGGACGACCTGCACTACAACTCATGGCCATCCACCATCAGTCATTACAATCTCACTACCCCTATCATCACACTCCGCCGTCAAACACCCACTACAACGGCTTCAACCGCTACCACCAGGTCCAGCAAACACACAGTTAATAAACACCGCAAGGCTGATCCTGAGCTAGGCAGATCGGACTCAAACTACAGTCTTTCCGTTACTGAACTCACTACAGGCACACCCCCCCCCTCGACTGCAGTAGACCCACCTCTACCCTCGCAAACTATCCTCAACTCCACCCACTATCCCTCAAACCATCTCCAGTACCCAATAATCCCTTGGACACTGACCTCCCTCAAACCACTGCACAATCTCCCTCCCCAGGCCCACCGCCACATGCCCAAACCATCCCCACTTTTAATCCCACTACTCATCCCCTGGACAAGGACTTCCTCCTAACCATTACTCACTCTCCTCCCTTGGACCCAAGACCCACAACACTTCCTCCTAACACCTTGACCAGAAACATCAATGACCCGACTCCTCATGTCCAATCTCTCCCCACTCCTAATCCCAATGATGCCATTCAATCCCATAACCCAGTACTCTGTCCTTCCACAGACCCTAGTCATACAACGCTCCTGACGAAGACAATATGCCCTTTCAGCTCACTTGCCCAGCTCCTGACCCGAATGGAGCAGAAAATTGACTCCCTAGCTGCAGATATCCTACACCTACAACAAGACCTTCCCAACCGGATTAAGCCACCTTGCTCACACACTTCAGGTAGCTACACACCTTTCCCCCATACAGCCTCTTTCATGGCCCCACTTAACACCCCATGGCCCAGCAGCCCTTTGAGGAATCAGGCACATCGACCTAGCTGAGCTCTCCGCCCCATTTCAGTACGAGAAGCAGATGAGATCAACAACTATTACCTCGCAATAAGCCAGAACACGGCCCCTTTCGCAATTAAAGTTATAGTGGGCACTATAGAATCCCTAGACCTGTCCTCTCACCCAGACCCCCTGCTCAATACATTTCTATACATAATGCACACACCAACATTCAGGCTCCCTATCCTCTATTGTGCATGTTCCTCAACTGTAGGTTAGCAGTACAACATGCCATAGATATTGCTAAAGTTATACTCGCAGAAGAAATAGACATTGCATTCCTCACAGAATCCTAGCTCAATGACCATTCTACCCCTATCCTAGACTTTCTCAACCTCCAGGCTACAAGACCATCAGACTTGACAGACCAATCAAAACAGGTGGCGGCCTAGCTATCGTTCACAAAGAAGGAATATAGCTTAACACATTAAAATCCACAGGATACCTGACTCTTGAGTACCTAGGTGTTGAACTTACAGTCAAAGGCACCACGGCCATCACATTTTACACCATCTGCCATCCTCTTTGTGAACGTACCCTCTTCGCTGAAGAACTAACCAACCTAATAGCACGCTTTTCCCTAACAGACACGGAAGATGTGTTCCTGGGTGGCTTCAATATCCACTGGAACAACCCAGAAGACACCACAGCCCAGAACCTCTCCAACCTACTTGAAATTACCAACCTCAAATGACTCTGCAATGAACCAACACACATAAAAGGAGCAACACTGAATGCGATCACCACCAAAAATGAGATGGTCTCTCTGAGATTGATTTCTCCCATTGACTAGTCTGACCACCACCTCATTTTTTTTTTATTTGCGGGTTTATATCGCGCTCGAATCAACTCCCGAAGGAGTATCTCTGCACCCTCAGAACACCACAAGCACAATCAGGGGGTACACTTACAAAGAATTAGTTTTGAAACAGGAAGGTTTTAAGCTGTTTCCTGAACAACAGATGCTCCGAACGTTGCCTGAGAGCTAAAGGGAGTTTATTCCATAATGTGGGCCCGACCACCGACAGAGCTTTGCTTCCGTAACTGGCCTTCTTTGCAGGGGGCACACACAATAGAAGCTGGTTACTGGACCTAAGGGAGCGAGCAGGAGTATAAGGTACAAATGTGTCTATAAATAAGAGGGACCTAGTCCATTTAGACTTTTGTGAATTAGACAACACGTCTTAAACTTAATCCTTAGGCGAACAGATAGCCGATGTAGCTTGCCCAAAAGAGGTTTGGACGCGGAGCTAGGGGGAGCGTTCAAAACCAACTGGGCAGCAGTATTCTGCACCACTTGGTTTTAGCTAATACTCCCTCATTTGCTGATAACAACAGCCCATTGCAATAGTCAATACGACTAAGGACGAGAGCCTGCACCAGTGTTTTCCTGGTGGAGTCAGGAAGCAGGGGAACACTTTGCGTAAGAGGCCTATCACATGGAAACATGAGCCCACAGTGTGGTTACCATGCTGCTTCAGCGAGAGCTCTTGGTCTAGACGTACTCCCAAGCTCTTCATGACCTGTTTAGGGTCGGGGACTGGCCCAAGATCTTGTGGCCACCAGTCCAGGGTCCATAGGATTTTAGCCTCCCCAAAGAGCATGACTTCGGTCTTCCCTACATTACACTGTAGGCAATTTGATGACATCCACTGGGCCACAGCCTTCATGCCCTGGGAGAAAGAGGTTTTAACCTCGGCGGTTAGAAACTTAAGAGGGAAAAGTGTAAAAAAGGGTTCCAAAGACAACCAGTAACCAAAGACCCTTTTATGTTGCCCGGCGGTATCGCCTCTATGACCCACCAATGTTAATCAATGAAGAAGCAGGCGCTGGAGACTGGAAGGCAGGAAACGAGGATTTTATTCTCTCCGGAGGAGAACACATCAATTCAGACAGCAAGTATCGTCACGAGGTGCTCTAACCACATCTCTGAGGCCTGGCCTCTTATACTAGAGTTTATGATCTTTATTGCACATAACACATTCTCGCAATACTATGACACTTGAAAGAACATCCTCGGAATCTCCCCTTCAGACCCGTTCCCACATACATTTACAGTTGGATTCCCCACCCCGGTCACAACAGGTGATGGTTGTCGCACAGCAGGGCATTCCGCCGATTCACGGAATGCATGGGTTTGATCGGATCTCATAGGGTGGGGGCTTTGATCGGTTCGAGGGTCTTTTGATGGGGAGGGGAAGCTTCCTACTGTACGGGGTAATAAACAGTATCCGCAGGGCCAGGTGGCGGCCTGGGAACAAGGAAGACAAACGGGGACACAGGAAAAAGGGGTTTTGCATCAAAAGGATCTGAGGCCATGAAAGGAATGAAGGGAGGTGTCGCGCTGGGAACAGGATGGGATTCCGTGATGAAGCTGCGCTGAAGAGGGGTTTATGGCCCAAGGCATGAGAGAGCGGGGGTTGTCAGTGTGCGGGGGGGAATGCTTGCGAGGTTAAGAGAGAGAGAGACGCGCTGGCTATCAGCGAGGGGCAGGGAGGCCATGGTGCTTAAAATGGCTGCCGCTTACGCGCACGAATGGGCTTGGAAAGGGGCAAGATGGCGCCGATAATGTTGACGTTTTGCAGTCTAATCTTTAACAGTCCTCCCTTTTCAACATATCTTAGCCAACTTGCTTACTCAATGTCAATCTTCATCAAATTCCTAACCTCGGCATCATATATTGCTCTCATATGTTCGTTTCCAAAGTCCACAGTCTTAGGGCAAATACAATTTACACATAATGTACACAGGGGTGGTAGACATTGAATTCCTAAACATAAACCGCATATTACAACCACAGGAATCAGGATAATGGTGAATAGTCTCCAGCCCCAGTTCTTAACGGTGCTCCAGAACCACCCACCCAGCGACCATTCTTCTTGTTCTTGGTGGACTTCTGAAGAGAGTCTATGAAGATGTTCGATGGCCTTGTACACTGAGGGTGAGTTGTCCGGTATGTACGTACAGCAGCTGGACCCAATAATGCGGCATGCCCCACCACGATCCGCAAGAACCACATCCAGGACAAGGCGGTTTTGGAGGGCCACCAAGCGGACCGCTTGAAGTTCAGCGGTGTTGTTAGCAAGGATACCAGCCGTGATGTTCATTGTTGTCTCAACTGCTTGAGTCAGATGTCGGATGGCACGGCTGTTTGCCATCGGGCCCCAGAGGGGGACAAGTCCTTTCGTAGCATCGATGAATTGCGCTCCTGTTGAGTCGGCTTGTTCGATGTCCTTGGCTCGTTTTTGTCTGTGATGATTTGCTGGTGCCACATAAGTCGGAGGAAGGATGAAGGAAATGAAACAAGTGCCCCCCCAGCCTTTGGGGAGCCAGGTGTAAGCCTTCGTGCCGCAGACGAAATACGTGTTTGGAGATGCCACAAAGGAAGGTGGGTCGGCGGAGTCCAGAGTTCTGGAAAACCGGCAGGCACTGTGGCCTACCAGCTGAGTCCCAAGCCCTTCCATGCACATGTGGCCGGTGACGTTGATGACTGACAGAGCCACAGTCAGAGTGGCAGCCGTTCGTTTTCGCAGGTAGGAGAAGGTGGTTCTGGTTGGATTATTGAACACTTGCATTTCAACTTGTTCTTTAGCAGGGATGTCCAAGTGGATTGTGTTGTTGTTGGTCTGCGGGCAGAAGTGTGTCTTTGTTCCGTTCCGCCAGACCCCGTGGTAGAAATGCGTTACCGTTTTGCTGGAGGTGGCATTGTCCTTAAAGCTTTCTTGCAGAAGCATCAGCCAGGCAAGACAGGAACCGTGAACTGAGAAAGGTGAAGGGATGAATGGTATCGAGTGTCCAGTGGCGTGGGGTAGCAACCCACAGATCCAACAGTTGGTGGCATTGGTGGCAAGGTTGTGCTGGTGAAGTAGTTGTACGAAGGAGTTATTCCAAAATTCCTTTCGCCTCTCTCTGAGTTGGGGAGAGAGCGAGATCAGATGATGTTCCTTCATGGTGGTAGGCTGGACAGTGGTCAGGAATGTTTCGTGAGCAGGTGCATTTTCTTCCACAATCCAGAGTGTGGTCATGAGGAGAAAGCAGAAGAGGATTGTGATGAAGAGCGCAATAGTCTTTGGGCTATGGAGTCTGTCTGCTTTTGGGTTTCTGCGGGGGGTATTTCCTGTTGCCTTCATCATCTTCTTATTTGGCGCTTCCATCATCTTCTTATCTGGCGCTTCCATCATCTTCAAGGGGCTCGGTAGCGGGCAGAACCACAGACTTTGTTTTGCTTCTCTCCGGGTAACCCTTGGTAGTGTTTAGGTCACCGTTCTGAGATTTAACTCAGTCCGTGGTCTACTTAGCCGAGACTCCCTCCTTTCGACGCAGGAAATACCCTTCTTTTGATGGCACTGTGGGATCAGAGAATTTTGAAAGTTCGAGTGTGTCGGTATCAGGATAGCAGGTTAGTGATGGTCGGTCCTTGTTCAGGAGCTCTTCTTGGTTGTCGATGTTTTCGGTCGAGGTCAGGGTCGAGGAGATCTTCTTACAGTGGTGCGCATGCAGCCAGTTGCGTTTTCCCTCCACCCGTAGTGCTGTTCGGGTGGTGATGAGGACTTGCCAGGGGCCCGTCCACCGGGGTTCCAGACTCTTGGCACGCTGGAAGTTCCGGATCAGGATGAAATCCCCAGGCTGAATGGTGTGTCCGGGACCCCTGGAAGTGTCAGGGATGGCATGCAGCACCTGTTGATGGATAACAGACAGCGTTTTAGTCAACTGACATAAGTAATCAGACATTAGGACGTCCGGGACGTCATGAATGGAAGTTGGTTTCGGTGCAGACCAGACATTCATAGGCCGGCCGAAAACAACCTCGTATGGCGTCAAGTGGTGTTTGGTGGGGGTGGAACGCATTGAAAGCAATGCCAGGGGGAGTGCGTCTGGCCATTTCAGTCCTGTGGTAGCTACTATTTTGGCCAATTTTAGTTTCAGTGTGGCGTTATGTCGTTCAACTAGCCCAGCAGATTGGGGGTGGAAGACTGCGTGGAACTTTTGTTTTACACCCAACCCCTTCAAAATGAGTTGGATAACTTCGGCTACGAAGTGGGGCCCATTGTCGCTCCACAAAATTCGACAAAGGCCGTAACGGGGGAAAAACTCCTTTAACAGTACTTTTGCTGTGGCCATAGCAGTGTTGTCACGGGTTGGATATGCTTCCACCCATTTGCTAAATGCGCACACCACCACAAGTACATATTTCAGGCCTTGACATCTGTCTAGTTGGATGTAGTCCATCTGCAGGACTTCAAACGGGTGATTCGGGACCCCAAACCCTCCCCGGGGTACTACAGTTCCTTTCCCGGGATTGTGTTGCAGGCATATCAAACATTGTTGGACCAGGCGTTTGGCGGACTCTGTGATCTTATCATTGTGCCAAACTCTGGAGACAAGTTCAATCATAGGGGCTGATCCTATGTGGGCAGGGGAATGTGCCATAGTCAGTATGGGAATCAGATATGAGTCAGGTAATAACCATTTGTTTGTGTCTTTTGTCCGCCAGCAGCCTTCGTCATCTTTCAATCCCACCCGTGTCCATTCAGTCAGTTCGTGTTGTGTGCTAGCCATTTGAATGTCTCTGATAGTGTCCCTAGCGTCAGACCATTTTTCTGCTTGTGACCTGGTCACATACATGCGCGTTGTCGTCCTATTTTCAGCTGTCGTTCGGGCAGTGAGGTCGGCTAGTGCATTTCCCTGTCCAATAATGTCTGTCACCCTTTTGTGTGCCTGGCATTTGATGACTGCAAGCTTTTTGGGGAGAAGGACGGCTTCGATCAAGGCGGAGACTAGATCCCCGTGTAAAATGGGGGTGCCGTGTGAGGTCAAGAATCCCCTCTCCCTCCACAGGAGCCCAAAATGGTGAACCACCCCGAAGGCATACTGGCTGTCGGTGTAAATGTTTGCTGTGGTTCCTGCTGCTAGAATACAGGCTCGTGTCAGGGCAATCAGTTCCGCTGCCTGGGCAGATCGTTGCGTTATGCGGGCTGTCTCGACTATAGTTCGAGCCGTGGTGACTGCATAGGCAGCTGAAGTGGTGCCATCGGGGAGTTTGATGCAAGAACCGTCCACCCACAGCTCTCCGTCGGGGTTGGGGAAGGCCGTGTCTCTGAGGTCAACCCTACTTCTGGTTTGTTCGTCTGTGAGGGTCACACAGTCGTGTACAGGGTGCGCATTGGGATCGTTTTCTGGTAAGGGCAGCAGGGTTGCTGGGTTCAGTGTGGTGCATCTCTTCAGAGTGATGTGGGGTGCGAGCAGAGTCAGTTCGTATCCTGTCAGTCGTGCACTCGTCAGGTGTTGCGTTTTGGTTTGGTTTAGGAGGGTGTCAACTGCATGGGGTACCAGTACTGTGAGGGAATTCGAGAGCACGATCCCTTCACTCTGTCGGATAGAGATCGCAGCAGCAGCTACGGCTCGAAGGCAAGCAGGCAGGGCTCTGGCTACAGGGTCAAGAGTGGCTGAGAAGTAAGCGCATGGTCGTTGCTTTGAGCCGATGGACTGGGTCAGGACAGATAAAGCGCACCCCTCCCTTTCATGGGTGTAAAGGGAGAAGGGCTTTGTGTAATCGGGGGTGCCCAACACAGGGGCCGAGCAGAGGGCATCTCGTAGTTGCATGAAAGAAGCCTGACACTCAGGGGTCCAAGGGAGTGGGAGAGGGATGTCCTTTGCTAACAATGAAAGCAGTGGTTTTACTACAAGGCTAAAGTTGGGTAACCACTGTCGGCAGAAGGAGGTGAGGCCTAGTAGGGAGCGGACCTGTTTCTGGGTCTTAGGGACAGGGGTGTCGAGAATGGTTTGGATCCGGTCAGGAGTCAATTTCCTTCCGTCTTTGGACAAAAGGTGGCCTAGGTAAGTGACCTGGGGTTGGCAGAATTGCAACTTCTTCTTAGAGACCTTGTGGCCATTTTCTGCAAGGAAATGCAGGAGTTGAATGGTGGCTGTGACAGCTAGTGGAGTGGTGTCGGCTGCCAAGAGGATGTCATCGACATATTGTACTAACACCACTCCATCGGGTAACTGGACTTGATCCAGTTGTCTCTTGAGGGCCTGGCTGTAGATGCTAGGGCTTTCTGTGTAGCCCTGGGGTGCTCGGCAGAACCTATATGAGCGGGCTTTTAGGGTGAAACCGAAGAGATATCGGCTGTCTGGGTGGATGGGGATGGAAAAGAATGCGTTTTTGAGGTCAATGACAGTGAAGGTGGTGGCAGTGGAGGGAATCAAAGTCAGGATGGTGGTAATGTCCGAGACCACAGGGTACTGGGGTACCACCACTTTGTTGATCTCTCGAAGGTCAATGATGAAGCGGTATGCTTTCTCATCTCCTTCTCCCTGTCTCTTAATGATGGGCAAGATTGGGCTGTTGCAAACGTTGCTAACTACTTCCTCTACCACTCCTGCGTCTATCAGTGATTGGATGATTTCCACCAATGCCTTCTCGCCCTCGGGTGATATCCGATATTGTGGAAGTTTTGGGAGTGTTGCATCTGGTCGAACAGTGATGTGCACTGGGTCAATCATCATGCGCCCTACATCCGAATCCGTTTTGGCCCACAGATACGGAGGCAGAGTGTCAAGCAGGGAAGTGTCAGCGTCGGCGATGGAAAACATGTGTCTGGGGGGGCAATGTCTAAGCAGAACAGGATTGTCGTAAAGGAAAACTCGGACTCCATCTTGAGAACATCTAATCGTTGCTCGGAAGTGTTTCAATAAGTCGAGTCCCATGATTGCGTCAGGGCTATTGGAGGAAAGCAAAAACGTAGTGTCAGTGGTGTTGTTTTCTAAGTTAAAGAGGATTGGGGCGGACAAAGGGTTAGTGGAGGGCATCCCATCGAAACCTGTCGATGTTATTAGTGAGCCAGACAAGGGTGCCCTTGGAATCAGTCGTTTAGATAATGCACTACGTGTTGCGCCAGTGTCTACCAGGAATGGTGACTTTGTACCCAAGACCTTAGCAGTGACATAAGGGCCTTGCTGGTCAACATGGAGCTCGACTGGATCCCTCCCTTGCCCTAGGCAGTCCTATGCAAAGTCATGAACATCATCGTAGTCAGATTGCTGGCATTGGTTCTGTCGGGGTCGGTCAAATGTGTTTGGCCTACTTGATCTATCATTAGTTGCGTTGTTTGGGGGCCCTCGCTGTGGTCCCCTATTTCTTGGTTCGTTTGCTGAATCTCTAGGATCTCTATTTCTGGTGAGTTCCAAAAGAACCGGGCACTGAGATTTCCAGTGGCCCGATCCTTTACAGAAGGCACACTGGTCCTCTCTAATGTCTGTACGTCCAATGTGGGGAGTTGAAGCACGGTCTTTGGGAGGTGCCGTTTTAGGGACGCTCATCTGATGGTTTCCCCGGTATTGGTCTCGTCCCAGAGTCACCCCTTGCAGTTGAGCCATCATCACCCTCTCCTTTAATTCTTTCTTCTTTCTCTCTGTTGTTCTATCGTTTTCGTTTTTCTGATGTTCATAATATTGGGCCATCTGGAGGATAGCCGTAGGTTTGGAGGCTGCCCAACTACTTTCGCTGGCCTGCAGTTTCTGCGAGACCTCCGGTGATAAGCCCTTAACGTAATTCTGGACAAACAGATGGTGTCCGGTTGCAGTGGTCAGGTCCTGGCCGCTGTAATCGGAGAACACCGTTTCAAACCGGGAGAAGTATTCCGATACATCCTCCTGAGGTTTCTGGCGACAAGCCGTTACTATCGACCAGTCCACTTTCTTTTCTGGGATCAGGGTTTTTAATTTCTGCACGATTTTATCCGGGAGGTCTAAAATGGCTTTCAAAGGCTTTTGTCCGGGTTCTCGTTGTCTGTCTATGCCATCAAGTTGTGACCAGTTATGTCCAAACAGCTCAGAGTGGTCGACTTTCCGGATTTGCTTCCACACATCGGCCGGTAGACATAACCCGAAAAACAAGTCGATGTCAGCTAGAGTCATAATCGTCGATCCTAGGGCCGTACCTAACTCAGTATAGAAGGCAGTGGGGTTTTTACGTAGGTCAGGCAGAGATTTCCGGAAGGTCAGAATCTCTTGCCGGTCCCATGGTTGGTAGACCCAATTGTACACTACCCTTCCCTTTGCATCTTTGTTGTTTGCGTCATCGTGAGTCCCTTCACCTCGTGGAGGAACCCAGTAAGGGGCAGCCTCTCGTATCGGCATCATAGTGTTAGGTCGTTCAGTTTGTGGGTTGGTTGCTACGGAGGTAGTGGATTCGATTTTCGGCTTTTGTTCAGTGAGGTGGCGGAAAACCTCAAGCGTACGCGTAAGGAGGTCCGTCACATCACTCTCACTCTCATCCCCGATATCAACCTTCCGGTACAGAGTCGTTAGGCTTGGTGGACCTTTTTCTTGATATCGGTCCTCGTATGCATTTAAGACATGGTAACACAGTTGTACAGTAAAGTGTCGTCTGTGACTCCCAGTATAAGAATTAAACACATCCGTGATGGACTCTTCATCCTCCCTCTTCTCTACCAGTATCTTTGCTATCTTGTCGACCCCTGCTCGTTCATGTTTGCTTAGTCTATATGCTCTAGCAGGACCACCCCTTCGGGTTTCTGGGTCGCCCAGCGTTGTCGTTTGCGTAGTATCTAATACAAGGAGTTCAGCCGGCACGGAGGCCATGGGGGCTGAAGCCGTGGTGCTACTCTCGCTGGTACCTGGGGATAGTGGGTGCTGGGCTAAGGGTTGGGAAGGGGCATATGGAGGGGGCATGTGGATGATCGGAGGACCTAGCAGCAGATCATCGTTGGTTCGCTGTTTTGAGTGTAATTCAGGGTAGAGCGTGGAGGGAGTTCTAACCAGACACTGGCTTGATGTTTCTATTTCTAGCTTCTGTTTGTTATCCTCTCTTTCTTTTATCTCTTTCTCTAGTTTCTGGGCCGCTAGGTGGGCTGCTTTCCGCAGCTCTTTTCCCAACCTACTCTCGGTTCTCTTTTTGCGTTGTTCGGCTTCTTTCCGCCACATGCCGAAGCTATCAAGCATAGTGGACGTCGTCTTGTTTTTACCAAGGGCTGTTTCTAGTGCGATTATTCTATCGTTTTCGAAGGATCCTATCAGTGGCCACTGACTTTCTCGATCCTTTTTCGTATATTTATGCCACAGCTGGCTATAGGCTATAGCGACTAATCCATGCTTCGTGAACATGTCCTTATTAGGGGTGCCTTCCAGCGGAGCCGGATGGTTCATCTCTAATAAGCGGTCCGGGCTAAACAGGCTACTAACCAGTGGGGAGAAGACAGGCATGACGGATCACAATGGGATAATAGTCAGCACTACCTATCTTATCACTGCTTGCAAAGACTAGACAGAATATTTCTATTCTACGTTGTTTGCAGGTAGTGAATACCTCATGAACCAATCTTGAGCAATCAATGTTAGGTCAAAAATAAAAAATCAATATGGTCAATGGGGAGAATAAGTAGGCTCGCAAAGGTTCGCGTCACCTACCCTTTCACTATCTGTAAAGAGGGGACCTATTTTTCCCTGTTTGCAGACAGAGAATCTCCAGAAAACAATCTATAACAGTTAATCAATGGGGGGAAGGGGCAATTGTTCAGTGGGGGAGAAAGATAGGTCCGACGGGTGCGTACCTATCCTTCGCTGTTTATAAAGGGAGAGCCTGTTGTTTCTCCGTTTGTAGACAGTGAATCTCCAATAAATTAACAAAAAGTAATACTAGTATTTTCTCATCAATTATCAATCACTTTCAATTATCAATCACTTTCGCAATTTGTCGTGTTTACACGACCTTACCCGGACCGCATGGACAGTTTCTTGTCTTCCGAATCCAGCGCCCGATCGTCCTCTTCTCTTCGTACTTCTCGTGGCACTCCTGATGGTTCCCAGTCAGGACCGCAGATCACTCGAGAGAGGTCTGTTCGGAACCAGTGAAGTTCGGATGATCGGCTGTCAGACGAGGGTCTATCGGACAGGGTACCTTCCGATCGTTGCAGTCGTTCACTCTGTCGTCAGGACCTCTCCCACTGGATCCACGAGTCGCTGATGGGCCCCACGTTTGGGACGCCAATTGTAAAAAAGGGTTCCAAAGACAACCAGTAACCAAAGACCCTTTTATGTTGCCCGGCGGTATCGCCTCTATGACCCACCAATGTTAATCAATGAAGAAGCAGGCGCTGGAGACTGGAAGGCAGGAAACGAGGATTTTATTCTCTCCGGAGGAGAACACATCAATTCAGACAGCAAGTATCGTCACGAGGTGCTCTAACCACATCTCTGAGGCCTGGCCTCTTATACTAGAGTTTATGATCTTTATTGCACATAACACATTCTCGCAATACTATGACACTTGAAAGAACATCCTCGGAATCTCCCCTTCAGACCCGTTCCCACATACATTTACAGTTGGATTCCCCACCCCGGTCACAACAGGTGATGGTTGTCGCACAGCAGGGCATTCCGCCGATTCACGGAATGCATGGGTTTGATCGGATCTCATAGGGTGGGGGCTTTGATCGGTTCGAGGGTCTTTTGATGGGGAGGGGAAGCTTCCTACTGTACGGGGTAATAAACAGTATCCGCAGGGCCAGGTGGCGGCCTGGGAACAAGGAAGACAAACGGGGACACAGGAAAAAGGGGTTTTGCATCAAAAGGATCTGAGGCCATGAAAGGAATGAAGGGAGGTGTCGCGCTGGGAACAGGATGGGATTCCGTGATGAAGCTGCGCTGAAGAGGGGTTTATGGCCCAAGGCATGAGAGAGCGGGGGTTGTCAGTGTGTGGGGGGGAATGCTTGCGAGGTTAAGAGAGAGAGAGACGCGCTGGCCATCAGCGAGGGGCAGGGAGGCCATGGTGCTTAAAATGGCTGCCGCTTACGCGCACGAATGGGCTTGGAAAGGGGCAAGATGGCGCCGATAATGTTGACGTTTTGCAGTCTAATCTTTAACAAAAGGAGCTGGGTGTCATCCGTGTATGACACTGGGATGAAACCAAAAGCTCTCATGATTCTTGCTAGGGGGGCCACGTAGATGTTAAAAAGAGTTGGGCTCAAACAAGAGCCCTGTGGCACCCCCTTAGTGATCTCTACCTCCGCAGAGCGGAACGCACCCATGGTGACACATTGGGTGCGGTTGGCTAAAAAGCTCCTTAACCAGGCCAGTGCCTCGTTCTCAAGACCGATGTTTGCGAGTCGTCCAATCAAGATGTTATGGGACACACTATCGAACGCTGCCGATAGGTCTAGCAGTATCAGGATAACGGAATAACCCTTGTCCTGATACATATGCATATCGTCTGTGACTGACAGTAGTGCTGACTCTGTACTGTGCTTCGGCATGAAGCCGGATTGAGAAAAATCCAGACCATCTACTTGTTCGATAAAATTTGATAGATGTTGGTTCACATGTTTTTCTGTGAGTTTACCCAGAAAAGGAAGCAGAGATATCAGTCTGAGATTGGACAGGTCCGTCCATGGGATTGCAGAGTTTTTCCGAATAGGTCTTACCAGAGCCTTTTTCCACCCCCTAGAGACCTCACTTTCAGCCAATGAAAGATGCACAAGTCACTGTATCCCAGGACCCAGCGCACTGCCAACCAAAGGCATTATTCTAGCTGGGATGGTATCAGATGGACAGCCGCTCTTGATCTGATTTATTGAAGATTCTACCTCTTCTAGAGAAATAGAGGGAAATGTAGCAAGGGTATGAGTAGCAGAGCAGGGTTCTTCCACGACTTGTGGTCGTGTTGCATCTCTACTAAAAGACAAATCAGAGCTAATGATTTTTTCATATATCCTATCTACTTTAACAGTAAAGAACTGAGAGATTTCATCACACAATTGCTGTGATGCTAGCTCAGAGCTCTCGCAAGCCACAGGCTTGACAAAGGACTGCAAGATTTGATATAAGACCCTTGGAGCATTACCAGCAGCTGCGAGTTGGGACGCAATGTAATTCTTGCGCGTCGCTCGAATTGCTTTATGATATACAGTGAGGACCTTCCAATAACGGTTCTTGTCGTCATCCAAATGGGAAGATCTCCATGTCTTTTCAAATTTTCTGGCGACTTGTTTCAAGGACCTTAAATGTTCTGAGAACCATACTTCCTGCTTGTGTGCTGGACGTGGTTTGAACAATTTTAAAGGGGCAATAATATCCACCACAGTAGTGATTGCTCCTTCAAATTTAGTCAGAGCCACCTCAATGCCCTCCGTAGGAGTAATGGTGGGTTCAAAAAACCTCTCATTGAAGGTTTCATGAGTCATTTTATGCCATTGTCTACTTTTAATGGGCAGAGCCACTGGACATGAGGGTGATATGCAAATATTAGGAATATAGAATTCCACAATAAAATGATCAGTCCAGTTAACCTGAGTCGGAGGTAGGCAGTTAATCATGGGGGAGTTGGACAAGATTAGGCCCAAGGTATGTCCTGCCTGGTGCGTTGGACCACTATTCGCCTGTCTTAGGCCCAGTAAAGACAGATCAGTCAATAAGGACTGTACCTCTTTACACTCCTTTAGTTCACTGTGAACATTGAAATCCCCGAGAAGCAGGAAATCATTGTCTGCATTGACATACGGGGCCAGCGCCTCCACTAGCAAGATGGAAAAGTTGGCACATGGCCCAGGAGGGCGATATACCAATGCCCCTTTCCGGCTGACCTTGGATGAGATGTCAATTTTAAAGATCAGTAGTTCCATTTCTGGGGTACAATATTCGTCTAAAATAGAAATGTCTATTTCCTGTTTATGAACAATAGCTATCCCTCCCCCTATCTTGATGGGGTGATCTAGTCTAACTATTTTATAGCCATTCGGGATGCCCAAGGTGATGACCGGGACCGAATGGGGTTTCATCCATGTTTCTGTTAGAAAACATAGGTCCGGTTCTACAGATGATATTAGTTCCCATACCTCAGTAAAGTGCTTTGGCGACGATCTAATATTGCAAAGCAAATTCTTACAACCCAGTAGCATATTAGCTCCCACCCCTCTTGTTGATACCTGATGAAAACCAGCAATATCATCAGATTGGGACAGAAACTGAGTCTGACAATCACGACAGGAGAAAGGGCCCTCCGGATAAGAGTCCGCCATCCTTGTGCATCCCAACTGGATGGAAGTTCGCAAGCCTAAGAGTACTTGTGAGGAGTAACTCACAGTACTGTTTAATACTGACTCACATGTCAGAAACTAAACAACACGATCTGACAAACCTAAGCACTGGGCCAGGAACATCAAAGGAGTCCCTATAACCGGACTGGAATCCAGGAGTCATGCCCATCTACAACCCTAGCCTTCCACTATGACGGCCGATGACTTCACAGCCCACTTTAATTCCACAATGACGGAGGTGTTAGATCAAGTAGCGCCACTCAAACTCAAACCTTTGAGATCTATCAAATCTAAATCTTGGTTCAACGTGGAGCTGAATAACGAAAGAAGACAACTCAGACAGTTGGAAAAGACTTTGAGACTAAACCCCTTGACTCCTCATGTAGCACAACTTAGATCAGCCCAGTTGGCATATAAAAAAACTAATTTTTAGAGAAAAGGCCACTTTCTTCCACAGCAAGCTAGACCAGGCGAAGAATAGATCTAGAGAACTCTTCAACATTGTTAAAAGTTAAACAAACAGCCCACCCCCACAAGAAATAAAAGCCACCAAGGATCAATGCGAAGAAATCGCCAGCTTCTTCACAGATAAAGTCACAAAAATTGAGCAATCCTTCATCCAAACCTCAAATCCTCCCTCCCTTGCAACCCGCCCCCCTTTAATCGCACTTGACCAAACAGATCAAAATCATACCATGGACAGCCAGGTCCATGGTTTTTCGGCTTCCAACCAAAAAATGCTGCTAATTGGTCGGACTCCGAACTCATGTCGGAAAACAAGGTCTTCAATATAATTGCAAGCTTATAGCCTACTTCCCACACTATGGACCCCCTCCCATCCAGAATAGTAAAAAAAACTCAACCACATCATTGCTTCTTTCTGGACAAAAATCAACAACTCCTCTCACATCAGGTTGTGTCCCAGACTCCCTTCAATTGGGACAAATCACACCCATACTCAAGAAATCAGAGGCCGACCCCAACGAGCTCAACAACCTCAGACCGATCTCCAACCTCCTGTTCCTAGCTAAAACATTGAAGAAGTGCGTTCTCCAACCACTTAACAAACATATTGATGACTTCAACCTCCTCCACACCTTTCAATCGGAATTCAGGAAAGGTTGTAGCACCGAAACAGCAATGCTCAATATTTCAAACGATATCCACAGAGCCTTAGATAAAGGTGAAGCCTGTCTCCTCATCTTTATTGACTTATCAGCGGCGTTCGACACAATAAATATTCCAGCTTTACTTGAGACTCTGAAGAGGCGCTCTGGCATTAATGGCACATTACTAAAATGGTTCACTTCCTTCCTTCAGCACCATTCTCAACAAATTAAAATCAGTTCCTGCCTCTCTGTACCAACACGAGTCAAACTTGGAGTCCTGCAAGGATCATTCCTTTCACCGTCCCTCTTCAATCTCTTCATTGAACCCCTTGCAATTATTCTGAAACAAGCAGGGGTTTAATACCACCTATATGCAGATGCCACACAAATATACTACAAAATTAAATCACCCAATGAGGTCCGACACCTCAATGTCACGCTAACCAAGATCCAAACTTGGTTTGGCGCAAAGCACTTAAAGCGGAACCCGGACAAAACGGAATAATACTGTTCTCTCCGAAAAATAACCACCAACCAATTCAAAACTGTCTCAAGAATCTTGATGTTCTAAACTGCTCTCTCATCATATCCGACTTGGTAAAGTCACCAGGCATTACCCTAGATAAGAACTTGTCAATAAAGGACCACATCCAAAACTCTGCAGAAGGTGCGCAATAATCTCTAAAACAATTCAAGAAAATGAAACCTTTCATTCCCCAGGAGGATCTCAAGACAATAGTACAATCCCTAGTCCTTTCTAACAGGGATACCAAAAGCTCACCTAGTCCCACTAAGGTCAGTCCTTAACATGGCAGCTTGACTCATAACTGGTGTAAAAAGATTTGAACACATCACACCAACCCTCAACGCCCTCAACTGGCACCCCATGGAAGGTAGATGCATTTACAAGCTGGCATGCATCATGCACAAGGCCCTTCACGCACATTTCGACAACTACCTAAACAGCAAACTGGTTAAAGCAGGAAAATCCAGAACTCTGAGATGCACCAACTCACTTCTTCTCATCACTCTGAAACTGAAAAGGAAAATGGCTCAGTGCCAATCCTTTACTGCTAACGTACCCAGGTTGTCGAACACACTCCCTATTGACCTCAGATGCAACCCCTCCTTCTCTTGCTTCAACAAAAAAGACCTGAAACGCCTTCTCCTCAATCAATATTTTACTGACCAAGTCAATTAACCTAGGCATCAAAAACCTAGTGGAGTCCCCTCTCACTTGACCTTCAAGGGTGGTGGTTATCTGACTGTTTCAACCACCTGCGTTTTTCACCCCTTCACTGTATACATAAGTATTATGTCTTTGCTTATGCGTCCTCATGCCCTGCGTTGTAATACAATTTTTCTTTTCCTTTGTGTACGTAAAGCGCTCTGATAGCCACAGGTCTAGCTAGCGCTATGTAAAACGTTATAAATAAATAAGGACATCCACTTGTCTCTCTGTCTGTCACACTCTGTCCGTGGTGTCCTTATTTTCTTTTTCAACCCTCGTTGTCTTCATCATATCTTCTTTCGCTTTCTTGTTTCGTCATTTTCCTCGTATCCCTCCTGCTTTCCTCTTTTCTCGCACTTTGACCTCATCTTCACGCTCTTTTTTCCGTTTCTTTCTCCTCTTTTCACCGTATCCTTCTATTATCCTTCCAAGCCCTCTCAAACATCCACACTGTCTCTTCCTCTTCTCGCTCTTTGCTTTATCGGCTCGGTGTAAATCTTCCTCCTCGTCCTCGCTCTCGGTCCCCAACTCGGTGCTTTTATCTGTTTGCGTCTCCCCTCTCTCCCCCCTTCGGCCGAGCCTCTTTCTCAGTCTGTGTGAGTGCCGCGGTGTCTCTGCTCATCCCCCGCCCCTCTCCTCTTGGCAGCTGGCAGAGGCGCACATGTGACTGTGGTAAGGCAGTGAGTGTGCAGGTGAGCCGGTCCGAGAGAGCCTCCTGCTGCTGAAGGGGGGCGCCGGAGCGGGAACGGGAAGGGAGGGAGGTTGGCAGGAGCCCTGGGAAGGGCACTGCGCCCGCCAGCGACCCCAGCCGGAGGGTGAAGGGTCCCCGTGGAGGGAGCCTCCCTGCCTGTCCCGAGTGGGGCTGTAGGAACGTGGTAGGGAGACACCTCACCCTGAACCCCGGAGAACGGCCATCCCTTCCCTCTTCAGGAGGGAGCGGGGACACCCCACCTTCTCTCACAACACCCACCGCCTGTCCTGACTGAGACTGCGGGGCGGGGAAAGGGAGGTGGACATTGGATATCCCCTCACACAGACCTGCAGCACTCGCTGCCGGCCGGCAGTGCAGCTATGGGCAATGGCTGCGGCGGGCATTTATACTTCCCTCGCCTTTTCATTTAAAAAAACACATAAATGCAGTGCCCGGTGTCGCTAGCACTCAGACCACCCCCTCCCATCACCAGCCTGTGTCAGTGCTGGCAAAGGAGCCGCCTGCCCCGCGGCGCGCGTGAAGCCACGGCTCTGAGGCGGCTGCAGTGAGTGAGACACTCAAGTGCGGGCAACGGGGGCTGGAGGATCGGAGCTGAGTGGGGCGCTCGGTGTGACCCTCGGCTGATGCCTCTTGGTGGAGAGGAGCACAGTCACGCCGCATCTGTCCATTAGATACATCAAACACAGGTTGCGAAGCAGCGATCTAGCGGTTGTAAAGCGCTTCAACGCCCTCAGTGGTAGTAAGCGCTATGAAACTATCACAAGCTGCCCACGCGGCTGCTTCTGATGAAAAAGTAGGGAGTAGGAATAATTTCATACAATGATATGGAACATCAAAAGGATGGAATACGAACTATGAGACTACGAACTGGCGAACAATATCACGAGCACGGACTACCGCTCCCCACCCCCCCCCCCTTCTTCTTCCTCTCTCCTCTTTAGCCTACTTTCTTCTTTCTTCTTCCACTCATGTATAAACCTCGTCCATGTATGTAAATTTATATTTTTCTATATACAATAAAGAATTTCGGAAATAAAAAAAAAAAAAAAAAAAGAACACCAGTCAGGGACATGTGGGTGAAACCCAATGACTTTGCAGGGAAAGTAGGCGTTTGGAGTTTACAGGCAGAAAGTTCACACTGTAGTACTTTTCAGAGTGACGGAAATGCAGTAAAGAGGGTGAGCACCAAAAATTGATGGAGACCGCTTACACGGAGTGTGTGTTTCCACGTGTCCTTCTGGGCTGGAGAATCCACAGTTGTCACTGACCTGTAATTGTGACAAAAAAGACAGCCCTCTATCCCTTAGGGCGCCCGCTGTTATTTTTAATATTAGTATTGTACGTATGATCATCGCAAACCTGCTTATTCTGCTATAAGTCATTATTATTGGTAGTAAGAAGTATTACCAATAATACTGAGTATTCGAATTATATTTAATTTTCCGTGTTGTGCTATGGTTCGTTTGTCGCTTGCCCCTGGTGCCCAGTAGGACTGTGTGAGCCTTGCTACTGCAAGAACGCATGGCGCCACCTCCGGTCCAGACTGAGCTTTGACGCGCATCACAGCGGTTCAGCAGATGTGTCAGAGGCGCCGGGATCTTGCGCACCACTGTAGCCAGCGCAAGCCTGCACCCCCGTTTCGGAGAGAGGGTGGATGTGAGTCCGTTACTAACTTATGTGTGTTTGTGGAGGGGGTATACTTTTTTGCAGAGCATGTGGAGCATTCCGACCGTGCTGCCTTGGGCTGTCAGTCCCCACGCTACCCAATAGTAAAGGGACAGTGAGTGGGGAGGCTTGAAGCCTATTTCCACGAGTCCTACTCAAGCACCTAATGCCACACAGCACTGTTAGGTGCGTGGGAGACGTACCAGCTAGAATATCCTAGTTGGCCCGTTATGGACAGATGTATCCGCCAGGGTCCACGTGTGTTCTTGGGCATGTGATTCTGAACTAAATGCCACCGAGAGGGAAAACAACGGCAATTGTAAAGGAATTAATTACTGTCTGCGTAGTTGGCTCTGCCGGTTTTAAAACCGTTTTCTATTGGACTTGAGGTGTCCTCCATTTGATAAGAACAAACATAATTACGGGAACGAAGAAAATAGCTTAGTTCTGCGAGCGCCTCTTCCTGGTTTTCGGAGCCTCTGACAAGAGATGAGGCGGCTCTGACTTCAGACAGACTGAGTGGGGGGAGGGAAGGAGAGGGCGGGGAGGCAGTGGACGGGGGTCCCCAGCAGAGGAGGCCTCCTCCTGCATCCCTCCCACCACCCTCACTCGCACAGCAGTGTGTGGAGGAGACAGGAGCCTCCCCCTGCCCGAGCGCCGGAGCCTCCCCCAGCCCGCCAGCGCCCCCAGTCTGAGCCCGGAGGAGCCCAGCGCAGGCAGCAGCGTGGGGACGCAGGGAGGGAGGAATAGGAGGACCCCCGTCCCACCAGCACTCCTCAGCCGCCAGGATCCCTCCCCTGCCCGGGGGATGCGGGGACCGTCCTCTCCGGTAAGGAGTTGTATTTGATGTGCTTTCACACTCTGGCCAGACGTGCAGGAGGACAAGTGCACCTTGAAGGTCACCCCTGGCCGTGCACCGTGGCACGGATGCTTCCGCGCTCACAGCGCTTGCTGCTCTTTCTAGTTGTGTTATCTGGTGCTGAGCCCGCCCGGGGCTTCCAAAGTTGGATCGGAGCTGAGATGCAAGGTACCCAGTGTGGGCTGGAAGCTGGCTACCCAACAGCCTCAGAGGTCCTTATTGATGGAGTTAGCCTCTGATCTCGGCGCACGTAGACTTCGCACTGTGTTTTCTTGCTGGTGTTTGTCTCTGTGATGACAGCGGTGTTTCGTCTGAGGTGAGCACGGCTGCCGGATCGGCTGTTTGCGGGGGTTGGTGTTGGGGTGCTGAAGAGGTTAAAGCGGGCAGCGAGTGCCAGCCTCCTCCACATGATGTGTCGGGGTGCCTCGTCAGCCTCGCCACCCACGGGGGTGAAGTGAGGTGGAAGACTCGCAGCGGGTGCTGTCCCGGCACAGGCAGTGCTGCTCTCCCCCTCCCCGCACGCTGGGTTGCAGGGGGGCTCACTCGCCGTGCCTCCTCAGGTCACCCCGATGGCAGGACCTTGCCAGTGTGCTCGTGTTCCGGGGCACCGGCCCTTTAATGCCGCAGATTAGAGCCGCAGCCTGGGTTGATCCGCGGATTGTGTGTCCCCGGGAGATCAGGGCGCCGGGATGTGACATCTGTACAGCGCGGCAAAGTTTCCTGCTGTAAGTCGATGCGGCGGGGGACGTGGGGATGCCATTATACCGCGAGGTGATGCTTTATTTATGCTCTCGGGCGCATGAATAGATGAAAATAGAGCACAGAATCGATACCGCAGGAGCGCTGAGACTGAAATACACACACACAGGCTCTAGCACTCGGCCTCTTCCTGCCTCGTCTCTGCGGCCCCTCTGTGTGAGTGGGCAACATGGATGGATGTGTGGGTGGGTGGATGGATGGGTGGGTGGATGGGTGGATGGATACCTGGATGGGTGGGTGGGTGGGTGGATGGATGGATGCATGGATGGATGTATGGGTGGGTGAATGGATGGGTGGATAATGGACAGACGGATAGATGTTTTGTTACTTTCCATATCTGTATGTATCTGTGCCTATCTCCTTAACTTTGTTAATTTAATGTCCGTCTTCTCAACCTTTCTTACATTCCCCCTGTTCTTTTGGGACTGCCCTCCTTTCCTTGACTTCCTTTTAACTCTCCCCTCTCACCGGAGGAGTGACCGCCTAGTGCCACCCGCATGCACAGAGCGCGCTATGCGCTAGGCAGCTTGCACCTGTCCTGCGGTGGTCTGTCCTTTGCGTATGTAGGGGTCCTCTCGCAAAGGCGCAGTGCAGGGGTCACCCACTGCACAGTGCAGGGGGTCCTGTCTGCAGGGTCTCACACTGGCCATCATACAGGGGAATCTGTGCAATTGAGGTCCTAACAACCATTGCACTATAGTGGGCGTCAGGGTCAACGCAGGGGTCGCCGCTTGCGTTTTTAAATGTGTCCCGGCTAATGGCAGCGCAAGGGTCATTCAGTTCACTATAAAGACAGCCCTTCAAGGGAGATAATGACAGTACAATGGAGTGACATAATAGCACATTTCAGTTTTGAGGGTGCCCTGTCTGAGGGGGCAGTGCCGGGACCTCCCTTTGCGGTATAAATGTGGTCCTGGCCGTGGGCACTGCAGTGTAGTGGAGGTCAGCTCAGAGATCGCCCTGTGCAGTTTTGAGGGTCTCTTTCCTCGGGGGGTGGGGGGGGGTGCATTTCTGAGGGGCACGCATTGACCCTGCGCGTGGGAGCATTGCATGGGTCACCCGGAGCAGCAACTGAAAGGGTCAGCGCACAGATCTGCATTGCCATTGGGGGTCGTCCCTTTGCAGTGCAGGGGTCACGCGTTGCACGCGGCGCAGCGCGAGGGTCTTTTGCTGCAGTCCACGATGCGTTGTCAGAGCGCGCGGCGTCTGAACTTACTGATATGGCTCGAATAAACGCGAATGCCTCTTCCTGCTTTGCTCAAAATGTGCTTTCATCTCCCGGCGCATCTGTTTGTACCCGAGGAGGGGTGTGCGCAGGGAGTCGATGCTTCACATAACCGGTCAGCTCATGCGGTGGTGGCATTGTGCCTATAGCTGCCTGAGATGAACGCATTTACGCCTGACGGGGCGATTAATGTTGAGTCATTATTATGTTACAGTTGAGGGCTCCAAATATAGGCTGCATAATTATTTTGGGGCTGTAAACGCCGTCTTTGTGTTAGCATGAATTGTAATTTATAGCAGGAAGCATTGGTGTTTTGGTGGGTGGCTGCCCCTAGCTGTAGGCTTGCTGCTTTTGCCTGTGGATAGGAGCACGTCGGAGCAGGGGGTGTGCATCCGGGCCCTGTGTTGAGCGCTGGTTGCAGCCTCCGTCCTAGCTCGGCCGGACTGTCCCTGGAAGCGCCTCGCTGTTCTCATGTAAACTAGTTCGTGCCTTGGCGCGCCAGCAGCAATAGGTGTGTCCATCAACCATCGCGGCGATCCTTATTTCATGGACGTGGAATGTGGAGCGGCCCCACAGGATTGAAGCCTGTGCCCCGCTGGTTCTGAACCCACTGAGCGAGGCGTACTGGGGTCGTTCTTGGAGCGAGTGAGGAGGTGAGCTTGGCCTAGCACCCCCACCCCCTCCCCTTCCATATCAGTTTGGAGTTAGGAGGCACCCGCAGCTTCTCCAGGAAGGGATTTTGTTTATTTTATTTTTTATTTTAATGCGATTTTATATAGCGCGAACATTACCCGAAGGTGCCAGAGCGCTTTACAAAAGAACATAAGGACTTTGAATTACCCGAGTTACTGGTCTGTGTGAGCCTCGGCGAATCCTCGGAACCTCTAGACGTTTCACCGGCCACCATACACTTACGGGAGCGCAGCAACCACTGATGCAGCAGGTTCAGTGGCACCGAGGCCTAGAGCCACTAGGGCCTCATTGGAGCCAGACACATGTATTTTTCTACTCCAACAGCAGTCAAGGGGACAACTTTCTTTGCTCGCGTCACTCCCAGTGTATCCTTGCTAAGCTTCTGTACTCCAGGTCCTATTTAAGCCCCAATGCCTGCTCTCCAGCTGTAGGGGTCACATGGCGCAGCCCCCATCGGAGACTGTGTGGGCTCCTTCACTCATGGCCGCACATTAAAGCACTAGAAACAACGCTGTAAATTCCGAAGTACTGGGCGGTGGCGTAGGCGCTGTTACTGGCCTTAGGCTTGGAAGTAATGGGCCCCTCGAAGCTGTTAACTTGCATTGTCAAATACAACAATAATGAGGTCCTAAGTGGGCCCTCCTCGGACCTCTTGGCCCCGGTGTCCCTGCACCTGCTACACACCATGCAAGCTGCGCAGCTGACGCTGGCTGGAGCGCAGTGACTGCTCAAATTGTTGTCCCCCCTTGGAGACCTCGGCTATATGTTCTCCAAAAAACCCTCTCCTCCGAGCCTTTTTTGGAACCATGGGCCCCTCTTAGCACCCCCACCCCCTCCCACCACACACACACACACGTACGCAGACACTCACGCACGGACACCGGAGGCACGCACACACATGAACCGCACAGAAGCTCACGCCCTGGGAAGCTGGTTCAGCCCTTCAAAGCTACGACATTTCCTAGGTCTATGTCTGACTAATAGGACCAGGTCTGATTTTATTTTTTCAGGAATTCTGGGACTTGCAGTCTTTTTGAAACCGGTACAAAATAAATCTGGACTACAAGTACCAACACTTTTTAAGGAAAAAAAACGGATTTGATTATAGTCTCCCGTGGAACTAGGAAACTAGGGAGTTTCCTCACACCCGTGCCCTTTAGGGCAAGAGCCGCTTCGTGAGTGTCTCGTGAGCTCCTGGCAGAATGCCGCCTCTATTGCAGTGGCCGTGGAGGGGTGTTCAATCCTCGGGTCGGCTCCCTCTGCTTTCCATTGTGCGCTTCAGAATTTCAATTAGGTTCCGAATCGGCGCAAATCTCTCAACTAATTCAATAAGCGCCGAGTATAATGCACTGCTCTCTGCACGTGCGCCGGGGCCTGCGGTGCTCCCCCACAGACTGCCTCAGGAGGAGAGAGGGGGTAGTATAGGGCGAGAGAGGACAGAGCCAGAGGAGACAGGAGGAAGAGAGCGAGCGACAGAAGGGGCGGGAGGTGGGCTCGAGTGGGAAGAGAGAGTGACGCGGAAGACTAGCGGCAGGGAGCAAGTAGATTGGAGGAGAAAGATAGATGGGCGAGTTAGGTGGAGAGCGAAAGCTAGAGAGGGAGAGAGCTAGAGTTACAGAGGGAAGAGAAACAATAAGTGGGAAAGGGCCACAGATGAGATATGTGGATAGAAGCAGGCACGGTGAAAGGAGAGATGGAGAAAGATGACGGATAGACAACTTCGCAAGTGCTGTGCAGTCCTGTGACGAGCAGCACTCCGGAAAGATGGGACTAGACATGAATCGTGTACCTTTGTTTTGTGTTAGTGTTCGTAAGGATAGTTAAGCGATCATTTATTTTCACATAGCGCTATATGTCACCCAACTCTAAGCACTGCTTAAAACAAATCACACTATTATTCAACTTATTGATGCTCAGTTTTCCGACATCGACAGAATGATTTGATTTACCTATTTTCGGACTTGTGACCTGCAGGTCACCGCAGATGTCAGCAGCTGCAACCGTAACTCACCGAGTAAGTAACCCAATGTGCCCTTGGGGACTTATTGGAGCTGCGAGGTGTGGCAGATGGAGCCACGCCAGATGGATGTGAGAAACATGAACTCCGGGCGCCTGTTCACGAGGCCTCGGCGCTCACAGAAGATACTGCGTGTGTCCCACATCTCCGCTTTCTTTGAAGACATTCTGGTCAAAGCAGCTATGAACCTAAAATGAGGGTCTGACAAGGAACTCACATTAGGAAAGTGATATATATGTTTCCAACATCAACCCCAAGCTGAGCAGCTGCTCACATCTGGACGCCTTGGTCCAGGATGGCGTAGCACAGTGTGGTGTGCCACTTATTCAAGGGGCCTGTTCCACACCACAATCACAGGCTACGTCACAGCTGAAGCAGGAGCATTTTCAGTATAATTTCCTTTGCTAATTAGTGTAGGCAACTTACGGACGATCTGAAGAGTTATCAGAGCACCTTAAAATGACAACTGAATAAAAGGTGCACAACTTTTAATTTTCAAACAAGATGGCACTGCGCAATGATTAGTTCCTTTCATTGATGTCAGTCACATTAATCAAGATACTCAATTGTTGGGGGTCGATGGAGTCCTAACATACAATTCAAGAGTGACACGGATAAAACACAGTGAGCCGTCAACTTGCTTCTCCAGATCATATTTCAAAATCGGAGATCACTTTTGAAATAAAACATTTTCTCTGAGCTGTTGAGCTGTAGAACACATCAACAGAGTGCGGTTCCTGGTTATTTATCAATCAGCGGCACGAGGCCAAGACAATGGTAGCATTTCTCAAAACGGATTAACATTAGTTGGGCAGAATAGTTAAACTGGCAGCTGAATCCAATAATATTGCTGAGTGGGTTTCTGCTGCAGTTGCACAGCTGCCACAGCCCCTTCTCCAGCTGCAGCACACAATCAGTCAATCAAACATGTATATAGCGTGGCAAATCACCCCTGAGGGTCTCGAGGTGCTGAAAATACAGGCTGCTGCATTGAGGTTTGATCATTCAAGGTCTTTAGTTCTCTTCTGAATTACTGGAGCGACCGCGCAGTCCTGAAGTGCAGGCGGGAGGTTGTTTCAAGCCTTGGCTTCCAGGATCGAGAAGCATCGCCCTCCGCTGTTGGCTCAGCGTACCGTGGGGTGTCTGCGAGGGAGAGGGAAGCAGATCAGAGGTATCTGGTCGGTTGGTGGAAGGTCTGGCGTTTGTTGATGTATGCAGGCCTGTTGTGTAGGCCCTTGTAAGCGTGGGTCATCATCGTGAACTGGCATCGGTTCTGGACCCAGTGCAGCTTCCTGAGATTGTGTGTGATGTCAGTCCTTCTGGGAGGTCAAGTGTTGCCGCAGATTTCTGTTTTTGTCTGGAGTCTCTTCATAAGGTGCTCAGTAATTCCAATGTAGAATGTGTTTCTGTAATCCAGTCTGTTGGTGATGAGGGGCTGCGTAACTGTCCTTCTGGTGTTTACCAGGAGCCACCTGAAGATCTTGCTGAGCATGCAAACGTATGTGGAAGCAGTCGTATGAGATTGCATTGACTTGTCTCTTCATGGATAGCTTGCTATCCAGAATTATGCTGAGGTGGAGTGTGTGGTCTGTTGGGGCGGGGGTGAGCAGAGTTCTTCAGGCCACCACGCATCGTTCCATGGCGAGGTGTTCCCAAAGATGAGGACTTCTGTCTTGTCTGTTTTGAGTGAGACAGATGTTCTTCATCCAGTCTGTGGCATTCATCATGCATCTGTGGAAGTTGGCGTTTGTGGTGGAGGGATCTTCGAACAGTGAGAGGATGAGCTGGGATTCTACGGCGTAGAAGATAATGTTGAGTAAGTGCGATCCAATGATGTCAACCAGGGGTATCATGTAGGTGTTGGAGAGAGTCGGGCTCGGGGATAATCATTGGGGGATGTAGCAGATGATCTCCTTGGACTTTGAGGTGTACATTGGGAGACAGATCCTTTGGGTTCTGTGGGTGAGTCACCAGGCAATCCATTTGAGGCAGTTTAAGGGATCTATGTTGTGGAGCCTGCTGATCAGGATGTGATGGGAGATGATACCAAACACGACAGACAGGTCCAGGTTGATGGGGGCTGCTATTTACCTGCAGTCCAGTAGGGCTCTGATGTAATCAGTGGCTGCAATTTGGGCTGTCTTGATGCTGTGGTTTGTTTGAAATCCAGATTAGGAGGGGTCCAGGAAGTTGTGGCCTTCTAGGTGTTGGGTGAGTTGGTGGTTGATTGCTTTCTCATGGACTTTTGCTGGATAGGAGAGTAGAGAGATGGGCCAGTTGTTCTTTAGTTTGTCAGATGTTTTTTTTCAGGATGGGCTTACCTCAGTGTGTTTCCAGTCCTCAGGGAAGGAGGCTGTGGTGATGGAGGTGTTTAGGACCTTCCTGCGCTTGTCGCAGATTGTCTTGCTTCCAAGGTTGAAGTCGTGGTGGGGCATGGGTCTGTGGGTGCTACCAAGTGCATTGAGTTCATGATTGAGATAGTGTTTCGTGTTGTGAGGAGGACCTGTGTGTGAGTAGTTGTTTGGGGTTGGCATTCATGGGAGTGGGAGTGAGGAGGTAAATACTATAAGCTGCAGAAGGTTGGTGATTGAAGTTTTCACCGCTGGCTGAGATCCTATTGTGGAAGAAGTCGGCGAGGTAATTGCATAGTTCCTGGGAGAGAGTAATATCTCAGTGGCTATAGGATTGGTGAACTCCTTCACGATGACAAAGAGTTCTTTGCTGTAGTCAGCGCTTACTTCGATATGGCCTGCTAGGGCGTTCTTTTTGGTTTCTTTCAGGAGGCGGTAGTACTGGTTGAGAGCGGTCCTGAAACCAGTGTGGACTTCAGTTTTTTGCTGATGCACCACTTCCTTTATAGTTTTTGGTAGTTGCATTTGGTGGAGTGCAGTTCTTCGGTTAACCAGATTGCTCTTTAGCTTGGTTCATTGACCTTGGCGGTCTTGGGGAGGACGATGGACTAAGCATTATCTGTGATCCACTTGGTGAAGTTTTTTGCTGCTTGTTCCAGGTCGTGTGTAGAGTCTGGGAGGTGGGAGCAGGCAGCATTGTTGCACTGGTCTTCTGATACCTTTCTCCAGCTTCTTCACGTGGATCTGGGGGCCATGGTGTAGAAGTAGGTGGGTCCTGAGATTGTGAAGTGTACGCTGTAGTGGTCGGACCAGGTGAGTTGAGTGGAGTGATTGTACCTGACTCTGTTGCTTGAGATGAAAATTGGGTCGAGCGCGTGTCCTATGATGCCGGTAGGGTCGGTGACAGCTGCTTGAGGTCGCTCATGCTCTCCACGAGGATGGTGATGTTGGCATCATCAAGATGGAAGTTGAGGTCCCTTAGGAAGATGTATTGCTCTGAGGCATTTGCGAGCAGGGCAATGAGTTTCGGGATTGTGCTGCAGTAGCTTGGGTAAGGTCCTGGTGGTCTGTAGGCGAGAGTGCCACTGACGGTGCTTTTACCATCTGTGTGGAGTTGGAATTTTAGGTGATCCATTGCCATTGTCGGGTCGTCAAGGGATGTTGTGCAGCAGATGGTGTCGCTATAGATGATCGCAATTCCCCGTCTGTGTTTGTTGGTCCGGTCTCAGTGTGTTATCTTGTAGCCTTCACGGATGGGGCAGAGGCGAGATTTAGGCTCATTTATGTGAGGAAGATGACGTCCAGGGTGAGGGATGAGATCGTGTCCCAGATCTCTGTGGCATGTTTGCCGAATGGCCACGCATTGATTAGGATGCGCTGGAGTTGTGTTGTGGTGGTCTTGGTCAATGTAGTGGATGTGGCGGATGCGGCTGCATTAGTAGTGTCCCTGGTGTCGTTGGTTGCTTCTGAATGAAGATGAGGCGCCAGTGTCGGCAGGAGAACGGTCTTTTTGTGGTATACTCGGGGATGTACGGCAGCAGTGATTGTTTGTGCGTCCCAGGTCCAGACCTCTGAAGTCCGTGGTGGTGTAGATTCATGAGACAGAAGAGCCAGGGGTCTTAAAACTGGGCGTGGCCTAGGCGCGGACAGGCGCAGACAGGCTTGACTTCATCGTGCCCGTGGCATGCACGTGCAGCGGCATCCATAAGGAGGTGGTAGGGGATGGCAGGGAGGTTGCAGGGAGGTTGCAGGGAGGTGGCAGGGTGGGGAAGTGGGAACCAGCAGGAAAACGGCGGGAGCTGGAAAAATAGCATTACACAGTTCAGTTAGGTAGCTATAATTACAACAAATAAGAATACATACCCTAAGAGACCCATTTCGCTTTCAGATTTTGATGAACCTAGCCACAATACCACTTTTATCAATTATTCAAAAATAACATGCATTTCAATTTGCGCGACCACCAAGATATTGTTAATGCACTAGGCTGTCGCGTGGTTAGCAGCAGCTTGTAAGTGGCTTTGCTCAGGCGATGAGGTGATTGCTGGTTTTCAGTGTACGTGCCCCTGCGCGCCCCTGCGTTGCTGAGGTTACACAACAGCATCCCGTGGATTTATGGCCTAGTTTATCAAATGACATTTGCCATTCAGCCTGGGACGTCCTTGGAAGAAATACAGAAATAATAAGCAGCAGGGACCGCACTGTGTTCGAGAATCCGAGAAAGATCAAATTTCTGTAGAATGCATGACCCCATAACGGCATCGTGCACACCATCGGAACCGCCAATGCCCTCGTCTTCCGATGGTCGTCGGCTGTGGGTGGATCTCAAACAGCGCAGTTGCCGGTGCGCCCCGCATTGGTGCAGGCGTGCGTTGTGTTCACGTGTTGAGACAGAGTTGAAAGCCCCAGAACCATAGCCTGGGACTGTAAAGATAGCAACACGTGTTCATGGTGGCAAAAAGAGATGCGAAATAAAGAAAGCCATAATGCAGGCAAAGAACGGCTTTACTGGAAAATGCACTTCAATGCGAACACTGACGTCTGTCGGAAGTTGATGGTATTGGCTTTTGTCTGTAGATGGCGCATGGTAGTGGCGCAGGCCTATGAATGATATGGGGCGAGTTATTGACTGTGGTCAATGGATAACGTATGGTATTGACTCTTTCTCTATCGATGGAGAATGGTACCCACCCTGGCCTAATGGACAGGGCGGGGTCTTGGTAGCGAGTTTTATCCATGGATAGAGGATGATGTTTGCGCTAGTTTACAAATGGTTGACGGTACTGACCCTGGAAGGTGAATGCCTACTCTTTGAAATGGGATTGTATTGTCCTTGGTCTACAGATGAGCATGGACACGTTGGTACGTTGGTAGTGGTCCTGGCTTGTGGATGGGGTGGGGTGCTTACAGACTGTGGTCTGTGCATGGTGTGTTTTATTGGTTTTTGTGTATTCATGGAGCTCGGTGCTGCCCTTGACCTATGGATAGAGAAGGTTCTTGGTAGTGAGTAGATGATATTAATTTGCCCTGGTCTGTAGGTGGAGGTTGATATTCGCCCTGGTCTGTAGGTGACAATGACCTGCCCATCCTATGGTACCATGGGTTTGCTTCAGAGCACGTCAGACTCTGTCTTCAGCTCGCTGCCATAATAGCACCTTTTGAAACAGGGTGCTCAGACTGCTTACAGCAACTGTCTATATTTTGAGAACTTTCAATACTACTACATTTGTTTCTGTTTCTCTATGCTCACAGAATCTCAAAGCTGTCTGAAGAGGCCACGGTGTGGCATTTTGACAGGATATAAAATACCCAAAGTAATAAACAAGCCTGTCTTTTACACCAGCCACCCATCTGGTTGCTACAGTTTTCTCTCCAGAGTAACATCTCCACTCCCATAGATGCTTGCCAAATTATGAGTAATTATTGCATGGCTCTGAGGTCTTTACTCAGTCAGTGGTCACATACACATATGCCCTCACAGACTTGTAAGCCAGCAACTGGTTTCCCAGATTGTGGGTTATCATGATACATTTTAAATTCACTTTTCCCACGTGGAAGCCTCCTTAAGACAACCGGAAGTGGACTATGGACCGCCATTTTTCCAGTCAAAATAATTCAAATTTTAAACTAACATTTTAAGCTCAGTTTCCAAATGTGTAGATTCCATGCACGGGTATCTCATGATGTCATGATTTGCGTCCCTTGCATTCTTATCCTTGCCTCTTTTATCCTGTTTGCCTGTTGCCCTTTTAAATTAGGCACTTCAAGTCCCTGCCTATCTTAGTGCCAGATGTGAGTGTAACCTGTTCAGTTATTATAAAAGGACAACCCAGACAAATAACGAACAAGACGTCATTTTTTGGCCCTGTGAGTTGTAATCACGACCACAGACGCTGTCAGGACCGGTTGGGGAATAGCGTGGCTGCTATCATGGCTCAGGCAGTGTGCATGAAGCTTAATGGGTAGGGTCCTGATCCTTCGCTCCACAAATTTAGAAGGATGGTTATTGAACATCAGGAGACTCATAAAAGACCCACCAAAATGCCTGCTAAAAATTGTATTAAAATCTAAGCATAGTTCTTTCTGGTAAGAGAACAAATATTTAAAAAGTCTCAATACCCTAATAATGGGAGGTGTCCAATCCAGCAAATATAAACAAAATGAAATATTTGCCAGTCTCCAGAAAAATAAAGAGAGGGAAAGAAAAATAATTGCTTAAAACTGGATCCATGATCCAAAGTTAAGAACTCAAACACAAAATACTCAGACCTTAGTACTTGAACGTCGGATAGTAAACCAGCCATTGCAGGTAGGGGCTTAGCTGTAGATGGCAAATGAAAGCCCTCTCTCGTTTTAGCATAAAGTGTATTTGTAAAGCACAGGTATCATAGCCATGAATAGCTGATGTTTATTGTTACCTAATAGTACACATTTTATCCACCTCAGAAAGATGAGTGGGCCCGCAAGGAATTCAACTTGTGACCATGATGTCAAACAGAGGGCCCCCCAGTGGATGCATTAGTCCACTAAGCCACCAGACCCTGCATAGAGAGGCTTACAAGGCTTTGTGGTCAAAAGGCCTAGAGATGTGCCTCTGGCACTCAGTACCTTGAAAAGTGGTGTCACTTCTAATCTAGAACTTAGATGCTGACTTTTGAATTGAGTCAGGCATTGATAAAAGAACTAAAGAGGCAGATATGACTAAGACGTGTAGGTCCACTGGTTATATATAACATGGCCACTGATAAAACTATCTGGCATGACTGAAAACGTACAGACAATTAATAATTTAGTAGATCCGAATATTTCAATGAATGCACCCAGAGAACTGTAGGTTTCCACTGAAAAATCAGTGTGGTGGTATGTATAGAAGTAAGAGATGACCTCATGGTTGTTTATCGAGGATGGAGAAGCAGCTATAGTGTGAGGAGCCAAGGAGAACTTAGGTTTCCAGATGCCTGTGAGAAGCGCCTTTCCTTCCAAGGTTTAAACAAAAAAGTTTTTGTTGCATCCGTATATCAAAATGATTACAATTATATATCCAAAGAGGTGTGAACCAGAAATGCTCTCAAACAATCGACTCTCCGCAATGCTCAACTAACAACATGGATTACTTCAATTGGAAGATGCAAGAATTGAAGGCCCTCATCTTATCACAAAAACGATTTAGATAATTTGTGTAGTTTTCTCCCTTTTCCCTCTGAAAAATGGCAATGCCTTGGCTGTGAACCAGATGTACCACTCAGGTTATAGTGTTTGGCTATTATGGTCAAGGCAGAGGTCTTTCCTTCCGGATGGAATGAACTATTGCCATACTATGATTCAAAGTCAGACCCTAATCATGAAACTGTGGCCCATTTCAGGTCTTCATGTGCAGTTTTCTGTTCACTAAATCATATTAATCCTCACTGAGACTGTTAGGCCTTGAAATATTGGGCCAAAGAACGAATATGAACTAAGGAGAGTTACCTACTGTCAACTTATGGTAAGAACCAATAAGAATTGCATAGCATGCCAATTTATGAGAAGAGACAATAAGATGTGCCTAGAGTGTTGACGTATTGCAAGAACAAATAAGAAGGGCCTATTGTGCCAATTTAACAGATTACTCATTAAAAGTTAACAAGACTTGCTTTGGGTGCCAATTTATGAAAAAAAGCAAAAAGAACAATGTGAATACCTTAACGTGGCAAATTAGGAGAAATAATGCGAGCCATTACGAACTACTGACATCCCTTTTTGGTTGATGCTCAAGTAGAAAATATTTATCCTATCTCAGGTTTACACTTTAAAGGGACCATCAACAAAAGGTAAAAATCCAGTTCTCGTTACCTAGTCCAACATCACCAACAATATGGATGTCTAGGTATCTTTTTGTACAACATTTCCTGGTTGGGTCTTCCAACCAAAAGTCACATCATTTTATAGATGGTTTGAGATTTTTGTACTTGCGCAAAAATTTCACTTTGAAAACATTGTACTTCAAGTCAATTCATCATGGCTCATTTGTTTTATTTTATGTTTAAACGTGTCTTGTCAAAGCATCAAGTCTTAATTAAAATGAAGATGTACTGAGCTCCAGGGACCAAATTTCTCCATTGTATTAAAAATAGAGGTGAACATCAAATTCAAAATAATTGCTTCTCCCCATGCTACTTCTTTCCCATTTTATATTTCTACGTTTTCAAACCATATTTTGGAGGTACTTGCTCTTTCGAAGAATAGATTAGTATCTATCAGCTTAGATGCAACAATGTTTTTCATCTCCAGTTTCCGGTTTTCTCAGAAGGAGACCTTGCAATACCATACACCTTCATTCCTATTTGGGAGTCTATAGTGATTGATTGCCCAGCTCAGGTTTTAGGGCTATGCAAGGTCAATGATGTTTATGTACTGCTCATATTCATGGACTATGCTCATTTGTTCCAGTGTTTTGGGTACAGTGGCTTCTGGATTCGTTACTGTCTCTTGTTGCTGTGCTTTGTATAAACAAAAGTATTTTAGATTGGCATGTGCTCTGTTTTTGATTGGAAATTAGTCTTTCAGTCATGCCAGTCATGAAAATATTCAGACCGTGTGCTTGGTTGCTGCTACCATTTTGGTTGGTTCGTGTATTCTGCACATGAATGTGAAATAGGCTGTAGAACTGAAATTGCCACATAAAGGAGGAAATCTCAGTTTATATTTCTTTCTTATTTATTTATGTGCATATCTATCTATCTATCTATCTATCTATCTATCTATCTATCTATCTATCTATCTATCTATCTATCTATCTATCTATCTATCTATCTATCTATCTATCTATCTATCTATCTATCTATCTATCTATCTTATCTATCTATCTGCCTGCCTGCCTGCCTGCCTGCCCGTCTGTCTGTCTGTCTGTCTGCCTGCCTGCTTGCCTGTCTGTCTATCTGTCTTAAAGCACGGTGGGTTGTTTGCACATGTTCCACACATTCTTAAACACGCTGCATGAAACTATTCAAAACGTGTTTGCCCTCAAATAATAGGCTGCAGATTGGTTGCTTTATCCCAAGTTTAAATTCCACACTTTGTTGGCCATATTTGCTTTCGAAGATCCTTTGTACCAGAAGGGGGGGGGCACCATTATATTAGATGGTATAAAATGAGGAGGCTGGCCATGTATGTTCATGAATAACATATCTCTGGCAATGCAAAATGAAAGGCATCTTGGTGCTAGGTGACCTTCAAAGGAAAGTAAAACCGGACCTGCTCCCCTTCCTTGGTCAAGGAATTCTGCTCTTTTTTTAAATCCCTAAATTATAGTAAAGCATGCGATTAAAATGGCATCCTTCCGGTCCGTGACAACACAAGCACAATCTCCTCCCATGAAATTTGAAACAGTATCCACAGTCTGCCACCTGGAGCATTCGCCTCACTCTAGCACCTGGTCTGTCAGATGACCACGAGGATGCTTGCTCACCGTTGACGCTATCTCAAAGTGTTGACTGAGTGTTGATGAATGGATATCCATTCCAAGTGCCTATTGCTTACAGGTGTGTGTGTGTGTGTGTGTATGTGCCTACAGGTGTGTGCATGAGTGGGTGTGTGTGTTTTTGTGCCTTTCTGCTGTGAGGTCGGATCCGCCTGGGTGGTCCTAGAGAATTGGAGTGAACACACAATTCAACAGGTGTGCCTCCTTATCTGGACCAGGACCTTGCCAACCAATCCCAGATGACGAGGCTCCGCCATATGGGTGGGCTGATGGGATTCATTTCCATTTATCTGCACCTTTATATCTAACTCTTATTCCACCCTCTCTTTTCTTCATTCTCACTATTCTGAGAAGTTTAGTCCGTTTGCAGACCCTATACAGCCTTTCTTATTGATATCCATTCCAAGTGCCTATTGCTTACAGGTGTGTGTGTGTGTGTGTGTATGTGCCTACAGGTGTGTGCATGAGTGGGTGTGTGTGTTTTTGTGCCTTTCTGACAAGTGCCACTCAATAGCCCTTATTGAGAGCTAGCTCAAAACTTTTTGGTATTGAGATATAGTGGGTCTTGCTGTCTCAAGTGAGTTGCAGCATTAGCACACAGAGGGAATGGTGAGAGGGGCACAGTCAATGAGATTTCCTGGAGTGCAGTCACCAACAGAGAGCCGGCACGTCAGAGGGCAGGTGATGGTGGGCATGAGGGGGAAAGAGCTGCTCCATTCGGTGCTAATAGTATTAGTGACCACTGAGACTGTCGATAACGCGGTGCAGTCCCTTTGTCCTCTGCACCCTCACCTGCATCTCGGCCACCTCAGGTCAAGTGACGGCCAATAACCAGCCTTATTGACTGGCTCTTCTGTCAGCAATGCTACATAACTGATTAAATAGTTTCACAAACTATAGATGGAACTGCAATAGGATACCGTTGGCCATACCCCAAACTTCTCTTTGATTTAATCAGATACATGTCATCTAAGTCAGACAAAATCCTTCAACATTTGGTACCTCAGGGTTTCACTTGTGGCATAAAAACATCTTAACCTGTTTCAAGCAACCCCAAAATCATTATTTATGCCTTTGATAGAAATTAACTCTAATTTGCTCTTGTGTTGGTGTTTGTTGAATGTAAACACCGTGACTGGGTAGGCTGCATGCTTAACACATTAGATGCTTGGCTTCCTGCGGGCACAACATCACCACCTGTAACCAATCACATTCTCAGAAAAGTCAACACTGTCAGCTCTCCCGACGCGCATTAAGGGAATCAATCATATCTGCGCCCGTCGTGTAATCTGAGGGTGTCTTTCGCCCCAGGCTTCTTGTTTAAGGAGAAGAGGGCCGCTTTTCTTCTCGGAGATCCAACCCTTCTGGGGCGTCATAAATTATAAAACTGCTACACGTTCGGCGAGGCCATCTGTCGCAATATTTAAACCCGTTCAGTTCGTTTATATTGGGCCGTCTGTTTCTCCTCACAGGAGCGTCTCTGGTGGTCGGACGGGTCTAGTGTATGTTTTAATTTCCGTCAACCGTTGCAGCCACCTAGTAGCAGGGTCTGCCTCCTCCTGTGAGGCGCTGAGTGTGACACGAAGCAGGACGAGGCCTTGTCCTCGCCGGCGTGGATTAACGGCCCCAGCGGGCCCAAGAGGAGAAGGCAGGCCATATTTGGACCCAAGAGCAGGGAGGAAGCGCCGGGGAAGTCTCTGTATGTTATGAATTGAGATTCTTCAGGCTGCTGACACTCGGCTGGAGGTGAGATTTAAACGTAGTGTTGTCTAACGACCGAAACCGTTGCCTAACAGGGAGGAGACTGCAGCTATAATCCTGGCTCCCTGACTCGATCAAAAATATGTAACCTTGAGCATCTCGCGTTTTTTTGCGATTTTATAAAGCGCAAACCCGACTGGTAGGTAGTGGAGCGCTTTACATGAGTACCAGTGAAATTACACAGCTTCATTTTTTTAAAATTTAGGCATGGGGAGAGTAAATGATTTGCCCAGAATCACAGGATGTTGAGCCAACGCCGAGACTGCAATCGTCCCAAACCCGCTGGCCACTGGCATTAAGCGTCTCACAAAACTGAATACTACAATCCCACCTTCTTACACTTAAACATGTAGTAAGTGAGCCTTTCTTGATTGTGCTATCACAGGCAAAAGCTCTGGTCCTATATCATAAGGTTCAGGCGTGTCCCACAAAGCCATCCTGGGACTGACCATCTTTGTAACTCTGTATGCCGTGGCAAAGCAAGTGTGTTGTGAGCCTTAGCTCAAGTAACTAAATTACCCCCTGCCCAGGTGGTGTTTAAAATGGAAAATACTGCATTAATAAAGATTCAGGAGAGATCTGCAGGCCTCTGGGGCATGTGTCATGGTACTTGCTGCTTTCATGGAAGCTACTCCCCTGTCTGTAGGTTCTTGGCTTCTCTGCATCCATCTTTACCTGGGGGCCTAGTTGACTGTTCATCACTCTTTCTGGATCTTCTAGATTCAGATAGTATTTTGATTGTTTCTATACAGTAAGGAGAGCTTTCAGAGCAGTAGAGGGTCGTGGTCCCACCACATGGTTGTATACATGTATAGTCTACTTTTTTCTCCAGTATTTATTATCAACATTTAGGGGGTTGTTTACAAGCCTCTTGTGCCACCGGTGCGTCACTTTTTACAAGGGAAAAAGTGACAGACTGGTAGCGCAAAGGGCTTGTAAAAAAGCCCTCAGTCTTTTTTCAGTTGGCCATTTTTTTTTGTTATTGTTTACAAAGAAGGGAAATGAGAAACATGGATAGTAAGTCATTTATCTAAGGCCAAAAGAAATAATTAAGCTGTATGTATGTAGCTGTAAGAATGTCATCTTACATTAATATCATGTCCTAAATAACGTTTACACAAATATTACCTCATTAGCGTTATGAGAAAATTCATGCCAATGGGAGATTTTTTGGGGATTGATATTTAGGAAACAATATTTACGTCAGGGGATAATTGTCTATGAATTTTTCTCACAAATTACCATGCAGAAGCTGGAATTTTAGTGAAGGCCTTATAGTTCCAGAAGCAACAAGTTTGCCTCTACAAAATATCCAGGCCTACTGAAATTATGCGATTCTGCCAATGCTGCTTTTCTGGTATAATTATTGATTTGCTGCATTTGCAGCGTAATCCACCATCTGCTACATATTCTGAAGATTTTAGCAATAATATTGTTTCTTGCTCAAACGTATCAAACGTTACTAGTAACATTGTAACGTGTTCATGTGCCGTGGAAGGTCCTTCATAAAGGTTTACTTGTCATCTGTCAGTTGCTTATTTATGTATTTGGTTGTTAAAATGGTACCAATGAGGTGAAATATTTGCCCAGACATTATTACCTTATGTTAAATTGATAGAATAATAAGTAATACTATTGAAGATAATGCCACATTATGCCACATCATTTCTCTTTTCTTGCTACATAATTTAGTCAGCCCTGTAACGTACTTTGGTGCTGCCCGCCGCATAATTCCAGTGACACTAAACATATCTTTTTTCCAAACTTGTAAGTAGAGGGCAAAGCCTGCAGAGCGACTTTTTGGTGATTACCTGGGTTGCTAAAGAAAGCCGTAAATGGCATGCACAGCAAATTGGCACGTGGTCACTAAAATAGCCTGCTGTGGGTGTTGTTGCTGGTGTAGGATCAGCATGGCGCACCGTTGCTGGCGCACTGGGCACCGCAGATGGCACTTAAGAGACAGAAACTTCGGCATAAATAGAAACACGACTGCTTAATTAAACCGTAATGAAGGGGAAGCACCGCTCTGCATTGATATGACGCTCTGGGTACTCATTTAGCCATCAAGTGCGCCTTCCCCTCCATTATTCAATTAAAATGCAATTCAAAATTGTTTACAGTACACGCCTTTTATCTGCCTTCGAGTTGCAAAATGATTGTCTGAGCCCGGTAGAAGAACCAACCAGAGCATGAAAATGGCTGCACTGTGCTGTAATTAAGGAGAACGCGGGAACGTCCATGACATCATGGAGGAGATCCGTGGGGCTAAAGAGTGCTGCTCCTGAATCCTAACATGCGCAATGTGCCTAGAGCAGGCACCTCACCTAGGAAGGGAGAGGGCGACGTGCTGAGTAACTTATGAGGCATAGCTGCTCAACCGTAAGTGCGCCACTACCAAAAAGCTTCACTTTTAATGCCCTTTTCCGGCTTGCATACAGTGCTCAGTGTCTAGAGTTCTCAGTTTTCTGGTTCAGCCTCCTGCCAGAGTAGTACTGATAATAGATACAGCCTCCTGTCAGTGTCAGGTCCATCATATTTAATAGCAGCCTCGTTCTGACCTACTTCAAGAGTCTGGGGACCTTAGTTTCAAAGACTGTCAGGACAGAGTGCTACCAGAGTCCATGGTCCTGACTTTTAATGGCAGTGAATGTTATCTTCTGCTAGGGTCTAGGCCCTTGGTTTCAAGGAACTCAATCTGCTGCGGGAGTCTGGCACCATCACTTTAAATTATAGTGGACTTTGATATTCTGTCAGTGTCTGGTGCAGAAACGAATGACTGCACAGGGGACCTCTCAGTGGGTTTGGCACCTTGCATGGCGGGTACTGCCAGGGTGTGTCTTATGCAGCGAGTCTTGAAGACACCACCATAGATGAAAAAGATTAGGATGAACATATGGGTTCTGACCAGAGGGTACAAGCAATGTGAAGAAATGAACTCTCGGCCAACATAAATATTGCTTCGAAATCGGACTTCTGATTGAAAGTTCAGTGATTGTGCCACAGGACGATGTACTTCAAGGGAGGGTGGTGAGAAAATGAAAGAGTGAGAGAGGAGGAAAGGAAGGGACTATTTTGCGCATTTGTTAATTTCACAGGCAGATTGAAAAAGTGGATTTAAAATAGACAAGATAGTTTATCATACCATTTAACATTTAACTCGCTAGCAAACTTGTCCATGTTTAGTCTTGGTATCCTGTTACCAGCCATCTCACCTGGTCTAAGAGGATACAGTGGTAGCCAGCATGAAAGCAAACACTCGAGACCCTCTCCTCAGTTTGATAATAACTGATGAATAGCTGGCACACATATAGAGCCCACCTGCATCAAGCAGAAAGGCTGATGGCAGATTTAGATGTATTTATCATACAGCTAAGACTGGACTTTGAGAGGGCATTCACCACTTTTCGCTGAAAAGTCATAACAGTACTTCTGGGTTAAAATTTTCTTTTATTAAGGGAATGTTTTGAACACTAACCTGTTCGCACGAAGCAGTAGAGCACTTTATATTGTAAAAGAGATCTGAGCCATGTCTGCAAGACACCATCCAGGCGATTCCATATACACAGTTCCAGGGCATTCCAGTGCTATAGGACAGAGTTCCTTCCTTCTAGCCATGGTCGGACTGGCCCAAAGGGCAATGTGGAAGTGCCAGACCTATTGGTCTGACAGACCACTGTGTGCCCCTTTTTTAGGTCGAGCATTCAAGACCTCTTGTATACACTTTAGTATATACTTATATGTCTATGTACTTTGTGGGCTCTGGAGATCAGCCCTAGGACTTGTCTGCTTCAGCGTAGGGAATTCTTTCAGTTCAACTGCCTCTATTTAACTGTCTTGATAGAAAATGACCAGTAGAGGTCAGTAAAATACCAGAATTGCTCTATGCTTGTTCAACTGCCTCGATTTAACTGTCTTGATAGAAAACGACCAGTAGAGGTCAGTAAAATACCAGAATTCCTTTCTGCTGAGGGACTTTCTTTTTTTAATTTTTCTGGCAACTGCCTTTATTATCTTTCTTGATAGAAAACGACCACCAGAGGTCAATAAAATACGAGCTTCACTTTAGCATTCTCTAGATTCCAGTTCATAGAAATTGTCTTCCACAAGCACCCGTACACAATACTAATTTTTTCAAATCTTGTATTTTCAGTGATATGACCCCCAAAGGCCCTGTTTTTATATTAAAAACAGAGCTTTGGAATATGCCATTTCCCACTAAAATGCAATAGTTCTCGCCACGTGTTCTCATACCTGACTTGTCACGTAGTTTGGTGCTTACTTTCCCTCCATGTTTCACGTTGCATTCTCCACGTATCAGCTTTGGCTGAAACTGTTAAAATAACAAACACTCCAGACTGCTTTGGCAGCTTCGCTGTAATTAAAAGTTAAAACTGCCTAGTAAATGTTTGAATGAATAGGCTATCCAGAGACGGATTGAAGTTTATCAGGAGCCGCTGCATAATGAAGTCTGATTAATGTGTTTGCCAGCTAATCTAACCACCGAAAATTACTAAATAATTCAAGCACAATCTTTAGCACAGCTTCGTTATTTTTGTATGGTTTGTGCTCTTCCCTGAAGTATAATGCACACGTTGATGGCGTCTACCCTTTAATTGCCAGCAGTGCCTCTGTGTGAGTCGCTGGTGGGCACTGTTGCTACGCGCGCCCTGTCAGTGCAGGAGCAGGGCCACTTAGTTGCGCGGCAGCCAAAAGATCACGAGGACAGTAACCCACTGCTCAGTTAACCGTTAACGTTACCTACGTCGCACGTTGTGAGCGTATGCTTTCGGGCATCCTGTATTCTGCCCGATTATCTTCCTTATTTAAACGCTTGATAGTTGAAGACATTTTTGGAATGTCTTCACACAGCCTTACACAGGTGTTGAAGTTAATTAGAAAATTCGGCTGCAAGTGCCTCAAACAGTCTTTCAAGAATCTGAGCCATTGAAAGGCACTTATTGGTTATTAGTTAATGGTTACTTAAGTCTTTGTATAGTTGTGCATTAAAGTCTGCTTTCAATTTTGTGATAGGGTGATGGGTGGCTTTTTCTCTCAGCGTGGGTTTGGTAGTGATTCAGGAACAGTTACATATGTTGCCGAGGGCATGGATATATTGTACTGATATATATGACAATTACTATATATTGTTCTGATAATTGTGACAATTAGTGTGTTTTTCCCAAATGGCCACTTGCTCCCTGTTATTTGTTGCCCTGGGGACAGAGAACGGGGCGAATGCAGCCACACATTTCCAAGTCAGGCACTCGTGTGTTGTTTTCATTCTGGGTACAGATGCTGTGGCAAATGAAATGACTCCAGAAACCTGAAGGCAGGTGGAATAACATATTCACACAATGCTGTCAAGTGTTGACACTTCGATTAAAATTCCGGGTTACAGAATCTGCAACTTGCACAGTTTAGCTGACTTTCTTACCATGCTGAATGGAGCAAACGGGTGCAGTTATTTGTTGGTGATATTGGATACTTGCTGCAAGAAGCAAGAACCTACGAGGCATATCTGCTGTTTTCTTTGTACCTTTCGCACCACTAGCACCAGTTGAACATCACAGGGCCTACAGTGATTTTTTTAATATGGAGTGGGTTAAGAGTCTCAAATGCCATGTTCTTACTTTATGCGTTCTGATGGTTCTCCATTGGCGATAGCTTGCTTACTGGCATTTATTGGAAACATTCATTAAATTAATACAGCTTACATTTACTTATGTAGCTAGATAGTAAAATGTTTTGCAAAGTGCAAGCTTGGAATAGCAGCCATTTGGTATTGCTAACTGCACGGTGTATGTGCATCTTGACTAGGCCTAGCCTCTTCCCCAGCAGAGGGATCTACTTTGAGCGAATAAAGATCAGTGGTTAAATTGAGCTGGTGTTTGCCAGTGATGGCCACAGGCACTTATTTCTAAAGACTGGAACTTCTTTATGACAGAATATCACAAGGTGGCACTGTCTTGTTTTAAGATTAGAGCAGTGTTTTACAATTGCAGTTATTTTAAAAACATAATGAAACTAGCGCCATTGTTAAATCTTGACAAAGCCAGGAATAGTCCAAAATAACATAATTGTTTGAGTGATGCTTAGTATGTAGCGTGGGACCTAGCATTTGGCAGAGATAACAATGAAAGAGGGTGGTGTGAGCTGCAATGGCTTCTTGGAGATAACAATGAAAGAGGGTGGTGTGAGCTGCAATGGCTTCTTGAGAAATACCTTAGGCCATTGCACTTTCATTTTTACAAATTAAGCACGAGTTGGGATTTACCAGAAGGTTACAGAGAATAGACAAATCAGTTTTTTACAATACTAAAAAAAAACGACAGAAATTTTGGGCACCATGCGCCGCATGTAAAAAATAATACTATAGCTACCAGGGTCGGCTGTAAGGCGGTGTACCCAGTGCGATCGCACCGGGCACTGACTTCGGGAGGGGGCATCATGTTTGCAAGTATATTATGGTTTTAAAAGCACTTCCTACTGCGTTCCTGGCCTCCAGTAATTTTCAGGCAAGAATAAAAATGTCAACATTATTGTTCCTCCTAGAGAGAGATCGGAGTTTTGTCTAGTGGGGTCTTTGATTCATTGTAAGGTGAATGTGCCTGCTGCACAGAACATGTTTCATGCAGATCACAAAGTCTTATAATGTAAATAGGTCAGTGCGTTACTGCTTTTGTCAGAGAGATCCTTTTGGTACTTGCAGTTTATAAGTTAAAATAACCTAGAATAGTGAGCTATAAACTGTCAACAAATTGCTGCAAGCAAAAAGCAAGGTATAAATTGGAGCATTGTGATTTCTTTCCCAAGTCTTGATTGTTCTGATGTTGCAAAAAGGGTTCCTTTAGCTAGAAATCAATTCTGCTTATTAAAACTAGCCCCCAACCATGGTGTTATGTTTTAAATTCTGAGTTTGTGCTTCTCCAGACCAATCACTATTAGACTATGCTGCCTACGAGTATGGATGGCATGTGACCCCTTCACCTTTATAGTCCTCTGTCTTATGTAATGTTTCTTATACAGTGATTTACACACATATGATTGATTGATTGTATCTGTGTATTGTGTATGATGTAAAGTGCTTTGATACCTTACAATGGTATGGGTCGTGCTATAAAATTAATTTAATGCATTTTAGAGAGAGGGTGGTTATAAAGACTTGAAGGTCGCTGTTAAAGGGTGGTAGTGAGGAAATCCTTGGCGGAGGTGGCCATTGGGGAGTGCCAATAAATATTGTAGCACAGGGTGCCAGCAGCGCTAAATCCGACCCAGATAGCTACCATTGATATTAGCCATTTGCCAAGGATCCCAACAGGGAGGCGGGGAGTAGAAAATTATATATCTTGCCTTCCTCACTGCTTCAGAGTAACATGCGCCTCTGTGTCCCCAATTACACGCTATCGCATGCACTGAAGTCCAGTCAACATATTCATACAAAAAGAAAGATTGCGTTGATGTGTTCAGAAAGGGGGCTGCTTTGCTGCTCGAATGGTTGCTATTTGAGCCTGGACCCATGCTATGCTTCTTCTCGCCTGCAGTGCTGAGGGAAAACTTGTTTAGCAAGGGTCAGTAACTTCCCTGGCTTGGAGGAAGAAACGTATTATTTCAGTCCGCTGAGCCCCACCGCTAAGTGCCACACTGAAACCTTCGCAGGCGATGGTAATATTTCAGTTTCTGCAGGGCTTCAAGTGCTACTGCTCTGGAATACATCAGTGAAATCATTCTTTACCAGCAGCACAGTGCAGGGTTTTCTTGTTTGTGGCGAAGAGCAAGCTTCTGCCCTGAGCATCACAAGCCACCAGTGTACACTGGTGTTCTTTTGAGGAGGAATTCAAAAATAAGGCAAATAACTTAACTGAGCTGTCTGTGCAGCAGATACAATAGCCCAGAGGATTTAAGCAGTGTGGAAATCGGTGTGCAACCTGAAGGCACCGGAGATTAATAAGCCTTGTGATCAGTGCCTACTAGTCACCCCATAGCGTGCGCTCTAATAAGCTCAAATAATTTGTGCAGGGCATGTGACTGCATGGTGGGGAGATCTCTCACTAGCCATTAACTGTGCCTTAGCAGGTGACAGATTTCTTTCACTTTCTCACTTAATGTCATCTCGTTCAGAGATTATTTATATTTATCGATGAAATAATGACCAGGTTACTGCTAGAAGGGGCTCTGCGTTTAAGAAATGAGGTGGTGCTGTTATTAGGAGAGTAGGAGGATACATGCTGATGCATATGACTCACATGACTGATATTCAAGTAGGCCACATCCATTGTTCTTCCACAATCTAGGACCCAATTCACACAGCCATTCAGGCATGAACATCAAAGTGGCTTGTCTGACGTGACCTTCCGCTTGATGAACTCACACTGCCATGAATCCTAATGACTGCTTGGTTTGAGACAGTAGTATAATTTCCTTTTGATATGATTTACATTAATTTTTCCTCCCACAGTGGTTTGTTTACAGGAATTCATTTGGCAGTCTGTGCCTTTCTGTAAGAAAATATACATTTGAAAGCAAACTATCTCTACATGTGTGCCAAGAATGTGGAACAACATCCCCCACGCAACAGGGTAGCCACTTCACTCCTGCAGATAAGAAAGGGTAAAAAGATACATTATTTCAAGAAGCATCTTAACCAACAATCATTTGCAATGCAATCAGTTTTGCCTTTGGGTCCTTATATGTATTTAGCTATGCAGCACATTAGCCTGGGTGCTGAAACATCTACTCTTCTTTAACATGGAGGGAAAGTAAGCACCAAACTGCGTGACACACCAGGTATGGGAACACGAGGAGAAATATTGCCTTTCAGCGGGAAATATAAAATCAGGGCCTTCTGTGGTCATATCACTGAAAATACAAGATTTGAAATAAATATTATTGTCTACGGGTGCAATTGGAAGGCAGTTTCTGTGGACTGGAATCTAGAGAATGCTGAAGTGATTCTGGTGCTTTACTGACCTTTACTGGTCGTTTTCTATCAAGAACGTTTAATTGAGGCAGGTGCCAGAAAAAATTAAAAAAGAATGTCCCTCAGCAGTAAGCAATTCTGGTATTTTACTAACCTCTACTGGTCATTTTCTATCAAGACAATTAAATAGATGCAGTTGAACACGCAGAAAACAATTCTGATATTTTACTGACCTCTACTGGTCGTTTCCTGGTAAGACATTTAAAGAGAGTCAGTTGAACAGAAAAAAAGTCCCTAGGAGGAAGAAGACAACTCCTAGGGCTAATCTTCAGAGCCTACAAAGTACATACACATATAAGTATATACTAAAGTGTATACAAGAGGTCTCTACCTAAAAATGACTGCTATTGCCCTTGTCCCCTGTTGTTGTCAGGTGGGTTGGCACTACACACATATAATGCAAACACATTTTTAGGTCTGGAATTAACCATGACCTTATGTTTTGACTAAAATGGCATATATAGCATATTTACTAATATGAGTTTTCAGACAGCCCTCTGCGGCCATTATATTTTGTTCTGTTTAGTCTGTTGTGTCAATCATATTTTTCTTCGCCCACGACAGCATACAGCATGGGACTGTGACTCAGCCCACTCCAGCCATTGGTTTAACTTTATTGTGAGTGACTGCATTTTCCCTTTCAGAAGGAGCACATCTGCACAATGAAATACTTTCCTTCAGTGCCAGTGACTACTGTGACAATGTGAGATTTTTGAAACCCAAAAATATTTTTGCTTTTAGCCATTGTTTTATTGGCAAGGGCCAGGTAGTTCCCACAAGAATAAAGTTTACGAAAAACAATGGCGTATCGAAAGAAACAATGACAAAAAAAAGGTGGTAGTCAATGCCAGACTTATTACCTTTACCAATTCTTGTTTGAAATGGAATTGCATTTGATACACTCTAGTCCAGAAGCTACATTTCTGTCACCAGCGAGTGGTAAACAAGGCTTTGAGTGGTGATGCCAGTATCTACGAATCACTTTTAATCATAGGGCGCATCCAATTTCACCCCCCGCTGTCATGATTGTGTACAAGAATATTACAGAGAGAAATATCACCTGGCATAAATATTGTGTCCTAAATGTTGGTCACAAAAATGGTGTCCCACTATGTGCAGATTTTCTATTAACTGCAATGGAGCGATATTTTTAAAGATGATGTATAGGGCACAATTTTCTGACAGACTATATTCTGACAATTATGTTTTCGTAAAAAACCATAGAGATTATCTGCCTTTAGATTTGGTAGTTTCAATCCATCTTTTTTTCTACAAATGCACTTATAGGCAGACCCCCGCCTTCCATTTGTACTTGTGACTATTTCAGACTTGAGCGAAAAGAGATGTGCGAGAACCTTTTAAACTTCATGTGGAATTATTTTTAACAAGGAAATCTCACAGGAGTATATCTAGTGACAGCCTGTCACCACCTGCAATTGAATTCCTGAAAATCACAAGAAGAACACAGTTAAATGCCTCCCTTCGGTAGCACCGGTGTAGCGATGCCCCGGGAAAGTTACATGCAATGAAGTATTTGGGCCATCTGGGACCATAGCGAAGACCCAACTGGGAAAAAACATGGACGGCACTGGCGTCGAAGAGAGAAAGTGCTCTGAAACGGGCCTTGCTAATAAAAGAACACAATGGCAAAGATTAACTGGTGTCTGCCGAATAGCATCTCGAAAACGTGCTGCTTGACACCAGTTTGCAGCGATGCAGACATAAGTGATAGCTCCATTTTGTGCTGAATCAGCGGACTTTTTGTCTTTCCTTTTATCGGGCTGTTTGTCACTGACTTGGTACCACTGCAGTTGCAGGATCGTCAAAAGCGCCATGCCCCATAAGTGAAGGTGCATGACAAATGTGCGCTCTGTAATGCGAGCATTGGGAGGCTTATTACTTCATGCCCTGTTCGTTGGTGGATGAGGCAATGAAGCATGGAAAAGTGAAGCAGGCCTTGAGCAAAGCAAGACTTAGCTGTCCTCCTCTGGGGGCTGAGGTTGATACATTATATCAAAAACTATTTTGGCGAGATCTTGGGTACAGCTACAGTCAAAACACATCATAAACAAGTACTTTGACATGCAGAAAGCGTTCTGTTGGTATACTCCCTGAATACTGAAGATGAAATACTATGGTATGGTACTATCAAGGATGAAATATCGAAACCAGAATATCAAAAAGTATGTTAGGAGATGTAAAACTGCACTTCCTCTATATGCATTTACCTTTTGAAATCTGGACTTCCTCTATATACATTTACCTTTTGAAATGTGGGCATCAAAATTTCATTCACAATATTTCTATGTTCTATTTTCAATAGTTCAGTGCAGAAGATGATTTGCCCAATGTCCTTGTCCACAAGTAAGGTATCCTTGGCCTGAACAGATTGATGGTTAAGCAAGTGTCTCAATCAGACGCATTTCCATGCCTTGCCTAAGAAATCCAATGTGATCTGGGAGGCCAAAAGCTCAGGCTCACCTGCAGATCAGGTATGGCTTGAGCAAAAGTAGGACAAGAAGAATATATTTCACTGTCAGTGCCACCATCCCTCGCCAAGTTCAGGAACGGGCTCAAGTCCTGGCTGTTCCAACAGACCCTCCTCACGCTAGCGCCTGGATACTCCTCGGGGTGATAAGTGCCCTCTACAAATACATGACTAACTTATTGATTGATTGATCCTTGAACTGGAAAGACTTCAACTACGTGGTCATCAGACAGATGGTTTTCCATTGAACCAATTCACATTTAACTTGGGTGCCATCAACAAAACTGTTTATTACAGGACATGGAGAGGGTCTCTGGCACGTTCGCTGCTGGTTGACACCCCCGACTTATGTCACAGATTTCAGTGAATAGTCAGGGGGTCAAAGTTAACTCTCCAGCGAGGTGCAAAATGGTTACGTGGGGAAATTGGCGGTGGAAGTATCTCTGGGTGTGTTCCTCATTAAAGCACTGAGTATTACACACATTTAAGAAGGGCCCAGCATAGATGTTTTTAAGAGTACTCAGTGGAATTCAGTGTTATCATATTTCGATTTCACCATCAGTAAAAACAACAATGTATCTAGACTATGTCAAATAATAAACGCTGAAAGCCTTCATAGACTATGTAAAGTACAGACCCTGGGGGAAGGGGAAGACACTGGAGATACCTTCCGAGACATCAAAGAGGAACGCAGGGTCTGCTCACAGATTGAATCGGTGACGACAACCAGATTGTAGACACAAGGCTCCTGTTAGGTGTGAAGGTGAAAGAGAGGATTGATGTCTGTCCTTGTTGCAGGAGACCAATCGGCATAGGCTGCTCTTCGCTGGCTCAGGTAGCATGTGCGCACTAGTATACTTAGGAACAACTGGCAGACCCTCATAATCTAGTAGCTGTTGGCCCAAAACCACTATATTGAAGCTAGAACCTTGGTCTCAAGGTGTTCCAGCCTCTATAGAGACTCACCTTCTTGCGCACCTGCACGAAGAATCCTCACAAGCCTCTGTGTGTGCAACCACCTCTGTGGGGCAAACTGCACCGCTTAAATGTGCTGGTGCTGCACCTGTGGAGCAGTTATTGATACAAAACTGTGTATATGCATTTCTGTAAACTAGAGGCCTAGATCGTAGTGGGTGAGGGGGTAGACATATACCTGGGCATGTACACTAGAGGCCCAATGCACAGTAAGTGAGGGGGTAAGTGCGTGCTGACATCCACCATGCTTGCTTAGCCTGGCTGTTCTCCGCCAGCCAGCTTAGCTAACTGACGTCTATCCACATTACAGGATGACCCACCAGCCATGTTACTCCACCAGCACTTGACTGCATCAATTGAAAAGGCTACTTTCGTCACGTCTCCTCCCAGGACAGAATTCCTTTTGTTGCATTTCATTTTCATTATTCGAAGTCAAAAGCGAATCACAAGGCCCTTTTGACTCGCGACCAGAGGGTGCGCAGCGGACACGACACGCATGACTCGAGACAGGCACAATATGCATTGATGGCGCAGCTCAATATTCATTAAACTCCTTTTTTGTGCTCTTCGGTGCACATTTTTTCAGCAACGCATTGTGTTCCGTTCCTACCCCATCTGACGAGCAGCGCCGGCGTCGCCATTCACCGTGTCACCTTCCTGTGATCACGCAATCAGCGCCGGTGGTTTCTGGCGCGCGCCTTTGATGCGCCGTGCGTCTGACTGGCTCTGAAATGGCGTCGGCTCGGAATCCTTTTCATCGCAGCGCGGAGTCCGTTCCGGTCAGCGCGCGCCAGCGCATGAGAACGCCTCGTGACCGCACACCGTCCTCCGCGTAGATTGAATTAGAACTAGTTCCATTGAATTCTCAAAGGGGCCGTGTTCCGGGGTCGGGGGGGGGCAGCGAGGTTAGCTGATGGGACCGGGAACAAAGAGCGACTTGGTGCCAACTGTTGTCGATGGCAAGAGGCCATCTTCTTATCGTTGATGATATCCTTTCTGCTAAGCTTTGCGTCCCATAACTGCACCATGATGGGCATCGCGCAGGATATGGAAACATTTCCACTTGGGATCAAAACAAAGACTTTTTTATTTAAAAAGTTTTATATAGCGCTAGCTTAACCCGTAGGTAGCAGAGCGCTTTACATACACAGAAAACAGCAGAAGGACATTGCATTACATAGTAGGCCGGCAGTAAGGAAGCAAACCAAAGAAAAAATACAGCATGGGAAATAAATATGTAACAATTCCAACCGCAAGCCCTGCATGCTGTAGCTTGCTACCAATGGAAGCAAGCGCTTAGGCGCCCGACATAGATGTAGTAAGCACTAAATGTTGCAGTACAATACTAGTACACTGTCAATCACAAAAATATGCTATATGACACTTTTCAAACTCAATAGCACTTCTTCTAATGACCCTAAGTGGATGAAAGTCTGGATCAGCCCACTATGAGTCAAACCCTCAGGAACGTAGATTCCTGCCAAATAGAAATTAACTCACTGAGTCATTTTACCATAGACTTGAGAGAGAGAGAGAGAGAGAGAGACTGAGAGAGAGAGAGAGAGAGAGAGAGAGAGAGAGAGAGAGAGAACAGAACACATGTGTGGGTGAGCCTGTGTGTGCACCTATAATGTACTGTTTCTGATGCAGGAAAATCATTCATAGCCAACAGTCTTTCAATCTCTGTAGGATTCCATTTGTCTGCAGACCCTTTGGTTTTGGTGAAAATACATCAGAGGTCTGTTGTAGGCTATTATCATTGTAATTCACAGCAAAATATAGCAAAGAACGTGTAGTTTCTTTTGTTGGTTGTTGGGTTTGCAGGATGAGATACTCCTGAATGCTCCTTGGTTACGGCATTTTAAAATGCAGTCGGTGGCCAGACCCAAGACGTGAAACACACCCTCCTCCATTGCTCAACTACTACGACCATTTAAAATTGCATACACTTTTAAAACATGGGATGTTTGGTAGTAGCTAAGCCTGTTAAATGGATGCATTGCCCTCCCAACGCACCAAGAGGCCCTTTGTGAATGCGAGCATCTTTATGGCCCTCTAACTAAATATTGTCAGGGAAAAGAAAGTCTTGGATGGAGATGAATAGGAAACAAAGTCCTGAACTGATGGGACTGTAGGGAAGAAACGCAGTGCTACCCTCACTATTTTCTTTTCCACCACCGTCCTACAGTGGCGTAGCAAGGGGTGCAGGGGTGGTCTGCCCTGGGCGGCACAAGTTTTTGGGACGGCAGCCTCCCTCCCCCCACTCTTACCTGCGTCATCGCTAACGCGCTCCCACGCTCCTACATACGGCTGCTGGGCAGCCGCCGCAGGGACCGCCACAGGCGGCAACTAGCCTAGCTACGCCACTGCCTTCCGACTAGTCCACTCGATGCCCAGATTCTTACTTTCTTCTGTTTAGTTCTGGTGCTGAAGAATATCTTTAGATTTTTCTAAAACTGTATGTAAAATATTCTTACTTATAGGGGCTTTCAGCCAGCCCTCTTCATTCATTGAACTGTTAGTGCGTCATCACGTTTCCTCTGCCCACTACAGCATAGAACATGGGGCAGTGGGTCAGCCCACTTCAGCCCCTGGCCAACTTCACAGTGAGTGTCAGCATTTTCCCTTTCACAATCAGCACATCCACCCACAAAAAAAGGTTCGCTCAAGTGCCAGAAACTACTATGGCAAAGAGTGCTTTTGGAGACCAAAAAATATTTATACTTCAGCCATTTTCTTTGTATTGAAGAGAGCACAACAGCTCACACAGCAATGATGTTTTGCAAAACCATGGCAGAATCAAATAAGCATTGACAAATCCAAAAAGCTGTTGGCCAGCACCAGACCTACTGGCTCTGCAAATGCTTGTTCACTAAGAACCTATGCTTTTTTTACCACATGAAATCCAAACCTGAGGACAGAGCTTAACAAATGCATTCCAGGAAGGGCCTGAGAACGGAATTTTTGCAGCCCACCTACAATTCACTCGTGTGTACTGAAATTGTGATAAAGTCTATATTTCTGGACCCGCAAACCTAGTTAGATTGTAAATCCCTGCGTTTCTTTCTCTCACTGATTGTGTTATAAAGCGCTCTGAAGCACTCAAAAGTCAAGGCACGTTGCTCTAGAAAACCTCTCAGTAACTAAATAAAAGATTGTGTGTGCCATGCTGTATTCTGACAGCCCCCTTGCATTTGCATGTGTGATAGAGAGAGAGAGAGAGAGAGAGAGACGTGCAGTGCATTGCTGCCAGTAATGAGCTGTCTGTATTCAGCGGCACGTCTCAGAGTCAGGGGGTGACGTCTGCTGCGGGCCTGCTCCAGCAGGGTTCATGGAGCACAAATCTTACAGCCGGAGCCCGCGACCTCTGTGTGCAGTATCACTGTGCCCCTACTGCTTAGGCTATTGGGGCCTCCACCTGACGCTACCAGATGAGAAAATGCATCTGCGTTGTGCTCCTCTCACAAGAATAGACGTGGCACTCTGCCAGACCCCACTGCATTAGCACTGCCAAATAGAATCACATTATTTGTTTTAATGCAGGCAGAAGCATTCTCTCCTGTCCTTTTGAAATTCTCAGCCCTCCCTCATATCCCAAGAGATTTCCTCATACTTGACCACACGGCCTATTCACGTGAGACGCACAGGGCCCATGGGCCTCAGTGTGGCTTTAAGTGGGATGAAAAAAGCGGGCGGGTCTCTGAAAGGGGCGTGGCCTAAGAAACATAACGCGGAATCCTTCCTGAAAGGTTAAGAAAAATCCTGCGCTTCGCACAGGGAACCACCTGACCAGTATTATGGTGTCTCTTTGAGATCTTTGTGTTATTGTATCCAAACGTATATCGCCCAGTAAAGCACACATCTGTTGAACGGCAGATGGTTTGCCTTTGCCAATGCCTTTTGCAGCACCAGGTAAATAACATAAAATGTGCATTTGTCAACCTCAAATGGATGAAAGGCGGAGCGGACCGACCAGGATTTGTACCTGACCTTGAGGTCAAATACAGGCAGAGGCGCAACTAGAGCAAAAAATGTCAGGGGGGGGGGGGGCGCTGAATCTCAAAGCAATAGGCAGAGTGGAGCTGTAGGGGCTCTCAGAAGGGGTGAAACAACTACAATGCTTCATTAACAAGCAAAAGGTCTTTAAAAGACCTGTGAAGTGCTCGGGTGCGGCTGTGTGTGCCCGGGAAGCAGTCTCATCCCGCAGGGGCGGCCTTAGGCATGTGCAAGCTGTGCACCTGCACAGGGCCACCAAACCCCAGGGGCCACCAAGACAATATATATCCTTAATATAATAATCCTCTGAGGATGGTTACATATTTGCGTGGGGCCCCTGGCAGAGATTTGGCAACCTCCGGTTCTGTTCCACTTCCAAACACCCTTCCCCCCTCCCCTCTTCTCTGGCCTCCGTGCTCCGCCCCAACCGGACGCCATCTTCCGGGGCCCCCTACCTATGCTCCCTGCCCAGGGCCGCCGTGAGCCTAGAACCGCCCTTGCATCCCCGGCTGCCGCACATGAGTGGGGGTGGGGCTGAAGCCCTTTGAGTCCAATGGGCGTTGCACGCCTGAATACAGGCCCATGCAGTTGGCCCATTAATCCACTGAGCCACCAGAACCAGCTACCAATTGTGGAGCAAAACATCATTTTGTTGTGAATAACAAGAAGTGAAAATGTTTTGATTTTAAAAATATGACACTGTTAATTAAACATTGCTACGGTCTGTATAAGGGCACTAATCTTTAGTGTCTTCACAACAATTTACTCTATAGCCTCTGTGAGATATTTGTGCCCTTCCCCCACATCATTTTAAAATATTCCATTAGCAAATCTCATACCGCATCTCGTTCATGTTCCACTCTCTACTTCATGCATTTCCATGCATTTCCTTTAATCCACCTTCCCCTATAGACACTTAATGCACTCACTCACACGTAAGCACTGCATTTTCTTCTACTTTCACCCTGTGTTTTGACAGCTGTGTGCCTTCTTCACACACTCTCGCGTAGAATCACGAATACCACTGGCACGTGTGATCATTGCTCAAACTGCAGAGAAGTTGAAGATAAAATGAGCATATATTCTGAGCTCCTTTATGTCCCACTGGAAGGCACTAAGATAAACTCTCACCTTCAGCCTACACTCCAGAACTCTCGATTGTGGCCCATTATAAATACCCACCCACAGCTTGAAGTTACCTAGACACCTAGAGGTGACTCGGTTCACAATATGCACTATACGAGAGTAATATGCCGCATGAACATACTAAGAAACTACAGAAACACAACATCTTGAAAAAGCAAGGGGCATATTATCAAGACAGGCGATACAATTATCGCCGTTTTAGCGGCAGAAAACTGCCCATGTTAGATGTGAAGGACATCTAACATGGGCTTCAATTGGAATTCCATAGAGCATATTATCAAGCCCATTATCGCCGTTTTAGCGGCAGTTTTCTGCCGCTAAAACGGCGATAATTTTATCGCCTGTCTTGATAATATGCCCCTAAGTTTTTATTTATTATATAGTCTGAGATACAGGTGCAACCACTCCTTCAAAGCCCTGCTTCTCTAACTTGACCCTTGCTCTTTCTTGCACCTCTCTGTGTTTTGTTTCTCATTTTCCCTGAATTTCAGTCTTTTATCTCTCTCCTCAATTTGTTCTCACTTTATCTTTATCTCTGTCTCCCTCTCTCCCTATAACTCGATGCTTCCATCATCATCATTGAAATCTTGTGAAGCACTAAATCAGCTGGCTGTGGGCCGCCAAGAGCACAGAAACTCCCAGACAGGAAAGGATGTACCAGAACATAACTGGCTCATCTAGGTTCCCAGAAGGCAAACCATTGATAGACTTGTGCATAACTAGAGAAAGTTAATTCTAAAGTTTGGAAGATTAAAATTAGAAAAACCCACACCCAACCTGTGCTCATTTTCTATCTGGAAGATTAGGCAAAAGACAATCATGAGAGTATAGGTTGACTGCTTGGTATGAATCTACTCAAGTATCTAGGGCAGGACATCAGATCCAGACTGGGAACGAAAACCAATCCTTACTAAAATGTTCAAATGAGCCCCACATTGCAGCACATGAGGGAGAAAGTGAGCAAGTGAGTCTCCTTCCACTGCCTTTGGAAAGGATGCTTCCTGCTTTCAAGACCTGCTCATGGCAACCCTCCTGGCCAGAAACATCTGTTTAGTTTTCAGAAGTTGCAGCTCAATGGGGAAATGCCAGAATGCCCAAGGGGCTAGTGGGGGTCTGCTTGCCATAAAATGTCTTATGACCAACTATCATGGCTTTGAAATTGAGCCATTACAGCACTGACAGCCAATGCAGTCTGTAAGGTACAAGGAAGATGACTTCTAATCTGGTGGTGCCTGTATCCATTCTCAGAACGGATATTTGCGATGCTTGTGCCTCACTCTTGCTGGTTCTTTTTCCTCCCTTCATTCTCTCTTTGTCCCAAATTTTCCATCTTTCACTTCCTCCTTCATCCCCCCTTGTTGGTTTTTCTCTCCTGGGTCGCAGTCTGATGAGTCCCCAAAAATGAATGCCGTCGGGCCCCACCTGCAACCATGTGCCTTTGGGCATTTCTTTCAGTGCTACTGGGCATAAGAGCTTTGTCGTAGTCGATTTTGGCCCTCAAAATAAAAGTTTTTTGAGGCTCTGAGACTGGGATGTATACTCTGTAGAAATTCAAATAACAGGGGCATATAGTCACTGTAAAGGGAACAAGCATTGGTAAAGTCAGTCTCACCTTTGGGAACTATTGGTTTTGCCAATGTTTTTTTGGGATGCTGTATGAAATCCACAAGCCTGTGCAGCATGGCTAATCAAGAATAAAAATAAAGCCTGTGTTGCTGCTGACCATACCAGTTTGTAGTCTATTATACAGGCGCATTCTTTTTATTTTTATTTACCGATCCATGTTGAATCAGTAAATAAAAAGAAAATAAAAGCCCAAAAGCATTTTTTGACACTGAGTGGAAAACACAACATGGGGAATGGAAGCAAGACAGAGGACGTGAGCAGGTGGAAGCAACACAGAGGAGGGGGGGGGGGGAGAAGAGAGAGAGAGAAAAAAAAACATGGACCTGAGGAGGAAAACCACAGGGGTGAGAAAGCAGCGAGGTGGAGATAAACATAAGACAGTGACCACATTACAGAGGGCAGCAGGGAGAAGCACACTAGTGAGACATAGTAACACACAGCGTAGAGGTGGGAAGAAAAGAAGACTACAAAACAGCTGGAAAACACATGCATACTCATGGAGTGCTTAGAACAAAAGAAAAAGGTTGTTCCCTTAAAGTGAGCAGTGGAAGCACACATGTAATTTGGTAATTTTCCAGGAAAGGGACAGGCACTCTGGACAATGCGAGCCATCAAATAACACGCAGGTAAATGATACTGACAGTAAAGCCAACCTATTGTAAGCAATGGGTAGGCTGCAAGCCCCTCTAGGTTCTTGGTACGCACACAAGATGTCTTTGGTAGGCGTGACCCAAAGGGGCCTCCTCTCACCCCTCAGACTTGTCTTTTCCACCTGGACTAATGGCCGTGTTAACTGCCAGGATACTTTAGTACTGCTGTTTAATATGTCTCAATTTATAAGGAGAAGAAGGAGCACAGTTTATATTTTAACATATCTAAACACAGCAATTTCCCATTAATTCATTCAATACTAAGGGGGTCATTAGGATGGAGGATTTTCCGCATCCTCTGGGCCGGCGGAAGCCACCGCCGGCCCGGAGGATGCGGAAAATCCTCTGCGGACCCACCAGGACCCACCGCCACATTAGGATGGCTGGTGGGTCATGGTTTAGGTCCGCAGCTTTTCCGCCGCAGCTGGCTTACAACCGCGGCGGAAAAGCACTAAAATGGTGAAGGTGTCTCTTAGACACCGTCAGCCAGATTAGGATGTGCTTGGGAACATGCTTTTCCGCGGCGGCTTTTCCGCCGTGGAAAAGCATGTGTAACTGCACTGCAGGGGCCCATTGCGGGCCCCCTAGGTGTAGTGGGGGGTGGGGGTGCACATGGGGGGTACCTATGGTACCCCCCTGCATTTGCATGCACAAAGCAGCAGGCACCGCACGGTGCCTGCCGCTTTGTGCACGCAAATGCTGTGCATGCATTTTTAACATTGCTGCGGGTGCAGCTTGAAGCTCCACCCGCAGCAATGTTAAAAATAGAGGATGTGACCGCCACCCAGGCGGTCACATCCTAATCTGCACAGAGGGAACGCCGCAGCCCATGCAGGCGTTCCCTCATGCTCTGGGGTCGCGGACGGACTCAAGTCCGTCCGCGATCCTAATGACCCCCCATGTATGGTAAAAACGGATCTCACGATCTACAAATATTTTAAGAATGCCTTTCTCTTTCTTTACTGAACTTTCTGTCTTCCTTCCCCTCTCTCGCTCAGTCTTCCTCTTTTCTTCTTTCTCTGTCTTGCTGTGTCTTTCGTTATTTATTTGTGAAGATAGCTAGCTGTTGGAGCTCGGTCACATACAGCCTTTTATGAGCGGAATCACTGTCACTGCCATCCGGGAAAGCTACCAACAATTTCTCACAATCTGCTTGACCAGAAAATCAACAAAGGCTGTTTCGTCGGCTTCTTACATATATTGGCATTTATGTGCTGTTCTTCCGTCTGTTGTCTCCTCTGTGGGTTTTTGTGTGTATATCTGTGTATCCACGTGTAGGCATGTGCGTGCACAACCTAAGGCACGCGCATGAGTGCATGTGACTGTGCATGGATGCATGTGTATGGCAGGCTTAAGATGGTAATGTTTACGCACAATACCTCGCCTTATGCGGTTTAACCTTACTCAAAACTTGAGGGTGTTATATTTAGGCCAATAGAGCACGTGGTCAGGAGTTGCGGGGCTTAGGCGAGGAGGTGAACATAAATCCCTGTTCAGCCGATATTCAAGACACTGTTGACTATCCTTAATCAATAGTCTCACTAAAATGGCTTCCGCGTGGGAGAGGGCTTGGCATTACAGCTCTATTTATGTTGGATGTTTGAGTGAAGTTGGCATAGCTGTATGTAGACCATTCATTTCACGAAGGCCTTTGTCAGCCTATTGGGAGGTTTTGCTTTCCAGTCACAATTATTCTGCCTTATACTGGAGTAAGTACCTATGGATTAAAGACCACCCCCACCTTCTGACAAAGTCAGTCTTCTGAGTTTAGGCGGTCAGTATGGTGAACTGTGGTGTCTCATTGGACAATATGACTAGAATGGGCTCTGGACTAAAGCAACGCAACCTTGAAATGTTCACCAGTTCTAAATATGTTCCCGATAAAATTATTGTATATTGATTTGTCAAGTTTCAAGTTGTGTGTCATTCTTAGATTCTCTTGTCCGGATAGCAAGTTCACTGATAGAATCAACAAGTATGCCCCATGCTTTCCAAAAATTATTTTTTAGTTCGTCAGTATCGTATTTCTGGAGGGGGTGGCGGGGGAGGAGGAGTCCACGAAGGCCAGCGCATTGCCAATAAAGTCATATTTAGAGAACTGAGAAAATGAGTTGAGGGTCATCAGAAGAAAACACATTGCAAGGAAAACCAGCATATGGCACGACCCATAGCAACATTGCACCCATATTATGTGCATAAGTGCTGACCTCCCTTTGAACAACCATTTTTTGGGACTCTTCTGGGCAGTTGTGATGTATTCTGACTTTATGTCTAAGAACCACATCACTGGTTGTGTAGATTGTAAGTGTCAGAGTTAAGGGGTTGGTGGCAAGATCATTGTACCCACAGAACCCAAACTGGCCTACATCTGTGGCGGTCATTATGCAAGTAGTCTTCTCCAGTGTCCACAAATTGTAAAGTCAAAGGCTTCCAGACAACACCACCTCACCGACACCAATCTAAACATCCACAATCAGAGGAAGCATCACCCGAAAACGTCAGAATTGTCTCAGTAAAGCACTCTGGGCCCAGAAGAAAGTAAGGAGGCCGATGAGCTGTCCCATAGTACAGACAGACCACTGGTCAGATCTCCCAAATTCTGGTGGCAGGAAGTTGTGGTAAATTCAGGTTGGCCACAGTGCTTGGAAGTGACCTATGACAAGCAACTACTGCCATTCGTTGAGGGTGCCGGCTGACCATGCTGCAGATAAACCATGATATTCACCAATTTGTGGGAGCAAGATTACAGAGCATGTCTCCACTTCTCCCAGTCTGGACCCAAGCACCCCTTCCTGATTTATGTGTATCCTTCCCCATCGCTCACACATTTTGCACTGGGGGGCAGACAATGACCACCCCGACACCACAATAAGAACATTTCTTCCTAGTCTACAGTCAAAAGTCCTTTCGTAGTTGTGTGTGTGCATATCCTGTCTTAATCCAGGCCTTTTTTACATTCGTGTACTGCTATTCTTACACTGGTCCTGGTGGCCGGCAGTCCCATGCGTTTATGACACTTTTAAGTTAAAAAAAAGAGTTCCAAGTGTTACTACCGGGCCTCTCTCACCTCAACAGTCTCCTCTGGTGACTTCCGGTTCCGGTAGAACTAAACCAATGGTTGTCTAGTCAGTCCCCTCACACATCTCTGTTGGTAAAGATAGGGATCAAAGTCCAGAAATAAGCAGCTGTCTATAGAGATGAGCACAGGTTTACAGAGATTAGCGAGGGTGGGTAACGATTATCACATGTTTATTGTCTGGAACAACATGGCTCTCCCAAGATTACAAAGGGTCTCTAGATGCGTGCATGGTTCTTGGGGAATAGGAATGGTGGCACCCTCACAGCTTCAGGATGGTGTATTATTTTTAGTTACGACACTGTAGAGTGTATATTATCACTCGTCAACAGAGTCTCTAGGCGCTATTAGAACATTCTGACACCGCACCTTTATTAACACCAGTAGTGGGTTCCTAAGATTTCCAGTGGTGAATGTGTGTATGCCAAGAATCTACCAGAATGCACCGCTGAGACATATTTGCAAACTCGGCTTACATATTTCTGAGGCCGCTTTATTTGAGGTCTTAAAAATGTGTTGTGTTTATGAAACAGAAAGGAAAGGTTCCCGCGAAAAGGCTCCTATCGCACCCCGCCGCTGCTTATCATCAGGACACGGTGTCCCAAGGCCGAGGACCACGATGTGGGAGTGTACAAAGCTACGCTCAGTCCAAATGGAGCGCGGAGGGGGTGGCAGTTGTTGAAAAGGCATTCCATGTGTAAGTCAATTCGAACAAATATGTAGCCGGGAAGGAACCACAACAAGCAGTGATAGCGGGGGACGGCCAGACTGCCAGACACCCTGAGCGGGCCTGGCTGGGATGCCCAGGGCCTTCCCACGTCCGCTGATCAAAGTCCGGCCTGGTATCTGCAGCGGGGCAGGCCCTGTGTGGGCCAAACAAGCCAGGCCTGGCATTCACATTCCAGACACAGGCATGGGGTGGGGGGTCCCTTTGGGGCCCGGCCAGGCTGGGTGGGGGTCAGGCCAGATAACTTTGCTTTATCGGCAGTGCAGGATGCTGTGAAAGGAAGATACGAGCGTCCCCCACCCCAAATGTAAACCGAATCGTGGGGATTAACGCCAGAGGTCGGGATCTCACATCAAAAGAACAGCAGAAGACCTGGGCGTGTGCAGGTGGCAGGGCGCTGTGCAGTATAAACATTCCCTCTCCCCTCCACCCAAAGGCAGGGACATCTTAAGGATTTGAGGGGACCTGTGCCAAAGGTATTATGGGGGCCCCTTTTCAGAACAACTGTGATTTATGTAAATCTGTACTTAACTTGTATCTTGTATATACTTATCTTTATGATATTTTTTGTCGCAAAATTTAGTTTTCGATCTTCCGCTACTATATTCCTGAGGAGGAAAGGTACATGCTTTTAGCTTTTAACTTCATTAACGATTTTAGGATCTATGTTAAAATAAATAAAATACAGTCTCAGGACTTTCCCTAATCTTAACATATATTTGTATCTCTAATCGCAATTTGACGGTCTCCTTCATGTGTCTTGCACCTTCACTTAGAGGCGGAAGTTCAGGGATCCGTGCCTTCTCTCCCACTCCCTTTCATTCAGGTAGTGCCCACGAACCAGGACTTTCTCTCCGGTTGATGGCGAGATTGTAGCTTGGGGTTGTTGGAAAGTGAGGGAATATTTTCTCTTACTGCTTGAGGTGTGCAGTGGCACCAAGTATACTTTACAACAACTCCATGTTGGCCTTGAGAGCTGTAGTAGGTTGTAGGGTTATCATCAGTGGGCACTAGATTGTCGAAATTGCTAGACACATTTCTTTTGTCCTCTAAAATCCACAGGAGAGCCTACTAGCTGTAAGGCTAGAATAGGGGAGTGCTTAGTTGGGCACAAGTAGAGAGAGCCAAATTGTCGCTCCCAGGTAGCGGTTCCTCCTTGGGCTGAGCTAAAAAAAGAAGCATCTTGTCACTTTGCCTAGCGCTGCAAAAATCCTCCCACAGGCAGGGGCGCTGCTTGCTCAGTAAGATTTGGGGGGTGTAAACTTCCGATTCCAAACAACAATAATACATATTCCGTCGTCTGTCAGCTTCCTCCCTGCCGCGCCCTAACCCGCCTCACCACCTCACCATGCTTAGCTGTGCCGGCCGCTGCTGAATGTACCTTTGTGATTTATATATCTTCAAGATACGTAGATGTGGAGTTAAGAACAGTAAAGCCATACCTCCCTCTGCGCACTTACCTCTTCACCATTTTGCAATATTGTGACCCGTCGATATTTTGGCTTCAATATTCCCTACCGCAATCCACCTGAGGTCATTTACGGTCAGCTTCACTGCACATATCGATCTACATTTTTTTCTTGCTTCCTTTTCTTGTCTGACTCTATTTTTGTCTGACTTTCTATTTTTGACTTGCTTTCTATTGTTGGGATTCTGCCTCATGCTTGTTCTTCAAATGTATTAATAGTGCCACATTATATGTATGACTTTTTTATGAAGCCTTACCATGCCCACTTGAAAGGTGGTGAGTGTATTTCCTTTAAAATAGCAAAGGTTTTCATTTACGTGGGCTTGGGTGACGGAATTCACACACGACGCAGTCTTTCGGTTTGCTCGTTGTTTCTGAGTACTGTGTTTTTATGTCAGCATCCTTGACTAGCTTTACTCAGAGAGCTAACAAAGGAAGAGATGAAATATGCTAATACGAGCCACGTTTTTTCGCGCGTGAGAGGCAGAAACACGCATTTACATCTGAAAAAGGATGCTGATAAAATGTATCCTGGCTGACGGGTGGCAGGTGACAGACAGCCGTGCCCCGCCCACACCGCGAGGTCAGGAATATCGTGACAGCCTGAAAGCAGACCGCTGTGCAGGAAAGAAAACGCCACCCAGGTTTCATAGCTTAAATTAAATTAGCTTTACATCATTTTTTTGTTGTTGCAGTTTTATATAGCGCGAACTCGAGCCGAAGGTGTCAGAGTGCTTTACATGAGCACCAGTTGCATCATAGACTGACATTTATTTTTGGGGGAACGGGGAGCATAGTTGATTTGCCCAGAATCACAGGCAGTTTGAGACTGGAATGGGGTTCCCTCAGCTCGAAGTCGACTGAGCTAGCCGTTTAGCCACACCCTCCCCCAACCGTGGTGGTAGATGGGACTAGGGTAGTCACAGCTCCCCACAGCCTCATAGTACTTAAGGGCGTTTATTGGTGTACATTTTCTGATAACACAGGGAGAGGCAAAGTAACAGAGATCATAAAGAATAGAGAGCGAATAAAAAAAAAAAACACGAACAACCAGGCAGATGCAGAGGAAAGCAAACACATGAGAAAAGAAAATCTGTAACATGACCGTTTTCATCACCACGCAGGCCTCTTAAATGTAAACAGTAACAGCTCAGTTCTCAAAATTGGACCTGTTCGGACTAGAAAGCTCAAGTTTTTTAAACATCTTTTTACCTCTTTCATTTGTCTGAAGAAAGCCATTACTACCCACAGCGTACACAAATAGCCCTTTGAAACAGCATTACACTTTTAGGCAAAACAAAAATCAAAGGTGGAGATGAAACGAACAGTGCGGCTGAAGCGTGTTGTGAGGGGTTATTTCATTCGCCGTTGCTGAAATGTGGCTGCATTTGCTAGCAGGCTCCTCATCCTTTCTTCCCCTGATTTGTTCCCCTGTAGGGCTCATTCCTGGGGAGACGAGAAAACCACCTCCGTTTAAATCACTTCCGGGGCGGGTCGAGCCCCTTTAACTACATCACAACTCGACGAGTCCACGAATCATTGTGGAGTGGTGTGGCTCACTGGTATAGAGGCTGGTTAGAGGCGGCAGACCCGGGAGCAGAAGTTGGCCCGGGACCAGGGTTCAATTTAGGGTTTGAAACGCGTTGACATCTGGGCAAAGGCGAATGAACTTTTGGGGTGCTGAATGGGAATTGGCTAAAAGAAATGTATTTCACAGTGGGCAGACAACCCTCATTAGAACTGTGTAGACCCTTAGCAGTTCCAGTGGTCTTGCCTGTGTTTGGGCAAAGGGCTACACAGTTATAACAAGGGTTGTCTGCCCACTGTGAAATACATTTCTTTTAGCCAATTCCCATTCAGCACCCCAAAAGTTCAATCGCCTTTGCCCAGATGTCAACGCGTTTCAAACCCTAAATGGTTCTAGGGTTTTCCTCAGGACTCGGACTGTAGATCAGTGACTGTTATTGTGGATGCCCAGACGCTTGTGTATTGTAGTGCCAGTGGTGAGCCTGTTCGTAATGTGACCAAAGCTTTTACATGTTTCTGAAATTGTATACCGTGTCCATATCCTCATGCCACTAAAGGACTGCACTCACAAGGAGATTTTCGCGTGTTCTTTAATCAGGGTTTCCTTTTGTTTTGAGGGAAACATTTTTTGGCTGTGTGCGAGCGTCTTCACTCAACCACTCCAACTCCAAAAAGTGTTTCCCTCAAAACAGAAACAACATGGTACAAAAGCAACGTGACAGTACAATAGTGTAGGGTAACATGGCGATGAGTTGCGTAGTGCGGCAATTCCCTTGTCATGAGGCATGTGTCGGCTGGTTGTTTCATTTTATTTTGTTTTTGCTTCTTTAAATAACTCTGAACAATATACTGGTGTCGACCACAGCAATTTGATCTAAACGAGACTTTTATACCATTGTCATATCCCCACTACGTGTGCCCGGGACTGTGTTCTCATTACTTTGCAAGGGGGTCACCTCAAGTTTTGTTACGCCACTGAATAGTAAGACGTTTACATTTTGTAATAAATCATTTGTGCAGAGCATGGCTGGCTTTGATTTGCACTTCCCTTTGAACTAATAACAGGTTTAATTACCTAAACTTGAATTTGAGATGCTGTACGGAAGCAGAGGAAGTGGAGTCCTTAATAATCCAGGGGATGATGGTGTCCCTTAATGTTCAATTAGATGCGCCTTGAAGACATTTCTTCAGATCTTTCCTCTACTGCATCAGCAATGCGTCAAGCCTGATATGTGGGGAGGGGTTGTTGTTCCGTACTCTGGATGCACCTTGTTTCTAGGTTGTTTTTTTGACTGCTGTTCTTCATCTCCAATCTGAAGATAACAGACCGAGTTACACATTAGTGGGCATATTTATGAGAGCCGTGCGTCATGCTTGCACCACGAAATGTGGTACATGCGTGACACAAACCTCTAAGTCAGATTTATTTGCGTAGCTTTAAATGGATTAAAAAATACGGAGTAAGGCTGCGCAGTGCAAATCACTACATTGCCTTACTATACGCCAGGAAGGCATTTCATGGGCATTGCGGTGGGTGTTCACACGCAACTGCCATGGTTTTTGATGCATTTTCAGAAGACTTGTAACCAAAAAGATACACCTCCCCAGGAGAAGCGTAACGGAGAAAAATGTCTTTATGTCTCTTCATTTTTTTACTCTATCTTGGTGTGCTGCATTCTGCATCACACTTAGAAAGAGGAAACGCCTCTCAGGATTGTTTTTGTGCAGGAAGGTGTCCCTTCCTGCACAAAATGATCCTGCTACGACACAGTCACCCTTGCACTGTGGTGCAAGGAGGCCTGCGTTGGCATTAGGCTGCCAAAACTGCGTCAGTGCAGAGGGAAAGGACAGTAATTTGCCGTATTTATTTATTTATTTATTTTATTTGCTTATAAAGCGCCTGACTAGACCCCCAAAGGGGTATCTCCGCGCTATAACTGCAGATGGAGGTAGGAGTAACAGTGCATTCAGAGATAAAGTAGCATTAGTAGCTAGGAAACAGATAGGTTTTTAGATTTTTTCTGAACATCAGATGGTTGGTGATTGACCTTAGTTCAAGCGGTAGTGAGTTCCATAGTATGGGTCCAGTGTAGGCCAGTGCACGGCCACCTTGTCTGGTTTTCTTGATTCTGGGTGTTTTAAGAAGTTGCTGGTTACTGGAACGCAAAGAGCGTCCTGGAATGTAAGGCTGAAAGATGTCAGTGAAATACTTAGGGCCTATCCCCGTTAGGCTCTTGTGTATAATACAAAGAGTCTTGAACTGAACTCGTTTCTTCACTGGGAGCCAGTGAAGCTGAGACAGTAGGGGGCAGGATGGTGTCCTAGGAGGAGCATTCACGACAATCCTTGCGGCAGTATTTTGAATGACCTGCAATTTCTTGAGTTGCTCCTCGTTGGCTCCTTGGAGCAATCCATTGCAGTAGTCAACCCTACTGATAACCAGCGCCTGCACCAGAGTTTTTCTGTGGAGTCTTAGATAAAGACAACGCATTCCTGCCCTTTCCCTAAGATGCAGGGCAGCACATCAACTTGCTGTGCTGCCCTGCACCACAGAAATGCTTGTAAACATGCCCCTAGGTGGCTGTGTTATATCATGCTATGTCACTTATCTCCCATCACTCATTCTATTGATTCTCTCTTTTCCTATTTCCTTCTCCCTGCCGTTTCTTTCGCCTCTTGCCTCTTTCTAATTAAATGGTATATTCCTATATGGACATGGAGGATTGTTCCTTGTCTTTCTCATATATTGGCCCCTTAGTATGCCAACATTATAAGCGATGGGTGGAAGGCAACTACTTATGGGTGCGAAAGGAGTAGGGTGCTGAGTGCTAATGGGTACCATATATTACAATCTTCTCAGAAAACTTGGAAGGCTCACGTTTCATTTTTTAGAAGATTCTGCTTTGTAAAAGTCATATGAAATAGGTGTCCACCATCCCTTCAAAATCCCCTCTGGGCCACTGCAGTCACGAGACAGGTACTGTGGACCTCAGAGCCGGTCAAACATCACTTTGTAATGCACTGTAATGCCAGATGATTCTGACATTATCCCCGCATAGGCTCCTCAACTCAAACCCTGCTCTCTCTATGGGCTCCAAACGCCACAACTCCAGGATATATGCTTCCACCAACAGAATAATGAGCCAAAAGAACAGAGCATGTGCAAAAAACAAGAGAAAAACACATTGCTTGTTCCTTATTTGGTCGAAGGGCGCATTGAAGAAAGTTGCTATGACATCCCGGCTTTGTCAGCGCTGTCAGCTTCAACAGCCTGGCCGGCGTAGCTATTCACCCCACCACGATGCATGCTTTCCCAGTGAAAATTTCAAAAGGTTGGCCATTAATTCAAGTCTGTGCAAAAGTGGCTGCCTATCTCCCCCGCCCACTGGGATTGTACTAGTCTGTAATTTCCCGCCGAGGGAGGCTTCAATGTCACCTCCAAGACATGAGTAAGCCAGTGCCACACAATACAGATGATGAATAGCACCGCCGTGGCTGAGGCAGTTCAAAAACCACGCGAACGACCCCGCGCAATACCTTCTCTTGTTCCCAAGACGCCTGGTCCTGATGAACTGGCTGGGGCCGCTGGTGTCCAAAAGGGTGACTCATATTTCCCAGAAGCGGCTTTTCAAGTGAGGGGTCCATTCTCAGTGTATACGCCAACATTCTCAGTTGCTACGCCAACATTCTCAGTTGATACACCAACATTCTCAGTTGATACACCAACATTCTCAGTTGATACACCCAAACCTTTTCATTGACTGCAACAAAGTATCCAAAGACAATGATTTGTCTTTTGTACTTATGGTGGCCAGAGAGACTTTGGTCTCCACTTGAACAATCTGTACATCAAAGAGACTGGCACACTTTATACTGTAATTTTCCAAAAGTCTGGCTAGGTGAGAACGTCAACACTTGTTGTTGAATCACTGCAGGATCCATGAACTTTAACCTTTGCTTCTAGATCGCCTATTTTTTTTTCTGCCAGACTAATGACTTGAGTCACCTGTTTGTTGCTTAAGTCTGATTGCGCGTCCTTCAACAGCCTTCTGGTTTTATTTTGCCAGATTTTATGTCAGAACACTAGAGTTTAGCATTTCATTTCTGATTTGCATATGCAGTCATGGCCTAGAGATCTCACGCCATTGATTTTAATAGGCATACCTTCAGGGGCACCTAGTTCCCGTGCTGTGATTGTTCAGGTGGTTGCAGGTGGTGGGCACTGCTTGTCACTTTTAGGGACCAGAACTTATTTTCATCTTCAGACGTTGGCCCAGAACAAGAGAGCGAAATGCAGAAAAAAGTGAAAATCGAAGGAGGAGAATAGTAGGAAAACGGTGACAATCGAAGAAACCAGAGATAAACAAGAACCTGGGAGAGCTACGGAAATAGACCGAAGGGTTTAGGGTGGTGGAAGGAAGACATGAGTCAGAATCAAGACAAGGTGGCATTGGTTTCAGCAGCCATGGCCAGGTGGGGCTTGCTAAGAAAAGGTTTGAGCACCTATACTTATTTGTTTGCTACACTTTAAGCACTGCCTGGGTCCAATACTTACAATGTTAAGGCTACTTGAAAAAAGGCGAACTGTCCATAAGTGATAAAAGCAATTGTCAAAGTTATTTACTTGATGGACTGAACGGTTTGAATCTAAAATCGGTACTTTAAAGGCATCAAGGAAACCTTTTTTAAAAATTATAGAATTTGCCTTTAGACATTATTTTTCGCTTTAAAACCAACATTTATGATAAAGTTTAATAGCAAAATACGTATTTTTGTGTTAATCGGCACAACTGCAGCCGTACATCATGGCACCCCCAGGATCAAGGCACAAGAAGAAGCTGTCTTTATGCGCATTTTCTAGGGTAGAGAACGGATGAATTCTGCGAATCAGGCCAATGTCAATCTGCATAAAAGGTGTTTTTCAAAGTACGAGCAATGTGTACCTGTAGCTGCATAGGGGGGGTGTTGTGACAGAGGTAGTGAGAAGACACAGAGTGGCAACAAGCACTGCATATAGCGAAAAATATATATTAATAGGAATCGAAACAGATTTACTGTCCTGGTGTATCTTTACATCCAGAACCAAAACTTTTCACAAAAACTGAGTAACAAGCTCCTAATATATTGCAAATATTGCATATGCCGGTATTAATCAGAAAAAGAACAATACATAACACCCACAACATAACCTAAAATACTTTTGGGTGTTTCTGTATTTTGAGGCGCCACATAAAACCGCACCTATGCGTGTTTGGATGTAGGTCCTTAAAATAGGACCCACCAGCTTAAATCCTACCGCATTGAGCGAACTGCACAGATCTGTGGTTGTACCACTGAAATAATGCGTTTCGATTCTGACAGTGACAACTCAGCCTTTCATCCTTCAGAAGGTCATAATACAAAAACCATTGATTTTGGCAATGATGTAAATTCAGGATTTATGAGGCTGTCCACTGGGGGCTTCATGTCAGACTAACTGCCCACTGAGTGTGCATCCATAGTACTGGCTGCTGAGAGAGGGATGGGGGGAGATGAGGTTCACAGTTGGGTACCTCAACAGGCGATCCATCCTGAGAGATGTTTGCTGTTATAATTTACCATAGAGATGGCATCTTTCCATAGAGATGGCATCTTCCCATAGTGAGGGCACCATTCCATAGAGATGGCATCTTTCCATAGAGAGGACATCTTCCCATAGAGATGGCACCATTCCATAGAGATGGCATCTTCCCATAGAGATGGCATCTTTCCATAGAGAGGGCACCATTCCATAGAGATGGCATCTTTCCATAGAGATGGCATCTTCCCATAAAGAGGGCATATTTCCATAGAGATGGCATCTTTCCATAGAGATGGCTTCTTCCATAAAGATGGCCCCATTCCATAGAGATGACACAATTCCATAGAGATGGCATCTTCGTCTGTTTCTCTGTAGCTGTTCCTCTGGCTCCACTTTGTCTGGGGATTCTCAAATGTAATTGTTTATCCATTTAATTCGAACATTTATGCATCTACCAGTGCACAGGTGGACAGAGTATCCCCCCTGTCCCACACCCCTGCTCTTCCATTGCAGAGAAATAAGCAGGAAGGCATGGGAGGTCTCCACTGTCCAGTCAGTGGGAAGTGAAATAATCAGGCAGGCAGAAAGATCCCTGCTGCCCTCTAAGCTCTTCCAGTGCAGAGATAAACTCAGGCAGGCCACGACGACCTTCCTGTCCCCATCTTTACCAGTGTAGAGAAACAAATACTTCACTCTGCCCTCCCTCTCAAGGCGCAGGATTACTGAGGCAGGGCAAAAAGTCGCCTCTGTCCCCCTCACTCCAAATTTTCCAGTTCAGAGACCCACTCAGGTAGGCAACGTAGACCTCCCGGGCAGTACAGGTACTGCCCCCCAGTACTAAGGCAGGTATGGGTGATCTCACTGGTCTTCTCAGAGGTCAGAAAAACATTCAAGCGGATAGAAAATACCTCTCTACCCTCTAAGCCCTTCAAGCACAGGGAAACACCCAAGAAGGCTCAGAGAAGGCCTTCCTGTCCCCGTCTCTCTTAGTGCTGAGAAACAATAATTCAGGGTGAAGTGACCTCTCGCCCTCCCTCCCATAGCAGTGGAATACTCGTGCCGGTGGCGGCTCCTCCACCATGGCAGAGGAGCGTTGCCCCCCCTGCTGGCCAGCTGAGTGAAAGGAAAAGGAAAATTATAATAAAACAGTGTTATTATCTTTTTATTTTTTCTCTGGACAGAGGCGTGTCTTTGGGGGCGGGGCCATGACAGGCACGCAAGGGGAGTGTAGGTCAGCACTGCTGTCAGTGCGAATGACGGTTTGGCCGGCCGTCTTAGGACGGCCAAACTGTCATGCGCATTGATATCTTCACAACCTGAGATGCATTGCCGGGTGGAGAGAACAGCAGGCGTAGGCTCCCAGCCCCTTTGGAGTGGAAAACAAGCTCACTCAGGCCAATCCCAGTTCTTCTCTCATGCATGAGAGAAGTACTGTGATTTGGCATTGGGGAGTCTGGGAGCCCCAGCACGTACACAGCAAGAAGGAGCAGTGATTGGTGAGGAGCAGGTAAGTAATTTTGTTTTTTTTGGTGTTTATTTTGTCATCCATCCGTCCCCCTACCTCATACCCCTCCCCCGCCCTGCACTCTGTTGCGGGACCAGCCGCCACTGCCCTCTGCCCCCTACTAACTCTTGCAGTCCAGAGAAGCACTAAACCAGGCGAGGTAGCTCTCCACTGGCCCCCCTTCTGGTGCCAAAAATCACTAATGCATTCAGAGAAGAACACCCCCCCCTCCTCCCCATCCCAACTTGCAGGCACATTTCTAGAAGGTCAACAAAGCAATACAGACCTAGCACAGAGGACAGAAATACATTTGGCTAAATGGTTGTTTCTTCCATTCTTTTTTCCTAATCGATGGATATTGAGCAGTTTTATTATATAGTTTCATAATACCATCACTGGGAGTCACGTGCAGAGCGCGCAGCGCCGCGCGAAGGAATTTAGTCAATACCAATGATCAACGTGAACCCAGAGCTTCTTGTAAGGTTTCAAGCATTTCACTTCCGCTAGCAGTAGAAAAAATAACGTGTGTGAATAAATATTGTTTCAAATTCGACAATGGCGATTTAAACGTCAAATGGCTTAGGTTAGAGAACTTAAAATGAGCATGTCTGGATGCCGTTGTATGGCGGCCGGCCAAAGGGACATGGGCATTTTAAAGCGCACTAAACAGTTCCCTGCAGCAGCACCGACCCGACCCGTCCGGACACTTAGGGGCATATTATCAAGACAGACTATAACATTATCGCCGCTTTAGCGACAGGAAACTGCAGCTAAAGCGGCGATAATGGACTTGATAATATGTCCTTGTGAATTCCCATAGCAGCCCAGGTTTTAGTGTTAACCTGGTCTGCTATGGGAATTCAGATAATTTTATCGCCTTTCTTGGTAATATGCCCCTTAATTCGGGACGGGTTGCTGAAAAATAAATGATGATAAATAACCTTTGTTACCATTTTATGTTTCTGCTCTGGTGCTTGTAGGGCGGCGCTCCTAAGCTCAAATGAAGGAGCCACCCTTCATATTAAGTAGATGTGGTGTGCCAAAACATACTTTTTTGTGCTCTTCAGCCCTGTTAAACCTCCCCCCCCCTCCCTCCACCCCTGTACCCCCTGGGCATAAATTAAGAAGGGTCTGACACAAAGCAGTTTCGGCACTGCGTGAGTGTCAACTTTTAGTGCGAAACTGTTTCTGCGCATGAAAGTTGACCATAGCTGGTGGTTGAGTCTTTCTGCATTGCATCAGTACAAACCTTCAGAAGATCGGGGCTCATGTTTTCAGTTCAAATGTAGCCCCTAGTGTAATCGTGGAACGAGACCAACAGAGCAGGCCTTAGTTCCCTTTTCCTGCTAGGAAAAAATCTAGATTGATCAGTGTTTTGTTAAACAGCAAGCAGGACTGCTAACAGACCCAAGCAGGGGTGCATGCAACCCAGTACCCTGAATGTAAGGCAACCAATAACAAATCTCATCACTACAAAGTTCATTCACCAGTCCAGCAACTGCATAATAGTAGCCCCCTCTCAAAAGTACCCAGCCACTGAATCACTGTGCCAGCACTACCCGATTTAAGATATTCAACGCAGGAAATTAGATACCTATACTTCCCCTGGCACATCTAGGGTTGCACCTGGCAGGCTGTTGGGCCACCCTGGAAAAGGATAGCAAACTCACACGGTACTCAGTGCACTCACATAGTTGGTGGGTCTCGTGGTCATGGTGACCTGAATATCTTTAACACTCAAGGTCATATTAGCAGGGATGCGCCAGTTCGTTTGCAACACGTAAAAAAAACCTTGCGCACCATGGAAACACTTCATTTACAATGCGGCGCACCGTGGCGTAAGGATGGACAGATGCGTGATGCATCTGTTTGGCGTAAGAGCAGCGCATTGCTGGAGTCGTGTCGTAAGTACGACGCAACTCCAGCAATGGTTAGGAATGCCTATTTCAAACATGCTGTGTCACTCCTTACGCCTGCTTCAAGCAGGCGAAAGGTTTTGACGCAGTGGTGTCATAAAAGTGACGGAGTGAAATCTTGTAGCTTTCACTCCGTCACTTTTACGAGGCTGCCCTGCAGGGGAACGTCCACCCTGACGCAGGTACAATGTAGCGCAGGGCTTTACAACGTGACCCATCTCCCTAGATGCGTCACGTTGTAAATATGTTGCAACGTGTTGCATTGTTTAAGACGCCGCTGGATCACAGAGGTGACACAACAGTGGCGTAAAGTTGTCGCAAGGGGCTTTTAAATCTGACCCTGAGTGTTTTGCTCCGGGATCATCAGTGCTGTGTCGCCGGCCAGGTCAGGACCAGTCCATCTTCAGGAATCACCCTGGGAAATCACACACCTGTAGGGCAGTCTGGGCCTAGCATCCACATATCCAGCTCATGGGATCATCCTAGGAGACTGTCTCAACCAGTGGTTAAAATAAAAATAAAAAATAAAAGTGTAGGTACTCTGTAACAGAGTACCTGCTTGTTTATGAGAAGTGCCAGTACTCTCCAATTAAAAGTATTATGTCTCTCTTGATAAATAAAAAAGTGCCGGTACTCAGTAACTGGATAGTACCAGCCCATTTAAAGCACTAGTGTTACCCCCCATGTAATTATTCCCAGGCACAGCCTTCCCATGGCCACTCCCAAACCTGCCTAACTAGAGGTGCTCTATCTCTCTGAGTTCTCCACAACTAACTGTTTCACTCTCCCAGGGAATTTGCTCTCTAGCGGGCTCCAGACACACCCATCCACCCACGCAGACCTCCATGGTGTTGCAAGAGTTTCTCTTTCAATTAACCCATTATCACTAGGTCTTGTGCAGTCATTCAATGTAAGAATATGAGCAGGGGCATGAACCCAGTTCACATCCTCCATCATAATTTCTGTATACACACTGTCCTCACAGGCACTGCATTCACCTCCTCACTCACTAAACATACTGGGTTGTTCTATTACAAAAAAAAAAATGTCAGCAGCATGGATCCGATCGATTCAATAGATGCTAACCAAGACTACAACTCCCACATCACCCTACACCACCAAATGAAACTCGAGAACTGGAAATAGGTACGGGGAAAAAAAGTTAAAGGTGGCCAAAACAAAACCAGTCCCAGAAAGCTTGATGCTTGTTTCAGGTCCAGGAAGGACCTGACCTGGCAGTTCGAGCTGGACTGTTTCCATGGGGAGCAGGGTCAAGGTCGATTTGCATATGGCTAGGTGCAAACTGGAGTGGCATGGTGATCAAAAGAACAATGGATTTAACCCATATCTTTTGACTAAGGGTGAGTGTTTGAAATGTTTCAGCTCTCCACCCATCCTCTTGTTGTGTTTGCTGTGGGGAAAAAAATCCACTGAAAAAGTGAGAGACTATAAAATAGTCTTTGCCTCAGTTAAGTGGTGTAAAGTGTTGTGACTCAAAAATATAATTTTGATAGCCACCATTATAACTAGTAGATTTGTCAGCCATTTTGTGAAATTTTTTTGACTCAGATTCGATTCAAGACTTTCAGAAAGGGTTAAAAAAGGAAAGCCAGAGGGGTGTAAGGCTGACAGAGGAAAAGAAAAAGAGAGACCGAGAAAACATGACAGAGAGGGGATAAATCAAACGGAGGGGAGAGAGACAGAAAGAGAGAGAGAGAGAGAGAGAAAGAGGGAGAGAGGGAGAAGGACATCTGCAGCGGGGTTTCTGTGCTGCAGGGATTGGGTGCAAGTGGTGGGTTGAGAAGAAGGCCTGACCAGAGACAAGGACCTCCAGCCGAACCATGCTGTACAAGGACGAAGGTCATGCACATTGGGACTTGGCGCCCTTGAAGGGTTGGGAACAGTGCCTGGCTGCAGTCCTGGCCCTATGGTTAACTGATTCTGCACACAGCCTGAGGCTTGTGGTGAGAGTTGGCTGCCCACAGTGGTTTGGACACAGGGCCTAGCCTCTACTACCAACCACCAATGCGCACAGCTGCATGCGCTAGCGACAAAGTGCATGATAAAAAGCACGCAAATAACTGTTAAAAACTGACCTATGATTTTTACTAAAATGCGTAAAGCCATTAAAATGTGCCTGTTATGGTATGCAACACCCACAACGCATGCTATAGCTAACAGTGCTATATAAATCTGTGTTAACATAGTATGTAGATAGAGAGATGGGTCGACGGCTGGATGGATGGACAATTATACAGCTGCTAGATATGTGCACGTACTATATGTGTGTGGCTGAATCCTCTAGATCAACCTGTGAAGATAACCAAATCCAACAGAGCTGGAAGCACATACTAATGTCAATACAGAGCTAATAAATCTGTGTCTCATCCTCCTTGAATTGCTCAACACAGGCATGCCACAATCATCAAACATAAACAGCATACCTTTCTTGATTTAAGCATAAACAGTAATGCAGTGGGATGTGAGGTTTGGAAAGGTCAGTGTACAGGAAGATAAACAGCAAGCAATCACTGCTCACAAATCAGCCATCTTGCGTGCCTTGGTATTCAGTTCTTCACACACCTTCTGGTAACAGTGGAATAGCTCATCCTCTCCACAAAGAAATTCTGCAGTTGGGTTAACAGACTATTGGGGGTGCTCACCTCTCCGGTTATGATAGCACATGGTCATTGGCTTACAGTCAAATGTGTTATGTTCAGTGTTATTGGTCACAGTGCTTAATTTGTAAAAAAAACAGAAGTGTTGAGGCCCTCATCAGGAGGATACGGCATTTGCACCACACATGGCTGCTCGTCTTTAAATTACACCAACAGCGCCACCATGTGGCTGCTGTTATAAGTGCTGTTATAAGTGCAGGTGCCTGCAATTAAGTGCCAGTGTCAGGCACCGTAAACCACGGGCTCAAATTATTATATCTACAACTATTAAATAGCCATCGTATTATTTTTCATGTTGCTAGTTTTTTAGTGGGCGCTGCTAGGATGAAGAAAATGATTAACTGTACTTAAATGAACTTGGATCTTGTAAATTGAAAGGATGCTAGTATACCTTGTAAAATTGACAGTGAGGGTAACTAAACTGGTTGTTGGGATTTTATGTGATTTTATGTAACCTTATGAGATTTTATGAAATTTTATGAAATCCTTCTGAAATTTTTTAAATGGCTACCTATTTTTTATTCTATTTGTGTAAATAATGCATATTTTGTACTGTACCGTTGTCTTTTTATGATATTGATTTATCGAAATAAAGTATTCTGACTGACTGGCTCAAATTAAGTACTGATTGGTCATGCGCTGTGCAGGTAAAAAGATACACATTTAGGCTGAATTTCGATAGAAAATGAGACTGACTGCCTTTGGCAAGTGAATGAGACTGGTGTGGCATTTAATTGTGTGGCATTATTAGTGAAGCTATGCTACTGTGCAACCAATTAGACACTTTCTCAAGGTATTCAACAATGTTTTCCTAGTTATATTGGTCCAACATCCATCTCTAGCAGGCAACTGAATTGGTCTGATAGAACTGGTAGACCACTGCTTGAAGCCCATTTACCATACTAGAATGCACCCTATCTTGTGTCAGTTTCTTGTCCATTTCAGCTTGACAACCTTTACTTTCTTAAGTAAATCGAATGCCTTCCATAAACCCCTTTTATGTAACCAGATTTCAACACATTGTGCACACAGCACAACACCCCTGCCCTTGACAATGTCCCACTTGGTCTCCATTCCACAGGTCAGCTGAATCCTTTCTGTAAATTTCACGCCGTTACTTCCACACACAACCATTTTGAATTTACACTTCAAATATCTCAGTGGGGAGTTAGTTCAGAAGGTTGAGCTCTTACTCTTACTGTGTGCACGATCTACAACTAAAACTATCCAACCTTGATGGACATTCCATCTACATTTTGCTGACCATGGTTTCCAATAGGGCCAGCTTCTGTCATCGGGTTTTGAATCTTGAGCTATTTATTTCCAAAGCAAAAAAGGTAAAATCTAATGGGTTAATAAAACGACCAACTGAAACCGAGAGATACTAACAGACACAAATAACCAGTTACAAAATTCATTAGAAGCCAAAACCCATGTCTTACAAGCTTCATCCATTTGACTCCATATGTAAGATGTCCATTGGAATTTTTACCCCATTCCCCACACCACATGCAAATGCCCCCCAAGCCTGAATTATCTCACATGCCATTTTGAAAGTGTAGTTTTTTTTTGTTTTTTTTTTAATACAGATTCCTGTTACCGGGTTCTACAATTTGATTCTAGAGCTGCCAGGCGGGAAAGGTATTTTCAACCCAACCCACAGGCGAAGGCGTGTGTCAGAAATAATGGGGTTGCTTAGAAACAAAGTGAAACTATAACCCTACCTCTCTAAGAAATGCAAAAATGTATTTCTTTATAAATTGCACATTTCAGAAGGAGAAAGTAACAGATAGGAAAGAGGGGGGCAGAGTGACAAAAATAATTCTAGAAAAACCTGGTGGGAAGGAGAGAGGAAAAGTGGAGTGAAGGAAAGTAGATGTTATGTGAATTGTGAGGAGTTGGAGAGAGAGATAGGTTAAGAGACCAAGGGAGAAGAAATTGGAAGACAAGAAAGAGAAGAGGAAAGAAAGTGAGGCCTGAGATTAATGCAACAAGAGACAAAAGAGAGAGAATTCGATGGAAAAAGAGGCAGATGAGGGGAAAGAGGAGGAGAAAACAGGGGAAGGAAAAAGAATGAGAGAGGGTTAAATACAGAGAAAATGAAAAATTGATGTAGACACAAAAAAAGCTAGAGCTGGCGAGTGAGCAACAGAGAAAACAGAGCAAGGAGTACCGCAGAGAGGCAGATCTCTGGAAACGAAAAGCAGAAGAAAGAGAGAGCTGTTTGCCAAGAAAATTAAATTAAAATCACGAGCCCTCAAAGCTCGAGTTAAAACGGGATGTGTAAAAAAAAAAAAACCTTCAGTACACGATAAAAAATGCTCGAAAGGAAATGAAAATAGTCAGAACAAGAAACAATTAAGAACTTGAGAGAGATTTTCTCTGAAATATTGGGTGTGAGGGCGGAGATAAAGTCTGCCTGCTGCTTGCTATACGCTCGGGAGGCCCCGCGTGCACTATTACTCACGGTGTCAATAATTTAATTAGGCGCCTGCAACACACGCTGTAAATCCAAGAATATGGGAACTACCTTCAAAGCAGAGAGCTGTGGAGAAAATAGCAGTCTCTGTCTGGGGAGAGACATCATAAATGTGCATTTTAGCTGGGGGGATGAGATGCCTGATCAGCTCTGACTGTAGGTATGAATGATGACACTGAGACGCGCACGCCAGAGGTATTAGCTCAACTTTATCCTGTTGTTGGCTACCTCAGGCGCTTATAAATAAAGATGGCCTTGCATCCTGGCTTGAAGACTAAGGGCCCGGTTTAGAGATGGTAGTAACAGAAAGTTCTCCAATTTGTGCGGTAGGTGGTAAATTCTCTGTTTAAGACTTCTGTGCCAGTGGAGAAAACTTAAGCAGAATTCACTCTGGTAGTTTACTCCTAAAAATGTACCTTTTTTTAAAACCAGGAAAGAGCAAAATGAGGTCTGGGTCCTACAAATGTTGTTTTGTTGAGAGCAATGAGTCTGTTTATATATTTAAATTATTAACAATTATCCTGATGGGAGGCCTGGGGCTAAGAGATAGTCAGGCTGTCCAGTATATGGTTTCATGTTTGGATGGAAAAACATGTTTTTAAAACCTTTGAAAAAACAATTGCTTTGTTTGGCCCTTCATGTCTGAAAAGTTCCAGTGCTCCATCCATCATCTCCTTGTGTTTGCTTTACATTTGGGAGCTCCAGTTCTGGTGCTCAAGAAGGCAAAAACTCAACCACCCTATGACGCTATCCGATTTTTGGGAAGCGTGAACGTACTGCAGAAGGAGAGCAAAGGGTTTCAGAAGAAGGAATGCAGGGGGCGAAACTACTTTTCAGAAAAAAGGCCCTCTGCCATCAATGGCTCTATGGGAAATGCAGTGATTCTTGAAACTGAAATGCTTTGCTACGGGTAACCAGTGTAGTCAACGCACATGCATAGAGATTAAAGCATGCTGAGGTAAAGAGAGACTATACAGTGCTTTAAATGGGCTGGTACTGTCCGTCACAGAGTACCGGCATTTTCTAATTTTGGGGCATATTAGCAAGAACCTCATAAAAATTATCGCCGTTTTAGCGTTACTGCCGCTAAAACGGCGATAATGGGCTTGCTAATAAGCGTTATAGAATTCCAATAAAAGCCCAGATTAGATGTCCTGCACATCTAACCTGGGCTTCTATTGGAATTCTTTAACGCATATTAGCAAGCCCATTATCGCAGTTTCCTGCCGCTAAAATGTAGATCATTTTAACGAGGTTCTTGCTAATATGCCCCTTTGAGAGGGAGAGTACCGGCACTTCTCAAGAGTGACGTAATACTTTTAATTGGAGAGTACCGCCACTTTTGCGAAAACAAACAGGTACTTTGGTACAGAGTACCTGCACTTCTTTTTATCCTTTTCAAGCACTGAAGACTAAGACATGAAGCAGCATTTTGAACAATCGGGACGGGTGATCTGACAGGAAGAAAGTCTAAACCCCAAAGTTGCATATTTACCAGGAATTTGCGCTCATGCAAAATTCATGCAAAGTAAGGTAAATAGGTGCAAAGTCTTGATAAAACATTTGCTTTCTAGCGCAAAACTATTTTTCCAGTGTAAAACGACCCTAAAAGTAAAGTAAATAGTGCGTTGCACAACTTTGTGTCAAGAGGGCATCCTGGTACATGGGCATTCACACTCTACTACCCATATTTTTATTAATACAAAGTCCTTTGTACTACAATTGGAAGACAGGGCTTTGCACCAAAATATAATGCCTCCTTGAGGCAGGCATTAACAAAGAGATATGTTTTCATGTCTCCTATCTTTTCACATACTTCATTTGTGCTGCACTGAACAGCACACATCCAATGTCGGAAAAGGTTGAAAGATAGTCTGAGCATAGTATTTTGTACTGGAGCAGTATCCTTCAAGCACAAAAACTTTGCTAGAAATCACGTTCCGAACTTTGCTCTATGGTGCAAATATGTGTGTGGCACTAGGCAGTCTGATTAGTTGCAGAGTTGTGTTGCACATTTTTGGGAGGGGGGGGGAGGGGGGGGGGAAATCTGCCCAAAACAGTAGCCTAGGCAAAGAAAGAGAAATGCCTGGATTGCATAAAGTGGAGGAGGAAGGTGGACGGGGAAGATAAGGCAATTTAAGGACACTGAAAATAGGCAGATGGAGGTAGCTGTTGGCATAGAATATGCATTGAACTCTTATGCACAGTAAAATGATGACAAAATGCAAAACAAAATCGGCAGTCTCATAACCAAGAGCTCTGACACGAAGGCCTATATTCTTGAAGGTTTAGCATCGGCTTAGTGTTACTTTTGTTACACTAAACCGACGCTAAACCCTTTCTGGGATTCACAAACACATGCAAACTGGAATTTGCGTTGGTTTTATGGAAAAGTAAAGCAAAGCAGTGAGGAATGCTGATTTGCACTACTTTGTGTCAAGGGGGCGTTACATGGGTGGTACATGGGCGTACCCTTGCTACCACCCATGCTTTTTTAACGTTAAATACTATTCTTAAACATCAGTAGAAAGGCTTTAGCGCCCAAAAATTAACACTGCTGTCCTTTTCAAACTTTGCATGCCTGCTGCACTGTACGGCACTCATACAAAGTAGGAAAAGCTTTTCTCTTGTCTAAGCATGCAATTTTGTGTTATGTTGTTATGTTATGTTAAAGGGACTTCTTGAGCGAACGTACACCAAGCGGTTTCATGGCACTAAGGGCGGACAGGACGCATTGTTGACGGGCAATCACCTTACTGATGTGCTTGGAAGAATAGCCAGGTTTTAAGCTTTTTTCTGAACTGAGCATACAGTTATCCTTCCTGTACAACACCCTAGCACTATGGTGCCAAGGTGTGTGTGTGTGGCGCTAGGAAGCTGAAATCAGTGCCGGCGCTGGGGAGAGAGGAGGAGAGAGCCATATCTTTGTGAATATGTCACTCTCCTGCTCTTTCCCTGCCATGCAGCGCAGCTCGGGCTGGACTGTTCCCATGAGGCACAGGCTCAAGACTGATTTGCATATGGCCGTATCTGAACTGGGGTAGCTTGGTGAGCAAAATAACGATGGATTAAACCCAGATCTGTGACTAGGGGTGAGTGAATGTTTTGCCATTGTGCAACATTCCGTCCATCATCTTGTGTGTTTTGCTGTTCACCCTATGTGGGAAGGGTATGCCCAGACGTGGGTCCCGTGCTCCCTAAACCACTGGAGTCAAGCTATCCTGGCTGAAGACGGCTGATAGCCAGAAACCGGTCCTAGGATGGTTGATTCCGGTCCAGGGAAGACATGGCATGGCAGTTCGGGCTGGACTGTTCCCATGAGGCACCGGCTCAAGACTAATTTGCATATGGCCATGTCTGAACTGGGGTGGCTTGGGGAGCAAAATAACGATGGATTAAACCCAGATCAGTGACTGGGGGTGAATGTTTTGCCATTGTGCAACATTCTGTCCATCATCTTGTGTGTTTTGCTGTTCAAGCAACGCAGCACAGCATGTTTTACTGCTGCGCTGTGTTCTGTGACAGCTACATGAATCTGGGCCTAATTTTGCTACTTGGCAGGTGGGAGTGCTCCAAGCAAACTAACATTTTCCCTACTGGAGGGCTCCCCAAACAGGCGAGTAGCTTCCATTGTTGCAGCAGGTGCATTGGCACTGGGGCCCAGAGGCCTGCGGGGCCCGCAGAACCCTCATTATTGTTGTATTTCACAGTTCAAACAGCGTCCAGGGGTCCCATTTCCTCCCTTGCAATATGGCCCATGTCACACTTGCTACGCCATTGTCCCCAAGCACGGAAAAAGGCGTTTCTACGCCTTTGCCCCAGTAAACAAAACGAAGGCAGAATCTTCACCGCAATAAAGGACGTTGCACCTGACGCACAAAGGCTGAGCTCGACTTTGCGTATCATTTTGAAATAAAAACGTCTGTTTGTCAAATATGCTTTCTTCCAGCATCCATTCATCGCCGAATAATTGCTTTTAAATTCATAATAACGTTAATTTCATTTAATAGGGTGCATCTGGCCAACACAGTCCTGTCTTCGCAAAGTCTTAATTAGACTGGCCCGTTCACTTGGCTGCTGCTTCAGAGGCAGGGGGGCTGCATTTTCAGAAGCGCCTTGGCGGGTAATTGCTCCTGGTTTCTTAAGGCATTAGAAAAGCCGAATCTTAACACGAATTACAATCCCCCATAAATATTTTACCGTGTACTGATTTCTGTGCTTCCAGCTGAGTTGTTTGAAGATCAGAAACAGGTTCCTTGCTCGCATTTGAATACATAATTGGAAACTACTAAAAGGGTTATCCGTCCTTGCTACCTGTCACTTACTCTAAACAGCGAGGTGCCCTGTTTTCCACCTTATTTAATGCTGATTTTTTTTCGATTCATTTGAGAGATTATTTACACAGCCCCGCGTCCCCTCAGATCGGTAATTTGTGAGCTGCCGAGAGGCAGCTGGCGTGACAGATCGCCCCCCGTCTCCTCTACTCGTAAGGCTGCGGTCGCCCTCTAGTGGCCGGTCGCGGAAATCAGCCGAATACCCTGCGCTAGTGAGTAAACTCTCGGGGATGAAAGAGGGCGAGTAACGGAACCCCCTGAAACCAACCCTTCAAGCCTCCGCCTCCCTCTATTGAGCTAAAGGCCAATGAATGTATCTAAGATTTACAGGAGCCTCTAGTGACATTCCGCAGGGGGTGCCCGCCATTTCGCGTTAACGTGTCTTGAAGCTCAAATGAAAATCGACAATTTCTGAAGCGAACAATTCCAGGATAGCTGTGGCATTTCTAAATGTAAACACAACCAGCCAATAATGTATTAAATTCCTAAACCCATTCTGAGACCATGTTGCACCCTTGCTGGCTCCGTAAAACAATGATAGATTAATGAAGCGTGAATACAATTATAGAGAAACACAGACCAGAAGAACAGGGGCAGAATCCAGTCTGCAAATGTAAATTAGTTTGCACATTGGCTTGTGTGTGTGTCCATCAGTGTTCCACTGCTGGACAAGCTCACTGGTGGAGAATGACTGCCATAATAACTATGTCTTCTAGTCCAGTATTGACTCAGTAAAATTGCTACCATGGAATCACAATAGACAAATCTTAGACTGGTAAGATAGCTCAGGTGGTGGATGTGCCTACTGCAGAGATGCATGTGTAAAGTGATGGCAACCGATATGAATCAGTTAACAGAGTTTTATCGCTTTATACAAAAAACTTTCGTTTGCGTGTGACTTATCTTGGTCAGTGATCATTCTTTGGTGTTCTGTCCTTTGCATCATATTGGATTGGGGCGAAATCCCAGTCAGACAATGAAACAGTGAAGAAAGGGGTCTTTCGAAGGTGACAGGCAGGCTAAACGAAAAATAATGTTGTATAAGAATTTCTCGTGTTTGTTTTTTTCTGCCGCGTTGCATTTGATAATGAAAAACGCAGGGGCATATTACCAACAAGTTGCGATAATTATCGCTAAATAGGCTTAGCGCGCTGTTATTCGGCCCCTTCTGTACCTGTTTAAGATACATCGCAGAGAAAACCCAAATACAAACACAGCAAATTAGCAATTACTTAAGCATTACAAGACATTTTACGGAGTCATACAACAGCCCAAGTTTTGCCTGGTTTTTGCACCCCTCAATCTCAGGGAATGGTGCTGTAATTTGGAAGCATTATGAACACCATCCCAACTCCAATACGGAATCTGTTTCAGTGCGTTTGTAAGTGTGCAAGTGTTCGTGCTGTACAAAACAAAGACGCACACGTGGGCAGCAGGGAATAAGAAATAGAATATATTTGTGATCCACTGATGATGGATGGAGTAGGCTTTCACATGCCCTTGCTGTTTATGTGAATGTCTTTCGTTAGGGGACTGCGCCATCTATTGGTCAACAGTGGGATATTTTGTGCATGGCTTCAAGTACTAGAAGTAGTGAGTGACAATGTCGGCAGAGCACACACTCTCTGAATTCCAAGCAACAGCATTTGCTACTTCTTTACCTACACAACGTATAAATGCGCAAATGATGACGGCGTCTTGTATATAGCAACTCTGTGAACTAAAGTTCTTCAAGGCGCTTCTGGCTTAGAGAAGTGGCTTTGTGCGCATGGGTTGAGGAAAGGGAAATAATCATTCTTAAGGAGAGGTGCGTAGTCGCTCGCGGCAAGGAACGTGCTTTCTATGGCTTGTTCTCATGGCCTGTGCAGTGCCTCCCTCATTTTGGAACGCAGAGAATGATTGGTGGAGCTGGGGTAGATTTTGACTGGAGGTCTGAAGGCCCCTTCTGTGGCCTTTGTGTTGTGTTTTGCTGCTGAAGTATTTTTATATCCCGTCTTAGCATTTTTGAATGATGCAGAGCAACGAAAATGATCAATATAGCCTTATAGCCCGCCGTACCGGCTATTAAAGGACCGCTGAATCGTTAAAGGCCCGAGCCGAAGGCGAGGGACTTTAACGAGACAGCAGGACTTTAATTGCTGGTATAGCCCTGCTACGAAGGGCTATAAGGCTATTAGAACATTCTGCCACTAGAGGGCAGAATGTTCATACAAATTAAACAAAGGGTTCTCGAAGCTCGAGGGGATATAATCCCCTCGAGCTTCGAGAAGCCTTTGTAGAACATTGGAATGTTGCTGGGCCTTTACCGGCCCGAAGAAGCAGGGAGCACTCCATTGTCTGTAATGGAGCTCTCAACATTCCAATGTTCTAATATTTAAAACAAACACTGAACAGTTCACGAAAGAAATGCTCCACCAGACTGCTGCAGATCCATGCCTTCAAGTGTTGACGAAGGAGAGCTTAATGAAAAGAAAGAATAATAACTATGATGTAGGACAGAGTGTGACGTATGACAAGGCTGCATGCTCTGCTCTCCCCTCTCCCCCAGATTAATATCTCAGACCTGCCAACTCACACAGTGCCACCGTGTGACACAATATCAGCTCCAATTAGATGGTCACCCGACAAGGAGCCGATATCACACGGTCGCAGGGGAAAACGAGCTGGAACCCACTGTAAATAGTGGATTTCCAGCTTGTTTTACGAAGCTTTGAACTGCCGACATTTAGGGATGTGATCTGAAAACACCCTAGGACATTCGCACCAGCCTCAGCGAGCTTTTTTTTTGGGGGGGGGGGGGGCAAAATCACTATGAATTGCTTACAAGACCTTCTCAGACTCCAGGCCTAGGTTCGCCGGAGGCCAGTCCTATTTAGCAATGCAACCTAGGTTCAGGAGAGAGAGAGAGAGGAACATTGTCTAGTTATCTGGCCCCATACATAGTTCTTTTAAGTCAGCATCACTTTGTTCATTTGTACTGTATTAGTGCTGGAAAGCACTGGTTGGGTAGCTATAGTCTTTATAAAAACTGAACATAAACATAAATCATTTAGGGACAGGAGGCTTCATGTGCACCCATACAGGATTAGTTAGCAGAATTCATAAACAGAAAAACTGACATTGAAATTGTTTCAATTTCGTATTTAATTCCCCCTTGTTATTACCACAAGAATACCCAGATCTATAAATGATTGGCTCAATGTTGTCCTTTTTCTATGTCGGTGAGAGCTGTCAATTACACCATTTTGTGCTCCAGCTCTACTGCAAAATGTATGTAGTCTTACTTCTATGTCTGTAGTATGTCATCTGCCTGGGCTTTAAAATCTAGCCTCCCTAGGTTTGAGGATATTTGCTTGGAATGTAGGCTTAAGTCAGATGGGAAGGGCACTGGGGGCATGCATTATGTGGCATTTCAAGCCATGGCGGTCATCTCTTGATGCCCCCATGGCACTGATATATTATGAACAGAATCGCAAGACATGAAAACGCTGACGTTTGATATACTCTCACAAATTAACCTGAGATGTGTTTTTGCTCTTTCGGTCATTCAACTTCAATTTAGAGTGTTGTACAGGGTCAGCACCCTGATATATTCCAGGAAAGCAGAGTACCAATAGGTATGCAGTTGTTTACCTTACCCGCCTTAAAAGGTGTGCACGACATGTTTCATGTACCATGTGGATGAAATGACTCATCTTATTTGATATAATAACATTCTCTGTAAGGTTTGTGCTTTGTATGTGCCCTCCCACACACTGAATCCCTCCCAGCAGGGTCGGGCTGGCCTATAGGGTAATCTAGCCATGCCAGAAGGGCCTCATCTGACAGGTTAGTGTGACGGCTGGCATATTTGGCTAATGTGTGGGTCATTTTATGGTCTATTGGCCCGGCATTTTAATTTCTCTGATATGGTGAGGGTTCAGAATATCAGGGAGGCAATATCGAGGTTGCACAACATTGGTGACCAGAATGTCAAGTTCCAAAATATTGACTGGGTAGTATGTATATATTTTCTACACATTACACCACATGTACATAGGTTGACAGTAAATATATATCATCGAGGCACATTGATTCACTGCTATGACATTGAAATAGTCGATAACAAAACACATTTCCCACTGCTGCTGTGTCATAAGGGAATTCCTGGCCAGGCTGACAGGGCTCTTTGAGAACCTCTCAGTCTAGCACTGGTTTGACTGAAAACTGTGAGTTAGGGGCTTGTGTTTCACCTCAAGATTCTGAGTGACCTTAAAGATAACTTGAGTCTCTCTCTCCTTGTCTATTTGAAGTCACTCAGAAACCCTCGGTGAAAAAAATGCCCGAAACACATAGTTACCCATCTCCAAATCTACATATCAATGATATATATAGGTATAGAATGGATATAGCCACATGGTCACTGGAACACACACAGAAATAAATCTAAAAGAGTAGCAACTGTGTTAGTCATGGGGTGTTGAAAAAACAGTTTTATTCCTTTGGATAGATTCCGGTCTTTTAAGTAACCTTCAGAGTGCATTGTTTTATGTCCTTTTACCCCCTTCGACGCTGATGACGAGCTCAGCTCGTCATGAAGTACACCTCTCGTACGCTCATGACGAGCTGAGCTCGTCATGAACCGCGGGATTTTCGAATCTTCAGCGCACAGCGGGAAAATGCGCCGCACCTATGGTGTTACAAGAGTAGCTGATTTGGGCTGAGCTTCAGTTCTTCATGCATTTTCACCACGCAACGTGGTACATGCATGACGCAAACCTCTAAGTCAGACTTTTGAAGCCATGCACAGCCACTTTGCGTTGCTATGAGTGGATTAAACAATCTGGAGGAACGCTATGCAGCGCAAATCACTGTGTTGCGTTACACTACCCTGGGAATTCCCTCCATGGGCATTGTATGGGTGTTCCCATGCAACACAATGAAAGATAAATTCCTAGGCAATGTTTTTATAGACTCTTTTCCATTTTGTGTGTCTTAAAAATAGACTTAGTGTAACGACAAAATAATAGAAAAATGCTGAATTTATTTTAGCAACCAATATAAAAAATGCAATATAAAAAAAACATTAAGGTGGCAAAACAATTGTTTTGCCACCTTAATTTTTTTTATATTGCATTTTTATTGTAATAAGATTTTAAAACTCGTAACAGATGAAAAAAAAACGGTATGTGGGTAATTAAAATTGTGTTTTTATATTGCATATTGTAACATTGAATACTGGCTTCTAAAATTAATTTTGCATTTTGTATAATTTTTCATTTCACTAAGTCTATTTTTAAGACACACACAATGAAAAAGAGTATATAAAAACATTGCCCAGAAATGTATCTTTCATTGTGTATTACCCTGTCCTAGGAATTGTATTTCCAATTCAGCAGGGGGTCCTTGTTACTCACATGAGTGTTCCCATGCAACTGCCATGGATTTTGACACATCTGTAGATTTTCAAGAACTTGTAAATCAGGAAGTGAGTCAAAATCTTACACCATCCCCCGGGAGGCGAAATAAGAGAAATATCTCTATTCCTCCATGTTTTTCTCTCTTTCTATGTGTGCAGCATTATGCAGCACACATAGAAAGATGACTATGCCTCCCAGGATTGTTCTTGTGCAGGAAGGTGCCCCTTCCTGCACAAAAACAATCCTGCATATGACACAGGGCGCCTTGCATAATGGAGCAAGGGTGCCTGCGTTGGAGCTAGGCTCTAAAAAGGGCGCCAGCTCAAGGGAGAGGACAGGAATGTGTCATGTTGCCTTAAATACGGCGCATTCCTGCCCTTTCCTTGTCACACTGTGCAGCGCAGTAAGGTGACACTGCGTCACAATCTGATAAGTGAGTCCCATGGTGTCAAGCAGGTGCAGGCCTGATTTCGAGTTTTGGACCCTAATGCAGTGGCGTAGCTATTCCTTTGACTGCCTGTGGCGGTCCCTGCGTTTTCCGCCCCGCTGGGGCCGCATGTAAGAGCGGGGGAGGCTGCCGCCCCCAAAAATCAGGCTCCCCGGGGTGGACCAACACCCCCCCAGCCCCACTTTGCTACGTCACTGTTCTAATGCTCACAGAATTTCAAGTAGGAGCTAGATTTGCTTCTAGTAACTGGCTCCTCATGTGGTGTACAGATTATTTTGCAGATAGATGGGTAATCAAGGATGTAAAGCTTTGTGCCTCTGAAGCACCGTTTTGAAGGAATTGAACGTAATCGTTTAGGTATAGAAGTTTAGATGCAATTTTATAGGTATTACCAACTGACATGCTAATAATTCTCTGGGCTTATTTCATCAGAGGTGGATAAAAAAGAATTTGGACTGAAGAGAAAATTGCCTATGCGTAATATTGAAAAATAAAAGCAACTCTATAAAAAGCAGTGTGTGTTAAGGGATACAGATTCAAAAAGTACCCTATATAATTTCCTGTCTCACCAGCTCTGGACGGGTCTTTTATTTCGCAAGTGCATTACCACGGTGGGCTGGGGCCACCGGAGGCCGGTTTTGAAAGCCTGGGGCCGCTCCAGTGACTCTGTCACTTCCCCTGAGCTTAACCCGTTTACGGCAGCGGACATTCCGCCTCAGTGCAGGTGTTCTACAGAGGGGGCGGGGCTGCGTCAGCCAACGGTCGTTCGAAGCACCCCCAAGGTAGTGCTCGAGTCGGCCAACGGCCAACGTGAGCACGGAACGGGTTCATTGTAGAAGGCATGAGGAGAGTTCAAGAGTCAGGCAAAAGGGAGGTAGAGAGAAAGGGATCATCAGTGCTTAATTTGTAAAATAATAAGAGATAAGGCCCTGACCAGGCGGCCATTCCAGCTTGCACCACCCATCACCCCTGTCATTGCTGCCAAAACAACTAGTAACCATCTCTCTCGCATGCAAGTGCGACATTTCAGATTATTCCAGGTCCCCAAAGGTAACGGAATAGCTGGGGAGGCAGGTATTACTAATTTGTAATGTATATTGTATTCTTAAACAACGTTGTTCCACTCATCTCTAAATTAGATGAGCTGCGCCACCATGTGACAGACTGTCATAAGTGCGGGGTTGACAACTACGTGGCGGTGCCGAGCACCGGGAACCACTGGCTCAAATTAAGCCCTGGATGAGGAAGGGAGACAAGAGAAGGAGAGATAGTGACAGAGTGGATGGAAACTAGAGAGTGATAGCCGAGGAGACAGAAGGAGCAGGGTTCGTTTGAGCTCTTTGCCAGGCCTGCTTGTGGTTCCCCAGCGTAGCCCTGGTTTGATAGCGCCTTGAATGCCAATGCAGAGTTTTCAGAGCTTTTTTCTTTCTCTCAAATACAACTAAACTCCTGTCAGTCACGCAGAGGAGCGCTTACACAAACCTGTGTGGACGCTCCCCTGACAGCGAGGGCGCTCCCGGAAGTGCTGCCGCTCACCTTGCCCTCTTATTACACTAATCATTGCCATGAGGAAGCGGCGCTCCTTCTGCAACAAGAGAGAGCTGAACTGAATTTGATATTTGCTTTTGAAAACCTTCGGGGTAGTGCGCGTGACTTGCTTAAGCTGTCTGCAGGAAGGAGGGAGTACTGGGCATACCAAGAGACGGGCTATTTTCCCCACAGGCCACCGGAGTCGTTTTTTCCCTGAGTATAAATGCACGTGCTTTTTTCTCTCATTTTTATATTTTTTTTATAAATTACTCGATAAAAGGCAGGCGACCGAAAAAAGGCTGCAGTTGACTTACATTTAAATTTATGCCAGATCTGTGTTTTTCAAAAGTCAGTAATGTGAGCCAACCATACTATACATTCGATACCCTAAAACTAACGTGAATGAATAAAATAAATTACATTTCTCATTAAAAAAATGAAATATTCAAAACTTCTCTGAGACGGAAACTTTATATGCAATACCACAAGCAATGTGTAGAAAACCCCTCCAATTTTCTCTAAATTGAAACCATTATCTCAAGTTACTAGACATTTAGGTTTGCAAAGAGGCAAACTTCAGATTTAGCTCCCAACTAGTTCCTGACATTTTTCCTTACCTCAAAACTGCAACTTATTTTCAGCCTCTTTTGCTTATTTCACCACCTACCTAGCTCTTGTTTAATCCCATTATTGTTGCAAACATCCGTTCTGTTTGCACATTAGTAGGTAGAACGAAAGGGATGTTATAATAGTAAATCGCTGATCTGAATTGCTTTCTTGCACACTTCCACTTCGCAGATTCCTATTTCATCGACCTTGGACAGACCTTAAGACCAATCAAAAATGTGGAGATTGGCACCTGGTTCCCCAGTGCAGACGTTGTAGGCTCTGGCCCTAACTCCGGTTTAGAAATTTTCCAGGAGAGACTTGTTTATTTATTATATGTGTTTTTATATAGCACGGACTTTACCCGAATGTGTCAGAGCACTTAGGAACTGCAATGATACATGAGGAGAAAATGACAAGTGAACAAATTACAGAAGCAAACGTTAAGATACATGAGGCAAAAGTGACAATTGTGAGCAAACAAAATACAAGAGGTAGCAAACGATACATTACAGGCGGAAAAAGTGTTATGTGTGCAGGTTACAAAAGCATACAAAGTACAAGTAGAGGTATAGGACTGCAATAAATGGCAGACACTCAAACACAAGAACAAGCGTTACGTAGGCAATGGTGGCACTTGCGCAAGTATTTAAAGCAAACAAAATGTAAGAGGTAGCAAACAGTATGTTACAAGAGAAAAGTGACGTGTGCTTGTTACAAAAGAGTACCAGTACTGGACAGATGGCTCAGTGGGCTGTAGGCCTCCAGTTCGATTTAAGGGAGGCTGAAGCAGCATGTAATCATTAGGCGGTTGATAAAATGCATGCAGATTTCGTGCATACAACTTCAGCACGGTCAAAAAGCTAACCCCGCCCCTTGTTCCCCCTTAGCCCCAGCCTAAACTCCGCCCACTGCTCCTTTTGGTGGGTACCTGCACTTATTTTTTTCCATTTAAAGCACTGGCTACCACCGACCACTACTAATGGCCACCATAAGAAAGTGTGTAGCTTTCCCAGTGGTGTGTCAGTTCTGAAGCGGGGACATCCTGAAGGAAGAGTATGAATTTATTTATAAGTTTTATATAGCGCTAGTTAGACCCGTGGGCATCCGAGCGCTTTACATACACAAAAGAAACAGCATGTTGCAACATGATATAAGGATGCATAAAGAGATAGGTATAATATTTCAAGACAGAATACATTAAAGGGGCAAGTGATAGCTTAGGTAGATGAAACAGTAAAATGACCTCCAATCCTTGGCGGTCTAGATTGTGAGGAGAGTTCGATAAGCTATTGGAGCCTGGATCAGTTGGCTTTGGTGGTAAAGTATTTGTTGAGGAGATGGAGGTTTAATGGATGAATTGAAGCACAAGTTCCTACCAAAAGTCCACCTTAGCCCACTCCTTTTATTGGACTTAACATAAAGGGTGAATTTCTAGAGTTGGTCAAATAACTGTAGTACTGCTCTAAACTGTACTGTGCGGTAATACCCCACCTGAACCATGCAATCACAAGTGAATCCCAATGAAATGGCTAATAACTGTGTGGGCACTGTTCTTTCAGGGGGACATTTTTCACAGAATTGCCATTTCTGGGGTTATCAATATACTCATTTACCAGCTGCTCTAGATTCTTTGCATTTCTTCTAATATCTTTATATACAAAAAAATAATATTTTCTTCTTGTTGCAACTGAGGCACAACTGTTGATAAATACGATCTGGGGCGTTTCGAGTAGTTATTGCCAAACGAGCAGTGGCTAATGGGTGTCTGCTGTCTTGTGATGTGATGTGCGAAAGGCCACGTATACACACACACACACACACCACACACACACACACACACATACATATATATATATATATATATATATATATATATATATATATATATATATATATATATATTTCGTTTTCACATATTGATATAGAAAGCATTGGGTACATGAATATAATAGTATGCCAAATCTCTCCATTTTGTTGCTCACCTAATGTTGTCTCCCTCTGTTTACCTCAGGTGATGTGAGGTAAACGTTTGCTTTCCTAATGTATTCTGTGTAATGGTTTCTTTTGATTGCTGGTGTTTTTGACTGCAGGCTATAATACTGCGTAATTGACAGTTTTATGTGCTGCTGTCATTCATTTTTATGAGACAGTTTCCAAACTTGGACAGATATGGAGCTACATTGCTGGTATTGAAAGGCATGAAAAATGGCTCCTCCGCAGCAGCCATTACGCCAGCGCTAAAGCATCCATTTACTTTAACTGTCAATTGATATCAATACGAGATGATGCCCCGCTTTCTGGCAGTCATTACTGCGTCAGGAAGAGCTGAAATTGAAATCATCTATTCAGAGCCTGGAGTTGTACTTCATGTGCTAGTTCCACAGCTCCTCGCTCGGCTGCCGTCTCCTCGCAGCTAATGGTGTAACGCAAAATAATGCCCCGCCCCACTCCTGCAGAATATAATGATGGGCCCCTGAGTCTTCCATATCTCACAGATATTCATTGGCCCTGGGCTGAATGGTGGCCCCTTGAATTATTGTGGCCCTCCTGCACCGTAAGAGCTGCAGTGGCCTGTGTTACGCCCACCCCTCGTGCCCCACATTGTTGTGCCACGTAGGGAGCTTGATGTCCAAGCGGGCAGTCTTGCTTGCTTCCTATGGTTAGCTTCCAGGACATGCAGCATTGACGTTGGCTCATATAAGTCCCAAAAGGTGACCTCAGTGGTTGAAATGAACTCCCCAAAAAACAGCATTCACCTCACATTACTGCAAATAGCGTTCCCTAGGTTTACTGATGTGTTGTTAACTGCACAAAAAGCACTCTGGAGTTGCCAAAGGGTGACATGTGGATGTTTTAAAAAAACATGGTTGATAAATGAATAAGTAAATTCTTGTGGACTGGAAAGGAGGGGGGACAAAAATATTTACAACAAGGGGTGGTGAGGGACAGAGTCTCTGAATTAAGCAGAAAGCTCTCACCCAGTCAAGAGATCAGGGCTGGATCCAACACCGTTTTTTAGCTCACTGCACCATCCCAGTTTCAGAACCTGGCTGTATGCAAATTAGTCTGTTCCTGTCCCAGTGCATGATGGGAACAGGGCAAACCAAACTACAAAAGCCAATTCTTACACTGGGAAGGAAACAAGCTCCCGGGGACCGGTTTCTGGCATTACAGCCGTCTTCGGCCCGGTTTGCTTGAATCCTGATGGTGCAATGAGCAAGGGTCTCACGTCTGAGAATACCCTTCCACGCTTAGGGTGGACAAAAATATTTACAACAATGGGTGGTGAGGGACAGAGTCTCTGAATTAAGCAGAAAGCTCTCACCCAGTCAAGAGATCAGGGCTGGATCCAACACCGTTTTTTAGCTCACTGCACCATCCCAGTTTCAGAACCTGGCTGTATGCAAATTAGTCTGTTCCTGTCCCAGTGCATGATGGGAACAGGGCAAACCAAACTACAAAAGCCAATTCTTACACTGGGAAGGAAACAAGCTCCCGGGGACCGGTTTCTGGCATTACAGCCGTCTTCGGCCCGGTTTGCTTGAATCCTGATGGTGCAATGAGCAAGGGTCTCACATCTGAGAATACCCTTCCACGCTTAGGGTGGACAAAAATATTTACAACAAGGGGTGGTGAGGGACAGAGTCTCTGAATTAAGCAGAAAGCTCTCACCCAGTCAAGAGATCAGGGCTGGATCCAACACCGTTTTTTAGCTCACTGCACCATCCCAGTTTCAGAACCTGGCTGTATGCAAATTAGTCTGTTCCTGTCCCAGTGCATGATGGGAACAGGGCAAACCAAACTACAAAAGCCAATTCTTACACTGGGAAGGAAACAAGCTCCCGGGGACCGGTTTCTGGCATTACAGCCGTCTTCGGCCCGGTTTGCTTGAATCCTGATGGTGCAATGAGCAAGGGTCTCACATCTGAGAATACCCTTCCACGCTTAGGGTGGACAAAAATATTTACAACAAGGGGTGGTGAGGGACAGAGTCTCTGAATTAAGCAGAAAGCTCTCACCCAGTCAAGAGATCAGGGCTGGATCCAACACCGTTTTTTAGCTCACTGCACCATCCCAGTTTCAGAACCTGGCTGTATGCAAATTAGTCTGTTCCTGTCCCAGTGCATGATGGGAACAGGGCAAACCAAACTACAAAAGCCAATTCTTACACTGGGAAGGAAACAAGCTCCCGGGGACCGGTTTCTGGCATTACAGCCGTCTTCGGCCCGGTTTGCTTGAATCCTGATGGTGCAATGAGCAAGGGTCTCACATCTGAGAATATCCTTCCACGCTTAGGGTGGACAAAAATATTTACAACAAGGGGTGGTGAGGGACAGAGTCTCTGAATTAAGCAGAAAGCTCTCACCCAGTCAAGAGATCAGGGCTGGATCCAACACCGTTTTTTAGCTCACTGCACCATCCCAGTTTCAGAACCTGGCTGTATGCAAATTAGTCTGTTCCTGTCCCAGTGCATGATGGGAACAGGGCAAACCAAACTACAAAAGCCAATTCTTACACTGGGAAGGAAACAAGCTCCCGGGGACCGGTTTCTGGCATTACAGCCGTCTTCAGCCCGGTTTGCTTGAATCCTGATGGTGCAATGAGCAAGGGTCTCACATCTGAGAATACCCTTCCACGCTTAGGGTGGACAAAAATATTTACAACAAGGGGTGGTGAGGGACAGAGTCTCTGAATTAAGCAGAAAGCTCTCACCCAGTCAAGAGATCAGGGCTGGATCCAACACCGTTTTTTAGCTCACTGCACCATCCCAGTTTCAGAACCTGGCTGTATGCAAATTAGTCTGTTCCTGTCCCAGTGCATGATGGGAACAGGGCAAACCAAACTACAAAAGCCAATTCTTACACTGGGAAGGAAACAAGCTCCCAGGGACTGCTGTGCAACAGCTTAAAGAAAAAAAAGCACTATGATGTGGTGAACACTTCCAGGGTCATAGTTTTTTTGCTTTACTTTAAGCCATTTTCCTTAGCAGCCCACGCCAAAGCCAATAGATCTCGCATAGACAAAACCTACTGACTTTGCCAGTGCTTGTTTTTTTTCCACTGGCCCACTACAGAAAGGGACCAGCCTTATACAAATCAACATGTCCTGCTCCTCCACCTGGAACAGCATTCATTAAACAGAATAGGCCTCACTTCAAACACCAATACTTTTAGGCAATTATTAATTAATTAAAACTGTGGCAACAGGAAACAGAGAGGGTGATGAAAATGTGGAGGAGTTACTCACATTCCACCCTTTTGCCTGAAAAACTTGGCAGAAGGTAGGCCCCACCAACACCTCCACTCTACTGGTATCTGCAGAGATACCAGTCCAACTAGGACCACAGTCCCAGTCAGGGTAAGCTAGATTCACACTAAAAGATAACCTGTGCTCACCCTCAGGAAGCTTGGCACAGAGCAGTCGGACTTATCTAAAGGAGCAATGTGCATAGTATTTGTGCAACACACACCCACAATAACACAATGAAAACATCACAAAAATACTCCACCCGTTTTTTTAGAATCATTTTCTGAGTAAAAAAAGACCAAAATGACAAAAATCCAATCAGTAGAACCGGAGTTATGAATTTTTAAAGATTCAATCAAAAAGAAGTTCTTAGAAGTCAATATCACTAATGAGAAACTTGAGTGTGCGCCGGACTGAGGCAAACTCAATCTTCATGCCAACCGTGATGGAGGCCAGGCCAGCTAAAGGACTCAAGCAGGTCCCACTGAGAAAGTACTTTGTATGGAGCAAAGCATAGATATCAAAGTCTTGATGCATCAGTTTCGATCTGTGAAGGTGATGAAGAAACCCTTTAGGATGCAGGCACTGTGTTGTTGTCGAGCCACGCTGTCCATTGTCGTCGAGCCACGCTGTCTGTCATCCTCAAGCTTTGCGGTACATCGAAGCAATGACAATTTGAAGGAAGTATTTAATGGCCTTCAGAACAGGGGGAAACCCAGCAGGCCCTTAAAGTCACTCTGGGTTCAAGTGAAATGGGTCTAGTCCTTGTCCTCAGCAGGGCAGAGATCAGCAGGCAGCAGGGCATCTCATGAAAGCAGAAAGCAGTTCCTTTAGAGCTGCAGTCAGACAGAGTTCTTACTCCTAGTAGAGTTCCTCAGAGGTCCAGTAGTGTACTGTCTTGGTAGGGTCAGAGCCATAGTACTTATACCCAAATGTGCCTTCGAAGTGGGGGTGACTTCAAAGCAGGCCCTTGCATTGCACAGGTCCCCTTTCATCCCAGCCCTGTCTGCCAGGCTATCTGTGGGGAGTAACCAGCCATTTGTGTGGGAAACAGGACAGTGTCTATTCAGGGGTAAGCTTCATCTCCCTTCCCTCTTCCTGCCCAGAAAGAGGTATCAGAATGTAGATGAATGCAGGTGAGTTCTCTGTTACACCCATCCTTCCTGTGTTTGTGGCTGCCTAGAGCCAGAGTCTTCAAACTGGGAGGTGGCCCCCATAGCGGGCCTCAAGTGATCCAGGGTGAGGGGGGGGCAGGCTTTGGCCAAAAGAAGCATTATGGTGAAAACAGTGCTTTGTTTTAAATGGAAATAATGAGCGTCAGTAAGCCACTCTGTAACAGCTCATTACTAAGATATTTTGTCATATATATCCTAGCTGGGAGTATGCATCAAAAGGGAAAGAAGTCCAAACATTCTTAAAAACCCCTCCACCATTTCTAATAATCCCACTGTGGATACATTTACACACTAGTAAGGCCTGTCTGACCAGAATAGTTAGTTTGGCAATCATGTATTCAATTGCATTTTTAAAATGGTAACATAACTTAACTGCAATGTTTAAATAAGTCTAGGCATATTTAAACCGTGACAATTTAATAGATGAGCCCTGATGATTTTTGTTTTTATTGGGGGCGGGGGGGGGGGGGGGGGGGGTTCGGCATTAAAATGTTTGAAGAACCCTGGTCCACAAGGAATGCACACAGTATGGCTGTCACCCACCTCAGACGTGTATTGGCAACAGGGTACAGGCACACAGAGCGAAGTTAAGAGCAGAGAAATGCCACTTTCGAAAAGTAGCATTTTAAAAATAGTAATGTTAACTCCATCTTTACCCCTAAAGAAGATTTCTTATTACTATTCCAAAGATGTGAAACATGATGAGCTACTACCTTCTAATCAGGAATAACAGCTTAAAAGTATTTTAAGTAAGTCCCAATTCTAGCCTATGAGAGGAGTAGGCCTCACAGTAGTGAAAAATGAATGTAGCGGTTTGTCACTACCAGAAAATGAAAAACTTAACAGTACATGTCCTACTTTTTAGTTACACAGCGCCCTGCCCTTAGGACTAACTAGGGCCTGGCCTACCTTTGTGGTGAATTATATGTAATAAAAGGGAAGTTTAATGCTTGGCAAAAGCCAAGTCGAAGTGGCAGTGAACTGTACACACAGGTCTTGCAATGGCAGGCCTTTGACAGGTTCGAAAGGCAACTTTTGTGGGTGGCACAACCAGTGTTGCAGGCCCACTAGTAGCATTTAGATTGCAGACCCTGAAGACAAGGTATAATGCTTTAGAGGGACTTATCAGAAACCTAAATATGCCAATCATGTATACACCAATGTAACTATGTTTAGTAGAGAGGCACATGCCCTTTAGCACTGGTCAATGATTAGCAGTGGAAAAGTGCTTAGAGTCCTAGGACCAACAAAAAGATACAGCAAAAAGAGGAGGTAAGCAGGCAAACCTTTTGGGTTAAGACCACCCAAAGGATGACAGGTCTAACAGTATCCCTATGAAGTAGTCCTTTTAAATATCTCCTGCTCAGCACCTCTAAAACATAAACAAACTGTCCAAGAGACTTCACATGGGGCAAGAGGAAAAGGGATTCGATTTTCTTATTCTTAAGTCTCTTCCAGTGCTTTATGAAGGTTAAAATATGTGGAAGTGTGGGATTCTAAAAGGAGTGGGGCTTAAGATGTATATCTCAGAAGCCTCCACAGGAGGTGTGGCCTATGCCACTAAGGGCATGACCTTATACATATAAAGTAGAATCCGGTACTTCACAAATCCAAAAATAGAGTCTAATTGACAGAAAACAGATGAAATCAGCAGATAAAGGGTACTCATATAACAGTTAATATAGCAGTAATATCCTGGACCATAATCAATGAACCACTTGGCAAGGTAAATTTAAAAGTAAGCGGTTCCTTGAATACATGCTGTTACTAACCTCCAAGAGTCAGGTTAATAAAGGAAATAACTTAGTTATTTCATTGGCATGAAATAGCATTTTAAGACCGGGGACACCAGTGACAATCTACAGTGCTGACTGTGTCCCAAAGGGGGCTTCTGGTGAAGATGCATTGCAGTTCTGTGATGTGACAGCTAGAAGGGGCGAGGAACACAGAAAGGAAATCTTTTTTTTATTGTTTATATCACCGAGTCATTTCTTGTTTATCTGGGGAACTCTCTCTTTTTTTAGGTTAATTAGGAACATTCATCCTGGTTGGGACTATGCACCAGTTCAAAAGAATTGCAGTAGGTACACAGTTGACTAGAGTGATCTCTTTTCCAGAATCTGAGGACAACTTGTAGATTTAATTCAATTTCCTGAAATTGAGGGACAGGCCAGTCACAGAAATAGAATTCAGGATTGTTGAATAAGGCACAACGACACACCATGCCATCAACATGTTGTGATATGATAGGCATTACTAATTGAATGGGAAATATTTTGCAAAGTATGCCACAAACGTCGCAATCCGTTGAATAATCAAGACAAAGATGTCTTTCGATCAAATACGTAGGTGGAATGTGGCCATCTATTCTCGCAACACATAGCATGCAAGTATGGACGCAACCTAGTCAGTCAAGTCCTTGGATACCGAACAGAGAATGTCAGAGGTTTGCGAACTCTCCTGTTATTATGTGACTCCAACTTTTTTTATCCAGTTTAATTGAAAAGGAGTGAGCCTCGGTTGCTGCACGTCTTTTGATCTGCCTCCATCTTCGATCCTGCAGACATCATTGAACTGCAAGCTCTGAAATGAGCTCAAGCCAAGGACAGAGCAGGGGAAACTCAAGGAACGGAGCTCTGCCGCGTTCATGCAGAGCACTATGAGAGCTGGCCCTTTGTATTCCTGGAGAATGACAAGCTCGCGAACAATGACACTGGCAGCCATACAGCTTGTTATGAGCATCACTCTTGGCACAAATATTCCTGGAGAACCAAATGTGAGGTGTGCTTTTAGGTATACTTCGAGCAGGGGTAAAACGCATGTCCCGGCCGCTGATCCAGCACAAGGTTGTCCCCAACCCTTTTTAAGGGGACCCCATTTAGAACAAGGCTAATAAAATCTGTAGCATATAGGAGACTCAAGGCCCCTTATTTTTATTTTTTTGCAGAGTTTTATATAGCGCGAACTTGACCCGAAACGGGTATCAGAGCGCCTTACATAGCACCAGTTACGTTATATGAGGACAGACATTCATTTTTGTTAGGCACTGGGAAATTAAGTGATTTGCTCAGAATCACAGGATGTTTGGCGTCGTTACCGAGACTCGAACCCAGATCCCCTAGTCCGAGGTCGAGCGCCCTAGCCATTAGGCCAATTACATTTACAGGGGCCCATCATTTTGTGTTACGCCACTGAATTAAGGGTAGTAATTGCTATGCTTATGATACTGCTTGCAAACATTATGGACTTGTTTGCAGCCCATGCCTTTAAGCTGATCTGCCTACTGGTCTTTTAGCACTAAGGGTATATTTGGATTTGGTGTCCTTTATGTAGTGGTTTCATGGGTATTCTTGTCATTCCATTTTTTATTCATGTGTCACACCTTCAAATTTTCAGTAGAGGTTGGTTAAAATACGACTGTCAACTGAGTCAAAGGATGTGTGTTGTCACTTCCTTCCTCTCCCCTTTATAATTGTAGTGACATGACACCACTTCAGTATGCCTGTGTGAATTCCTGGGGCCAGGTAAACACAGTGGGAAAAACAGGTCTGGAGAACACAGAAAAAAGAGTTATGCATAAAACCGACAAGATCCAGCAGAAGCAGGGCCACTACGGACACTCCGGAAAGAGCAACAGAAGACAAGTGATGCTAAAAACAGCGGTGGCTTCTCCACAATGGCGGAGGAGCATCGCCCCACTGCCTGGCTCAAAGCCAGTAAATAAAAAATAAAATGATGTCAATGTATTATATTTCTTTTTCCGGCTCTGAGCCAGTTTGCAAAGGGAGCGGCAGGGCATTGGGAGGAGGAGTGCGATGTGCACTTCACTCCCTGAGTGTGCATATTCCTGTTGGCCGGCCATCTCAAGCTGACCAAAACACACATACATGCTTAGGTTTTCTCCAGCCCAGCTACATTGAGCAGCCAGGCTGGAGAAACCCCACAGACTCCCTGGTCTGAGCTGGGCATCTTTCCTGCCTGCTCAGACCAATCCCTGCGCTGCACTCATGAGAGAGCCGCACGGGGATTGCAGGGAATCCGTGACGTGGGCCCCATGCTTGCTGGAACCAGGAAAGACTGTGCTGAGTGAGACGCAGGAGGCAGCTCCAGGTAAGATTTTATGTTAAATGTATTTTTTATTATAACCCCCGCCCCGCGCGCTTCCCTGCACCCTCTCCACCTGCCCCACCACCTCTTTATTGTGGCAGCCGCAACTGGCTAGAAATCAAAATCATAAGGAGCTTTCTGCTAAGAATCCATGAGAAATATCAGCTCTAGCACATTGTAGAAATAAGAACGGGAACCAAACTGGAAAAAGAGGTTAAATGGCTGCAAAACCCACAGATAGCAGGAAAGTCAATAACATCCTGAGCTTCCATAGGACCCTCTTTTCAACCTGGTTAGGGTCAGTCGCTCTGAAATTTCCACTCTTCCTAAAGACTATTGTTAAGTGTTCCCAACTGAAGAAGAAAGAATGGGCTTTAAATACCCAACCAAAAAGAACTAACTACTACAAAATATTTGACCTAGACAGGAGCATTTGTCACTCAAAAATACCCTTGAACGTTCCCTGTCACCATCTGAAATTCTTTCGAGGTACTGGGGTTGTGTAGTTTGGGTAAATCAAAGGATGGCACACCGGTCTTTGACCTGTACTTTGAAACTACTGGATGTTGCAACTTAATTCGATAACTAAGAGGTTGGAGGCCCATTATTCTCATGCATAGTTTAATATCCTTACCATGGTATACTTACCCACTTTGAAATTAATCACTGTTGAGTACTATCGGAGTGATTCCCTTTATGATGCTATTTATTATTAAGGTTTCAATATTCTCGTCTCATTTATTCGGGCATTCCAGGTAAATCTCAGGTTTACCTGTATGTGTGCATCTTGCGTGCTCGTATGTTTTTAATTACAGCGGAAAACTGTTGGCCGCATTTACAGAAACATGCCAGAGCGTGGTGTTACGCCAACTTTGCCAACGCCGTGCTCCGACATTTTTTAAACACTGGGATGCACTCTATTTACAAAAATATAGTGAACCCTGCATTTCCCTTAGTGCTGGTGCTAAAAAGCTGCCTAGTGCCAGTGCAGGCACCCTTACGCCATGGGACACCTTCCTGCATATAAACAATCAATAATGGTGATTTGCACTTTCTATACGTGTTTCAAAATGCAGCACACATAGTAAAACGCAAAATACAAGGAGAAATTAATAATTTCTTCTCGTCTTGCCAACCTAAGACCAGACCCTGGCCTCAGTTTCTGGCGCTGTCTCAGCCTTGTAAATCTGGGACAGCATCAAAAAGCAATAGGTGTTGCGGTGGAACGCCCAAAGCAACGTGCATAGCCTGCGTCTTTGCCGCAGCAGACTGCGGCGGTAAGGGGCTTATTTAGAAGGTGACGTTAGGCCACGTTAAATGGCTTAACACCACCTTGTAAATATGTGAAATGGCACAATGCCACCGGAGCATCAGAAAAAGTGATGCTCTGGTGAATAGGACACGTTACAACGCAAACATTTACAATGCATGCCTTTACAACGCGGTTTTTACATCGCAATATCCATTACAACACATGATTTTGCAATGCATTTTTAGAAACTACATTTACAACGCATTCCATTACAATGCGTACCATTACAACGCATATTACTTTTAAGACAACAGTAGGGTAAGTGTTGGATAGTGTAGCAGTAAAAATGACTATTACCACTCCAGTGAGCGCAACAGTAGGGTAAGTATTGGATAGTGTAGGGGTAAAAATTACTATTGCCACTCCAGTGAGTGCAACAGTAGGGTAAGAGTTGGATCATGTAGGGGTGGCAATTACTATTGCCACTTTAGTGAGTGCAACAGTTGGGTAAGAGTTGGATAGTGTTGGGATAAAACTTACTATTCCCCATTACTTACCTTATAACACATTGTAATGGCATGCGTTTTAGTGACATGTGTTGTAATGGCATGCGTTGTAGTGACATGCGTTGTAATGGCTGCGTTGTAATGGCATGCGATGTAAAGGCAGTTGCGTTGTATTGACTCCGGTGGCGTTAGGGTCTTGTAAATATGTCCCTAAGTATCCTCCTCCCTTCCCCAGTCTAATCCCTTTCCAGGCAGGAAGAGCACGTGGATACTTGCTATCTTTCAGCAGAGCTGGAGTATCCAGAGGTGTTATGGTTCCGAGTTCTCTTTGAGAAAAATGCGTTATCCTTTCAGAACGGATCCAAAAAAATCACGTTAATGTTTATCTCTTTTAGGTTATGTTTTTAGTCTGTCCCTGGTTATAAATATACCTATTAGACGTCTCTATGGTTTTTCTTCCATCAGCCTGATAGGCAGAGCCAGGTCTGTCACCTGTGACATGCACATTAGGAACAGATCTTGGCTATGTGTTTATGGCATCAGGCTATCTTAGTAGTAATGGCCCCAGCTGTGAGTGATCACTGTAGAGAGGAGTGCATGAGAGAGAGAGAGAGAGAGAGAGAGAGAGAGAGAGACAGAGACAGGAGATTGATGGATCGAAAGAGAGCAATACCATGAGAAGGCAAAGCGAACAGCGCTGGTTTCAGCATTTTTGCCAGGGCTTGTTCTGTTTCCCCAGTCCGGCCCGAAGAGGGTGTATTTTTCCCCCAATTTGGTGTCATATTTTAGGGAAATACTTTCTGCAAATGTAGGAAAAATAGACTTTTATCCCATTTCAAATTTTAAATCTGCGCACGTCTGTGTGTTTCTTCTGAAAATTATTATGGTGCATGGAACTACATGTGAAATATGTTACATTGTGAGTTTAAATATACGTTTAAAAATAATTCATTGTGCCTGCATGGAGGTGGGTTTTCATAACACTTTCGCATACAAAGCTTTTCTCCACCTAATGCCCTTCGGTTTTCATGCTTTTCTTTGTACAAGTGTTGAATTAATGTCATCACATGCAAGGCACTGTGATTACCCCCTTTTCTCTTTTTATTTTTCCCATCCACCTCACTGTAGCAATTTATCACAGATTTGCAATTTTGCCACCTACACTTGTGTTGAGAAGCTGTAGCATGGAGAATGGCCTGCACAACAGAAGCAGGAGCAGAAACTCCAGGTATCCCAGCAAAATATTGAGAATTAGAAAAATAATGTTGGGAAAAATGAATGCAGTTGGGAAGGAATGAGATAAAAATGGTAATCCTTCATTTGAGACAGAAGACAATTCGCATTGAATTTCTATCACAAATCAAGGTGTTGATTTGCCATAAGCGCTACAGACGACATCAAGGAACACCAGTGTCCATAGGACACATTATGCTTAAGTTGTTTTGTAGCCCCCCCACCCCCTCCCCCAGTCAATCATGTTGGGCTGTGTCACTTGGGCTTCCATCTAAATGAGTGTGAAAAACAGCCTCCTCCTCTACTCCGTTCTCCGTCCTCTTCCTTCCTGCAGTCCCAGTCAGCAGCAGGAAGCACCCACCCTCCCAAGATCCCCATAGCCAATCACAACGCTGCAATGCAGCATTATGAGTGGTCTCAGTGCCGCACTCAGACGAGGACTGGAAGGGTTTGCATGTTCCTCACCAAGCTGTGTAATGTAGCCTGGTGGGGGACATGCAAAGAGCGCGGGACTGCTTGGGGCGGCACAAGAGGGGCGGCCTAGCAGTCCTGTGCACTTCAGGAGTGAAAACAACTCCTCTACCTACTCCGCTAGCCCTGCCCTGCCCGAAAGCCACTGAATTATATAGGAAAAATAAAATGATAACAACAATAGTTATTATAATCTTATTTTTCCTTTTGTTTAGTGGGGTGATGCTCTTCATTTTCTTCTTTGTGGTGACCTCCTAACTTCCTATTTTGAGCCTGGCTTGAATAGCACTTAACTTTACCCATCCCCCCCCCCCCCCTATTCAGAGTAGATAATTCTTTCCCATCCACCTTTGAAACAGTCTGACCAGCCCCTGGCTACCGAAGCAGGCCACTTCAGTACCTCTGTATCCAGTCCACCCTTTCCCTCTGCTGGTCACACCATTTGCTTTTTGCTGTAAGCACTGCCTCGCCTGTTGAGAACCTTCAGTCTCACACTTATACTCACCACCACCCTGGCCTCATGCCCTGCTCCAGCACCACCGGAAGACATTTCTTCTTCCTGTTTCTTGCTTCTTGCTTCCAAGCCTTGCGTCTTTCCTCCCTCTTGCCTCTTCCCACCCTCTTGCCTCTTCTTACCAGACTTGACCTTGAAATCTGTGGGACATTTTTATAAATTTGAACTGATATTCAGTTACTAGGTGTAATTCATTCCTGCCTCTTCAAAATCAATTAAATTCCCATCAGCTTTCGAGGGGTTCCAAACTTTCCAGAAATGGGAGCAGAAGGGGATATGAGGCAATATGGCTAGCAGGATGGATGGATGATGGATGGATGAGTGGATGGATTGATAGAAGGATGGATGATGGATGAATGGATGGATAGATGATGGTTGGATGGATGGATGGATACGTGGATGGATTGATAGAAGGGTGGATGATGGATGAATGGATGGATAGATGATGGTTGTATGGATGGATGGATCCAAGTGAAAAGGGGAAATACAAAAGACATGAATAAATACTGGGCCTCATTTGTGGGGATTTAGCATAGGGCAGCGCAGCAAGTCACTCTACTGCGCTGCCCAACATCAAAGTGAAAGGGCAGGAATGCAACGTATTTATCCAATATGGTGCATTCCTGTCCTAGCCCCCTGTGCTTGTGCCGTTTCAGCAGCCTAGTGCCAACGCAGGCACCCTTGCACCATGGTGTGTTGGGTGTGTTGTTTGCAGGACTGTTTAAGTGCAGGAAGGGAAACCTTCCTGCACAGAAACAATCCATAGAAGCGTGTTCCTCCTTATATGTGTGCTGCAGAATGCAGGACACATAGAAAGGGTAAAGAACAGGAGAAATGAAGTTCTTTGTCCACGTTACGCCAGCCCTGGAGAGACGTAAGGATTTGGATCCATTCACAGGTTTACAAGTCCTTGTCAATCTGGGAATGCATTAAAACCCATGAGAGTTGTGTGGGAACACCCACCGCAACACCCATGGAAGGCCTCCCTTGCTCAGAGTAAGGCGATGCATCGATTTGCGCTGCGTTGCCTTGCTCAATATTTATGAGGCCACTCAAAGCCACGCAATGTGGCTTTGTGTTGCTTCATAAATCTGATTTAGAGACTTAAGTCATGCATGTACCACTTTGTGCAGTGCAAACGTGACAAAAGGCTCCCACAAATATGCCCCACTATGTCTGCCATTAAGTGCAAAACAGAGTCAATTCGAAAGAGTGAGATGGCGGAAGGAGACGAGTATTTGTTAAGGGAGAAGAGGTGGAAGGAGAAGTAGAAAGCAGAGAGTAAACAAGCAACAGGGCTTTGTAGCGAGGAAATGCAGAAAATAACTGCGATCTGGAGTGAGGACGGAAAGCCAGAGGGAGTTGGAGAAAGAGTTCCCCCGGGGAAGGAATGAAATGAGAATAAAAGTGCACAGGATTTACTTTTTCGAGCCAATATCAGAGAGGAATCGCTGAGTAAGGGGCACAAACATTCCCCCGTCCCTGATGTTTAGACATTAGACTTCTCTACCACGTCTGATATTTGTTGCAAATCAAAGCAGCGGAGCGGATGCAAACAGGCGGAAGTGCGTCCTGGGACCACTCCGCCGCCGCGAGACTAACGGGCTTCTGCTCCAATTAAGCACGGTGTCATGCACAGGTTGTCCCAGCTGCAACAATCGGGCTCCCCTCAGCTGGAAAAGCGCGCCTCATTATCCACCTCGCAGTGTAACACGGTTCTCTCCTCAACAAAAAGATCTTGTGTTCAAGAGCAGTGGAGGAAATGTATTCCCTCTTCTCCCTTGCTAGAATGTTCCAGAAGCGGGGCCCCCCGCCATGTGTCACTCAAGGTCACGTGATGGGACAGTGTGGCTCCTGCTAGGTCTTGCGAACTGCCTTTTCAGGCACCACAACCCTTCTCTGTGGAGAGCGACTGATCTATTTTGAGCTCGCTAGAAAGGGATGAAAGGACACAAAAGCATGTCCCCTACAGGCAGTGTTGTCATCCTCGAACAAGGAATAGCCCGCGGAGGATCAGGATTGACATTGTTTCTGTGGGGCAGTGGAATATACCAAAAGGGTACAACACAACAGGGGCTCTGCCCCATTCACTTTCTGAATCTGCATCAAGGGACAAAAAAAATGTGTCCAGTTCATCCGCATCCTTGCTGCGCGCTACCACCATTAATAACATGCTCATTTCTCACCACGCTGCTCCCTGTCCCAGCAGGGACAGCGGGATGACTTGTAAACAGCAGGTGGAAATGCTGCTTAGAGCCTGGCGGCCATTTATATGGAGATAACTCTTGACAAATTGCGCGGGCAAGAGCGGCCAACGAGGTAGGCCAGAAGCTGCATGTTTGTTCCGGAGGTACAACACTGCGATTTAATCACACAACTGTGTGTAATGCATTGCCTTGCGGCCTGGGCAGGAAGGCAAGGCAATGCATGCAGTCCTGTCATCCAAGTTGTTGAACAGCTGATGGTACAACCACCAAAGGTTGAGTGCGTTGGGGTGCGACTCGATGTTCGACATATTGTCAGCCAATGGGAAGTAGGTGATACTGAGATATGTACATTGCACAGGTTTCAACTGCAGAGATGTAATCAAACCATTAATCATACTCTTACTGTCAACCTTATACAGATGGGCAGGGTGGAGAGTGATACATAGTACGGATGGTTCTATTAGTTGAGCGGCAGCCTGCTCACTATACGTTACCTGAGGAGTATGGCACTTAACTGTTTCATTTGTGGTTCTGTGTTTTGTAATGTAGTGGACGAAACTCAGGGCTCGAGTTGGGGTACCACGCGGGTGGGCGGCGTCCCCCACTTATTTTACCGGGAGCTCGATAACTGGAGCAAATGGAGCCACACATTCACTCTTTGGCCTCTCTGGGGCGAGATCAGAGCTCATTCAGAATGCTACTCACGAGCTGGCTTCTCTGATGCAATCGCATCTAAGGGTTAAGCGAGGGGAGGCAATGAGTATGATGGTGCAAGCCACCTTTTGTGACGTCACTTCCTGTTGTGACGTCAGCATCCCCCCACTTCTTTTTTTAGGACTTGTGCCCTGACTGAACTGCACTCAAATTGAGAAGTACTCAAGCCACCAGTAGGCCCAGAAAAATGGCAAAATGGCTGGAGATTTTCACATGAACAATAATCAAGCACAACGAGGCCTCAAAAATGTCAGGGGTAGCGAAAGTGACATTGCGCATCATTGACACACCAAGACATTAAAACGAGACCTCTCTTGTCCCACCCTTAGCCACTAATTTGCAGCTGAAAGGCTAGAAGGGCAAGGAGTTGAATCTACAGAAAGTAAACCGGGTGCGTACAGTTTAAATTTCTTTTTACACTGTGACCTTCTTGTCTCCTGAGGCTGGGGGTATCAAGGGAACTGCCGGGGTCCACAGTGCCATAGACAAGGGGCCAAGGCGCAAGATCGCAGGCACCGTCGACAGGTTCGGCCAGGTCAGATGTTCAGGGCAGTGGCCTACAGTGGCTGCTTGTCGAATTTCTCAGTCTCCCGAGGTCAGCAACCATTGGTTGTCATGGAATGGGCAGTGTCGTAACGAAACTTTAGGGGGCACCCTGAAAAGTACATGGACAGGGACCCGGCCCACCACCTACCACTTCTCACCCGGACCGGGGGTAGAGCCTTCTCCTATCTTGCACCAAGGTATTGGAATCTCCTCTCCCGGTTTTGCGAGCAATCTCCAGTTACGGTATTTTTAGAAAACAGTTGAAAGCCTTTTTATTTTTTTTTATCTGCTTTCCAGTCCTCTTCTGTGCTCTAATTCCACAGGAAACTTTTCTTCTAGGCAGCGCCGAGATGCCCCAGGGTGAGTCGAGCACTTTAGAAACCAAATAACATAACATTTGCTGAGGGGGACCCCCTGGAGCTTGGCCCCGCCACACCACAGGGGCTGCAGGGTCTTTTGTTACACCAGTGGGGATGGCCAAACGACAGGTGCGGCAGGACAGGTTAAATAATGGGCCACACTACCTGATTGCCGCAACGCTGCCTGGCTGTCCCTGATGGCCGCCGTTATCCCCATGCACTTTGAGCCCCTGAGTAGCAGTCACTTACCTTTGCTATCCCTAAATGACATGCATGACAAAAGCCTAAAAACGGTCTGCCTGATACCGTACTGGGAATCACATTTAGGTCAATTCTGCATAAAGTCACCGTTGCTTTACTGAAGGTAAACTCTGTGGCGTAATATTCAGCTTAAAAAAACAGTGTGTTTCTGATTGGTTGAAATCAGACACTTGAAATGATGCAAACTGCTTGCAGCTTCTTCACTAAAAGCCATTCATTTTCTTTTTTTTTTATTAAAGAAAAAATATTGCTCACTCTGCGGGATTTATGTGTTGCTTTTATACCAAGGCGCGGCTCTTAATTTTCCAAAAGTGCAGTACAATCAATCAAATAACAGAATTAATATGAAGAGAGAGCTTAAAAAAACTGTTTTACAAATTTATGAGGTATCGGGTATATGGATAACGCAGGAGCACATATTCCATTCCAAGTGTGGTTCTGTAACAGAAGGCTTTAAATTATGACTCGCCTGGGACAATCATTCGTACCAGAGAAAAATTACACAGAACTGCGGTTCAGCAAAGTTAGTGGGGGCTAATAAGTAACAAAATTTAAATAGACACAGGAAACCTTAAGTGGTGAGAGTCGGGACCCAGGGGCCAAGAAGAACAAAAAGATGGAAAGTGAGCGCGGGGAAAGGATGTGGCCTAATGGCTAGGGCGGTCAACCTCAAATCTGGGGAACCGGGTTCGAGTCTCTGCAACAAAGATCAACATCCTGTGATTTTGGGAAAATCACTTAATCTCCCAATGCCTAACAAAAATAAATGAGTAAGGAGTAGGAGGGCGCCTATTCTCATACAATGCCTCCAAGCTCTGGAATTCCCTTCCCCTCAACATTCGCAGAGAAACTAACCTACTAAAATTCGTAAGCTCCTGAAAACCTGGCTGTTCCCTTAGGTCACTTCTGTTCCCGAGCTGATTCCACAAATTCAGTGCTGGGACGCCCCCTGGTAGCTACGCGCTTTACAAATCCACTTCCAATTCCAATTCCAATTCCTAAGGCAACTGGTGCTCATGTAAAGCGCTCTGATACCTGATACCTTTGGGTCAAGTTTGCGCTACATAAAACTCAGTAAAATCTGATTTAAAAAAAACATTGAAAGCAGGGTTTTAGAATATATAGATTGGGTTCTCAGAAGCGACCTCCCTTGGAAATATGTCAAAGTACTGCTGAAAATATTAACATTGCATAAGTATATGTAAAGCGCACATTCGCTAGTATATTTAAAGCGCACATTCGCCAGTGGGCATCTTGGCGCTGAATAACAGAGGTTTATTGTTACCCAACTCAATGGTACTCATTTTATCAACCTCAGGAGGATGAAAGGCTGAGTGAACCTGCGACCATGCAATCAAACACAGGTCTCTACAGTGGATGAATTAGTCCACTAACCCACCAGACCCAGCTTGAAGAAAGGGCTACAGGTCCTGTCAATGTGCTGGTGGCCGATTATCTTAAAAGTCAAATTCAAAATATTTGTACTGATGTAGGCTATGTTGACATATGTGAAATCCAATGGCAAAGGACAAGGAGACCCGTCTCAACTAGAAGATTGTGTCCAATGGTGTAGGCCAGCTTGACATCCACGGCTAATGATAGAAGCGTGCCATGTAATATATCACCAATCATGTCCACATAGTGTGGTACACTGACTTCTTGGTCAGAGGAGCCTGGCACTGCTCGCTGTTATGGTATGTTATGTTAAATTAATTTTATAATGCACACAGCTACCAAACAAGGGTTTCCAGGTACTGCCTAGTCTGTTTCACAGCTCATGAGATCCCCCCCATGCGAATCTCACACTTTCATGTATTAACCATAAGTTGAAAGAAAAGTCTGTCTAGAATTCCCTTCGTATTTGTCACGTTAAGGTTCACCATACATCATTATACTGAAACCGATGCAACAAGGACAGGACTATTCCCCTCTGCAAGCCACAGTTCTTCCAAATGAGAGTAGGCAAGACAAGCTCTGAAGCGAAGACTCCAGATGGAGCTAAAAACCCTGCGAACAGGATCCATGTTAGATTCTAACTGTACCTCAACATCATTTCCTGCCTCTTCACTTTTGTACTAGAAAAAAATCAAAATGGCTGCCATAACCATTCCTCGGTAGTAAATGCGCCAGACGCAAACAGAAAGAAAAACATAATGACTTACATTCACAGTTAATTTGTAACATGAAAGTTATATGCAGAAGTTTGAAGACAATACGCAGCTGTGGAGTTCACCTGCCACTACAGTACTGGTTGTCTCAATTAAGAGGTTCTAAAATCAACTTCTCACAAACAAGTGAGTCCTTCTATATAACTAAAAGTACCGTGCTGACATTCTATGGGGCCATCCTTTCAAACCCATTGTCGGCATGCTACTTCAAATTACTTTATTTATTTCCCGCTACTTCCTGTTTCTTCTACTCAAATTAGTAGTAGATAAATTTGGGCTCCATGATGCTCAAAGCTCCATTTACACTGCTCGGCCGGTGATCTCAGGAAATCAACCATTAATTATTAGGAAAATGTGAACCATAAATTCAACTTTTCTTTACTTGAAGTGTAGGAGTTCTCAAATTCCAGCAGCAGTCATTTATTCAGCTTTGGAAGGAAGAATGTCCGAGTAGGCCCTCCTGAGGTTGTGTCCTTTAACATGCCATTTACAGGTCTCCAGCCTCCAATCTTACAAGAATATTGTTGAAACCTCTTCAAACAGGTTGATAGGTGATGCAGGAATTCTAACAGAGGTCTAAGCGAAAAGACACCAGCCTAAAAATACAAGAGTTCACTGGATGCCAGGGGAACCGCAAGCTTCCGCCGATAGCATCTTACAAGGAACAATATCTTATTGCTTTGCACACCACTCTCCCAATTATAGAGTTCTTGCTTCACTGCTAATTGGCATGTCACTTTATGCAACATTAAATCAGGATTCCTCCTTTCGCGCCCAGCACCATCTGTACGTCTGCGGAGTTGGTAATTAGCTGCTGCCTCTCTTCGGTACCTAAGGTTGCACTACCTTTACATCCAAGATATGTCTGGCAGAGTTAAATTTAGCAACCGCGTCAAGAGGGAGTGAGGGTGAGCGTCCAACGTAGAGACAGGCAGTCTAATATATGCCCGACACGCGGTTGTCCACCTGGGCATTGACTTCCCTAGAGACACCTGGTGGTGTTATTGGAAGCGGTAGGTGCTGGTCTGTATGCTCGTTTCAAGTAATTGCCACACAATGCAAATGACTGTTCATTATAGCCCTGTGTGCGCACATTGTTCACACACTCTTAATTTAGCATTAATGAATGTTCTAGAGTTTGATATCAAGAGATAATTGCCCACCACCCAAGTCATGCATCAGAAGATGGCAAGAGTGCATAATGATGGTGAAGGGCAATTAGCTCAACATTAGTGCCCTCTGCAGTGCTTAATTTGAGCCAGTGGTGTCCAGTGCTCAGCACCTGCACTTAATTCTTAGCACCGGCGCTTGTGGTAGTCAGTCACATGATGGCGCTGTCTACCAAATTTGGGTATGAGCACAACAACAGCTGTTTATTAATTTAATATACATTAACAATCACTAATATGTGCCATCCAAGCCATTATTATAGCTTTGGGGCCTTAAATAATATGAATTGTCATACTTGTAGGAGTGTGATGGTTAGTAGTTGCATTTCAGGCTGTAATTGGCAGTGTTGGCAGGGCGAATGGGCGGTGCAAGCTGCCACGTCTTCCTGAAGAGGGTACAGGCACTCATTGTTTTACCAATTAGCCACTGGCCCTCTGGATTGTCTAGTAATGACATTACCCATTGCTCATTCTGGTCAGCAGTGACGCAGGTAACCCATGAATCCTTTCTTTGAAAACTCACACGAGCTTTGTGCTTTTACCTAATCTATAAGCTCAGCAATGTCAGTTCATAGGCAGTGTTGTGTGACATCATATTGGGTGCCATGAGACAAGCCAATCGAAAGCAGCAGAGACAAGCTGACTCCCCTCCTAATTAGCTAGTGAGGTAATATTACATCATAAGCTGCAGAGATGTTGAAAGCAGGTCATTATTGCCAGTTATTGACCTCACTCCAAGAAGTCTCACTGGCCATTTCTGCTTTGTCTGTCTTGTGTTTATTGTTGTGTTTGATGAGCACTTGCGTTCATTCATTCTATGAAATTGGAAGCGGCGTGGTAATAAATGCCCAGTATATTCTTTCTCCCAATCAAAGACATGAGAGATGCATATTTTAATATTTGAAGCATCGGTCCCCTAACCCAGGAATGTGGCCCGATCACATATGTAAAATGTAAATGTAAATGTACATGAATTTATATAGCGCAAATCATCGAGCGGTTTCTAAGCGCTTGCTTAGGGAACCCGTCCTGGTATTCCCCTGTGAGATAACCCCGGCAGGGTATCCGCAAGGTGAAAGCCAGGGATCCCACCGCGAGGGGCAGTTGTGGAGATTAAGCAAGCTATTGCCCAGAGTCGCAGAGTGTGAACCCGTGAATCAAGTAGGCAACAGAGCGAGAATTGTCGAGTCCATGGACATTTTTTTAGGACTCAAGACCCCGCCGAGCCGGGAATTGAACCCTGGTCTCGGGCTGACCTCTGCTTCCAGGTCTGCCTCCTCTAACCAGTGAGCCACACTTCTCCATATGCGCTTTCAAATCAGGATAAATGTTGGGAGAGTGCCTGACCTCCCACAGAATTTGTCTCTACGCTGCCACATGCATCAGGCCTCACGTACAGCATTCTAAAGTCCACTTACAAAGCAAGTAGGTCCCAAAGGCTAGACATTTTGACTTTGACAATGCTTGATTATTGTTGTCAGCTGTTTCACATGTTTTTAAGAAGTCAGGTGTTTGAAAGGCAGGGAATGCATTGGTATTATACGATTCTTTTTTTAAAAAAAATTGTTAATCTACTTTATAAATTTTGTAATGTCTCTTTTACATTAAAAAGTTAAATACACATTTTCAGTAGTATGGGTACAATACCAATAATCAATTTAAAAGACAACACATTGATTTCACAGATGATTCCATACTTTAACATAAGAGTGTATTGCAAATTGTGCTAAAGGTGTTAACAGTGTGGCAGCTGCATTGTGCGATGCGTGTGGGCTGCACCACAGGCAGCAGATGCATTGTGGGAAGAGAGTGGCCTGTTCAGGAAGCAGCGGATACATTCCATAAAGGGTGTGGAATGGTTCGCATTTAGCGGATACCTTGTGTGAAGGGTGTGGTCTGGTTTTGTGCAAAGACTATGCAGTGTTTGCGAGACTGCTATAAGTAACTGCTAGTGTAAACAATGAATAATGAATGTTTTATCAGAAAAGAGTATGGCGGTAAGGGAGGGCACTGCAAATTAGAGGCCTATGGTGTAATTTCTAGGTTGTACCAAACTTGAAAAAATGGAGTAGCACAAAAAATGTATCTCACACATACCACCAAAATATTCAGAGATCCCCCTGCCAGAGAGTGGGACATAGAGTTCCTAGACCTCACTTATATACACGTAACCCAAAGATACGCTGTATGGCTTAGCCGAACAAGCGCGCGTAGCTTACAGAGTTGTGTCTATAGACTGGGGCCTGGGCTGGGCATGCAAGAAAAATCCAATATCCTACTCCGCTGCTCTGCTTCAGAAAGCGTGGACTTGCATTTGTTCTCATTGAAGAGCATAGAGTACGTTGAGTGGAAACAAGAGCCTTTGTATTCCTCCGCGAGGCCCTTGACCCTCTTCAGAACATTGCTAAAACTAATTGACCCCGACTTCAATTCCAGAGAGATTATTGCGCCTGAAAGCGCAGGCTTTTCAGCACGTCTCTTTCCATCCGCCATGACTGGTGGGGGAAATTTCCCTATTAAGGCCAGTGTCGTGCGGACCACCCATCTCTCTTCTCATACAGATCCCAGATTAGCACTGCCTGACCGTTTCTCCCAGGAAAGAAAGGCTAACTCTGGTCATGTGGCCCATCTAATCCCCAAAACATCTCCCAAGGCCATCAGAGATGCTTGACATCATGTACCGATCGGTGTTGCCCTTCAAGGGGGTCAGCGCGGAGCACGGTCGCGGACTCACAAATGACTTTTTTTTCAGAACATGAAAAGAATGCCCACTTTGATTAATCTGATTGTGAAGATCGGTGTGGTGGATTAGTCTCCTGAGGCAAGTAATCTGTCCTTTGTTCCACACTGGCCGCCCCCACCAGTACAGCCAAGGTTAAGGTTTCTAATCAAGTTACTTGTTACAGCCTTCTACAAGTGCACTGTAATTTAATGCCCTCGGTTCTCCACACAAAGCAATAGATTCTCTGAAAGAGTTTGTGAAGCCTGGTTGCTTTTATATAAAAAAAAAATAAACAAAACAAGAAACCAAGGCAGAAACAAAAAAAAACAGTGTGGCACGTGCTGTGCGAGATTTGTACTGGAATAGGGAATAACCCTAACAAAATGTGTATGTAAAAGAAGCAATAAATGTTTCGCTAATTGTACTCTTGCCTGTCATCTGTTGCTATTCCCTGTAAGACTATATAAAATGTTTATCCAAAGTCAGGTTATCTTTCACCCGGGTTCTGGCTGCCATTTTGTTTTGTTGTCTAAGAGGCTAAAGGGCTGCTGCAAGAGTGAAGGATTGTTTTTTGTAGGTCAGAGAACCCATTGTTCCATATGTAACATAAGAATCTTTATGTAGCTATATATAATAATATGCAGGGAAATAGTAAAAATACAAGCAAATGAATAAATCCGTGTGACTCTAGACTAAATTTAGGGCCACATTTATGAAAAGTGTTGCATCCCTGCGGTAAAACAGCGATGTGACACTTTTCAATGCGCTCTTCTTGCGGCACCATGGATGAACTGTAATTACTGTATGGTGCTCCATGTCACAAGAATTGTCAGATGCGTCAGGAATCCTGACTTAATCTGTCAGTGCGGACATGGCCATTGCTAAGTGTGTCTGGAAACATGCACAACTCCAGCAATGTGTCATTTCACATGGGGCATGCTCCAGGTGAAATGGCCTGCGTCACCCCTTATGCCTGCTTCAAGCAGGCATAAGGATTTGACACAGTGAGGCCATAGAAGTGTTGCAGTGAAATAACACTTCAATAAGACTTTTCTACGCAGGAACACCCACCCTGCATACATTATACCTGTTGCAGGTATAATGTAGTGCAGAGGTTTACAAAGTGATGCATCTCCCCAGATGCATAACTTTGTAAATATGGCGCAGTGTGCTGCATTTTTTACTCTGTGGCAGTGTCCCAAAAAGTGACGTAACGGAGGCATAAAGGCCTCATAAAAAATTTCCTTAGTATCTCTGGTTTTTGTTTCATAAACAAACCATGGCTTTTTAGGCTTTATAAATGGTCATCCACTAATTTACATGATTTAGCCGAGGTTTACTCTGAACATTTGATTGGGGGCGCAAAGATATATTCTGTTATTTTAAAGTAATGTGAGGACATTTGTGCTACAAGTACAGGTGTTTACTTTTTCACATAGAGCATCACATTTTGAAGACATGGGAGAGACTAACCATAGGCAGGCCTACCTGGATGTTTGATGGCAGCTCAGCAAGTTTAAATCCATAGAGTCAGGCCATTTCTCTGTCCATTGGAAACCTGCCACTTATTGTGCAGCTCTGCCCTCATTCTTAATCAATGGTTACAACTCTGTGTCTGTTAACCACATCAGCGCTGCTCAGATTCCTGCGCTGTGCTGAACGGTCTAATGAGCCAACGGGCTCATGACGGAACGGTTCCGTCATGAGCACAGGCCAACCGACGCTCATGACGGAACCGTTCCGTCATGAGCATCAAAGGGGTTAATGGTCTTTTTTCATTATTTCTGATGTGCGTTTTTAGCTGGCTGGCTACAGTGGGTTTGTATACCTGTTTGTATAGAAGTACTTCCTTCGGGTACTCCCCAGTGCCCTCTGCCAGGTCCTATCTCAGGACCCTTTGTTTTAGAGTAGACCTGGGTTAACAAAAACAGAATGTATTCAAAGTACCCAAACATTTAGAGTGATTTTAGATTAATCAGACTTTTGGCCTATTTTTTTGGTTCAAGTTTGTTGCGGTTGGAAGAACTGAAAAAGAACTTGTGGGGCATATTAGCAAGAACCTTGTTAAAAATATTGCCGTTTTAGCGGCAGAAAACTGCAGCTAAAACAGCGATAATGGGCTTGCTAATATGCATTATAGAATTCCAATAGAAGCCCAGGTTAGATGTGCAGGACATGATGCAATGTTATAGTATCAAATATATCACGTCCAGTGGCTTCCCAAGGGTGGCCCCGGGCAGCACAAGTTTTGGGGTCGGCGACCTCCTCCCCCCCTGCTATTACATGCGGCAGCGTGAGGCAGCAAACACAGGATTAATTTGCCAGCACCCCCACCACTCTTACAGCCGCCGAGGGTCAGCAAAGGCTGGTACCGCAAAAGGCCTAGCTACACCACTGATAATGCCAATTACAGTTGTGATCTCTAAAGGTTGTGAAAACAATAAGGAGGACCCCACTCTAAATCATAGAGGACGGTGGGGAAAACAATTTTGAGAAAAAACAGACGTCCGGAGTCGGTGGACAGTGAGGATGGTGTCTTATTTTAGTGTTGGACAGATGGGCATCACAATTATAGACTAAAATAATTGTCGATAAACGAAGGGCGTAAATTCCATGGGAAAGGCAAAAAGTACACACATATGTAATTGTTTATCCCTATGGGGAAAATTGCGCATTTATAGTTTGTAGAGTAGACACGGGAAAATGACAGATTTTTAAGAAGTTGCTTCAGTTATCTTCAACCAATATTGCACATCTAATTATAACACTATGACAAGCATTAAGAAAGTTTTTTGATTAAAAGCATATCACCACATGTGTTTGGTAACAATATATAAATTTTATTACACTTTATCCATTTACAAAATACCTTAAAAACCACTTTAAAAACATTTAGCAATAAACATGATCATCACAATATCTTTGGTAAAATATCAATATGAACACAGAATCAAAAAGTCGACGCGGCGTTTCGGCTTTCTTTAGTACACCTTCATCAGGACTGATTCTAAACAATTTAAATAATAAAACACAAAGTTACCAAACGGATAATAGTGTGTGCTACATTATTCATCTGTCTGTTATTGCATTTCGTCTTCCCGATTTAAATTACTCTCATCTTGGTCTACACACATTTTTATTAATTACAAAGCACATATTCTGTCTCTGTTTATTAAATTCACATATTCTTATTCTTGACAGTTATTATTTGCACATCTATACATCCCTCTATTTTGCCTTCCCCTTGGACATGTGTACATTCATCGAGGGATCCCCATACTTCCATCACCAAAAATAGTACCTCAACTCTTATATTGAATGCGTACCTTGTTATTCCAAATGGATTTATTGTCGACCTTTTGATTCTGTGTTCATATTGATATTTTACCACCGACTCCGGACGTCTGTTTTTTCTCAAGATCTCTAAAGGTTGTCATTGATGCGGCTTGTTAAATGTGTTCCTTCACAGATATTTGATGGTTCCCGCTTATCAGAGACTAAAACGTTTGGTCCAAAACTACTCTAGATGCACCAATCTTTTACAGCACAATCCCCCCTGGTGTTAGTGCTTAATTTGTGCTGGTGATTGTAGATAATAAGCATCAACCCTCATTTTGGGGGATAATGAAGTACTTTTCATCATCAGGTAAACAGCCTTGTCTCGTCTTGTTTTTTTCTCTTAAAAATACTGCGAACATTTTTCCGTTTTATTCCTCAAGTACTCCAGAAACTGTGATGGTAGAGCTTTTTCTATCAAAATTGAACTATGCTAATGCATTGTTCCTGGGTATTGATACATTTCAGTTACAAAAACTGCAGTCGTTGCAAAATGCAGCTGCCAGACTTCTTCTGGGGCTGCGTAAAGGACAACCGACATCAGCTGGAATAAGATCATTACACTGGCTCCCTATTAAACAACGTATTGAATTTGAAGTGCTAACTTTGGTATACAAAGCAGTAAACGGGGGGAGTCCAGCTGATTTTCATAAGCTTTTTATAACTTATGCTCCACCACGAACACTGAGATCGGCTACGCAAGGATTAATAAAAACTGTAAAATTTAGAAAAGCTAGATGGGGCGGCCGAGCCATAACACACTGTGTAACTATGCTCTGGAATAAACAACTGATATCCTTGAGACGCCAGCCAAATCTCCAGCTTTTCAGGAAGAATTTGAAAACCTTGTTCTTTACAGCCGCATAGGTCATAAGCTTTCTCACTGTGCCTTTCACCCTCTCACTTTCAGTGCCAAGACACTTCGGTATTCGTGCGCTTTACAAGAAAAATAAACATCAGGGTTTGAGCAAGAGAGAGAGAAAGTAGAAAAAGGAGAAATAATGCGAAAGTGAAAGATATACGAAAACAGTGACAAAGGGAGAAAGTTGGAATGAAAAAGAGCCTGAAAGAGTGAGATAAAGAGACAGGAAGTGACGAGGAATGTCTCTCCATCACTACTCTTCCCGGTTGTATTGATTAAAGTCCTCACTAGATGTCCAATGGACCATCTCCAGAGTCTCACTAGCCTCAAGCAGGGGTGGTACCTAAAACTGGGCAGAGAGCTGCAGGCGAGGTCTCATCAGCAGCAAAATGTTTTTTGGTGCTGGCTACACCCCTCTATAAACCGACAGGCATTGACACCTGCTTTTCATGTGTAAGGCTGTAAAACAACTGTAATGCAACGTTCCGAATAGGATAACACAATGGAACGTGAAATACAATTATTGTTCCTATTTCCAAATATAAAGTGTATTCTGCCTATGGTGAGAAGGACCACTTTTCTAATGCTAACTCCATTTCAGACCTAGCGAAACAAGGTAGACTTCTTCTTGTTCATTGCTTTCACACTACTGTCGCTGCCTTGAGCCCATCCCACATCAAACCTAGGGGCATATTTATGAGCTCTTTTGTGTCACTCTTGCACCACACAACGTGGTGCAAAAGTGAGGCAAAAGTAAGATGAGATTTATGAAACCTTGTAAGCCCACCTTGCGAGGCCCTGTGTGGCTTCATAAATCTCGAGTAAGGTAACACAGTGCAAATCGCTGCATTGCAATACTCTGTGCCTGAGAGGCGTTTCCATGGGTGTGGTGTGGGTGTTCCCACCCATCATCCATGGATTTTGATGCATTCCTAGATTTACAAGAACAGGTAAACCTGGGAATGCACTAAAAAGATATGCCTCGCTAGGAAAGGTGTAAGGAGGAGAAATATCTATTTTTCCCCCTTTTTTCCTCTCGTTTTTGTGCAGGAAGGTACCCCTTCCTGCACATAAAGCAATCCTGTATGCAACTCAGGCGAGATTGTTTTCTCCAGATCTCATTAGGAAACTATCCTTAAATAAATGACCTTTGCTCTGATCAATCCCTTGAATATAGACCCAAAAAGCTGCAATCATATATATTTCTCTATCAAATGCCCTTGGCAGAAAAAAGCAGATCAGCCTGTTCACGCATCCAAGCTACAGCAGCGCGAGCGGCTTTGAGAGAAGCTGTTTGACAACGCGCTGCACTGAGTGCGCGGAGCAGCCGCTATTGTACGCTAGGTGATGCTACTGCGGCGGCGATGGCAGGTAACCTTTTGTAGGTTGATCTGTTGTTCTTGTACTTATCTTTTGCCTCATTTTCCAATTGCTCAGCCATGGACTTGACGAGACAGTCTTTGCCTGTGGCTTCATTATCACACAAGGGAATGTTTCACAGCCTTTTGTTAGAGCGTTGAAACAGCTTCTTAACTTAGGACGGCAGATTCCTTACCACTGAGTCGAGGTAAGAAAAAATAGTGTAGCTCATCATCAGAGCGAAACGTAAGCAGTGCATTAGTGTGAAATCATTTTACTCCTTACCTCTTTCTCCTATTATCCTTCCTTTCTGCCTTCCTCCCTCCCTCCCTACCTTCCTCCCTCCTCTCTTCAACCATCCTTTCTTTTCTCCTCCTCTTATTTCTTTTGCTTCCTTCAATCCTACTTTACCCACTTCCACCCTTTTCATTTTCTTCCTTTGACTCTCTCTCTCTCCTCCTCTAGTCCCTATATGTTTGCTTCATTTACTTGTTACCCTGATTTTCTTTCACCCTCCATCAAAAGTTCCTAACTTTTTTGGTTCAGTCCTTCCATCGTCCTGTCTCCCTACCATCTTTCCAAGAATGCCTTCCAAATTTCAATCTTCCCATTCTCATTCTATCCTTCCACTCACTCTTCCTACCTTCCCTCTCATTTCTGACTCTCTGATATTTAACTCTTCCTTCTTTCTTTCCATCCCTTGCCCCTTCCTTATCTTCTTTCATCTGCTACTGCTGCCTTCATACTCTTTATATCGCCCTCTTTCTTTCGTTCCTACACTCCATTTTCCCATCACTCTTCGTTCCATTCTTTTTTCCTTTCTTCCCGCTCTACATCACTCACTTTTTCTTTCCGTTCCTTTCCTTTGCTTGCACATCTGTCTTAACTCTCGCCTACCATCTTTCTTCCTTTTTCAAACTCTTGACTTCCTTCTTAAATTCCTTCCTTCTTCACTCCCTCAGTTGCCGTTTCTCAAACTCTCTCACTGTCCTCTCTCCCTCCCCTCACTTCCAGGCACCTTTTATTTCTTACCTCCATTTCTTTTTTTTAATTCACCATTTTATTTTACTTGATAACGGATTCTGTGATATCATCCTGTCTCTTTCTTTACTCCCTGACTTATTTCATTCCAATCTCAGTTCCTTTCACCACCTTTGTTCCTTTTACACTAACCCCATGTTCCCCCCAGTCTTTCTTTCCTTCCATCTTGCTAGCAGCAGTCTTTTTTCCACTCCATGAAATTTATTCTAGTGTGGGGAGCTCTCCCAGCATCCTCCGCGCCGTCTCCTTGTGTGTAAATGTGCTCATGCATATCAATGGCCCTGGCTCCTTCTCACTGTAATTGTACTCGGGAGATTAGAGCCTCGTGTATTAATGTCATGGCGGGTATAATAAGAGAGCGCGTTCACACTCTCGGTCATCATTACGTCTTCGGAACACTTGCTGATTATACAGGCAGTTCTAGGACGCTCTTCCTGCTGAGTGAAAAATGGTTTGTAAAACATTACGATCATTAGTTCCTGATGACTGCTGGTACATTTTATTCGCCATCTTGACAGCACAAAGTCTTCGAAGGCAGAATTTGTTAAGAGTTTTGCTGCTGTCTTGGTTTCTAATGCCACTCTTTGGCAAAGCTCCACAAAATGGCTGCCTACGAGGCCAAGGTCCAAAAACTATGGTTGGCTCAGGTGGCCATATTGAACACCAATGAACACACTATGTGAAAAAGGCTTCCCTCAGCGCAACTGAGAAAATAGAGGAGTAACAAGGTCAATACATGTTTTGTTAAATGTCCGAGAACATTTGACCTGTTGCAAATGGTTTCTACTGCCAAAATCTGATATATGCTTTAGTGGATAATGTGTGTGATTTGGGGCATCAAGTGAAACGATAGAAATGACCTTATAACTATTATTGGTGTATAATAGTGTCTTTTGATTTCAGTTGGTATTTTTTAACCTGTAGAGCTTCCTGTTGTGATGTGACGTCTCCTTTTTGGACTCGACTGCTTCCTGTCCGTGCATTACGTCACCGAGAGAATGTTGACATCGCTGTGTTCTATGTGACAGTTGGTAGAGGCTGGTGTGAGGTGACACGTTGCGCTTGCCTCTTTGAGGGTCGTCTTGATTTCATGGTAATAAACCTTTCCTGACTGATCCCGTGTTTGGTGTCATCACTACACTTCCCTTATATTTTTCCTGCTGGACAAATATAGTTCCCTTTTTAAAAGCCCATCTGGCACAACGCAATGTAGTGGGAACCATTTTGAACCAGTCAAATTGATTTTCCATCAAGATCATTTATTAGGGACAAAATGCACCCCAATGCAATCAATAAAGCAGGTTTTGTGAAGGTAAAAAAAAACCACCAACAGACATACCAGGCAATACAATTTGCAAGGAATCACAAAATCACAGCCACACTCTCAAAGGAAGTGTCTCCTTCAGTTAGAAAGCCACACACCTGCTAAGTTAAGTCCCCGTATCCAAGCTCTTTATAGTATCCCCGGCAGCGCAACAGCTGCTATGCCAGGACACCTCGCCGACACCACACCACAAGTTAATGCCCTTTACAGGAGCGGCCCGTGCAGGTAAGAGCGGTGGGGTGGGGGGGAGCTACTCGACTGACGATGACGAGGGAAAATTTAAATAAATAATTAATTTTCCCTCGTCTGCTGAGTCCCCCCCCCCACCGCCCCACCTCTCTTACCTGCAGAGGCCCTTTACACAGCCTTCCAGTTTGGGTCATATGACCTCTTGTATGTAAAAATTTATTTGTGAAGTAGTGGGAAACAGCACCAGGAAGTTTGCTTCTAGACTATGCTTTGCCACAGGTAAAGAAAAAGGAACTTTCTTAAAAACGTACTGAAGTGAATCATTGAGAATTTTCAGGCTTGATCCTGGGCCAGGCAGGAAGAATATATATCTGGCTATCAACCACTTGCTAGAATTATCTTTCTAGCATGGAGCAGACCTTCCTTTCCCCTTGGGGACCAGATGCCTACTGGCATGTTCACCTCTCTTTCTTATCCGGTACTCACATAAGGTGCATAAAACCTGTCTTAATGTATCGTTTAGGTTCCCAGTAAGGACTGTCCTTTTTATATTGATTGCTCTTCTGCTGGTCTTGGTAGCAGCTCCCTGCCTGGGCCGAAGGCCTGTAACCAGACCATGGGGTGATGGCTGCTCATATGGAGGCACACCCGCCATGCTCGATGGTCTCTTATGTTGCATGGGGTTCCATAACTAGTGTCAGGAGTTTGTTACAGGCAGTATCACTCTCTTATTTATTACGCATGGTCAGGGTGCAGGTCAGATCTCAACCTCAAGGTGGCATTCTCTAGCAGAAAGCACCAATGAAGTATAGCTGGTCCAGATGCTCCCACCAGTGCCATCACCTGATTGGACAAGAGATGTACTCCAACAGCAGGACCTAGTTAAGGGATGATAAGCTTCTTCCTAAAAGAGCACATTGCATCCTCCCCATGATTCCGAGACCACTGACAAATTCGACATGGCATGTACATTAGGATAAGTTTGACACCTAGTGGTCATAGAATCACATAACAGCCAACGTCAAGCAAACTTCCATCTGAGATGTCATCCTTTTTGCACTCAGCATAGTACACAGCGACAGTACCCTAAGAGAAAATCACTCTCAAAGCTTTGGGGGATTACCTGCCTAAACCATAAATCTCACAATGTCTGTGTAGTTTTTTCCTCTAATTTCCCAATCATTTAAAGCAGCGGTTCTTAACCTTTCGTCTTTAGTGGTCCCCCGCTAAAACACTGCCTGAAGCCAAGGACCCCCTCCGCCTAAACAATTTCTATAACATGAGCCTCAAAAAGTATATAAAAACACAGAAACAAGTATACAACAATCTAGCACACAAATTATGAAATATGTTGTTGGTTCACAAACCCCAAAACTTCAAAAATCATAATTTTACTTTCTATGGGAAAGTCCGAACTTTTCAAAATGTACTTTTATTTTTAAAAGATGAAGTGATATGCTGGACTCTAGAAAATAACGTGGTCATGTTTTTTTTTGTTGCTCAAATGCATACGCTCATTTTGTAAGGTACACAGTAGTGTTCAAGGCCACCAATCGTTGCACCTATATTCCATTTGTTGTACTTGCGCTTCTCCCCCAAATTAAGATTATACCAACGTACTTTTTAGCTTCCAATTCCAAATGCCTTCTCATTTACATAGCGTTAAAAAAGCAATTTTTTTAATGAATATATACTTGATTCATATGCTAATGTTATTTGATTTTGTCGGTGTTGGGCCCCCTTTTAAACGCCGCGGAAACCCAAGAGGTCCATAGACCACGGGTTAAGAACCGCTGATCTAAAGATTCCAGAACACTGAGGAAGAATTACCATAATCCACGTATTATGTTAATTAATTCAGGCTGTTAGATGCGAACATCATTGGCCAGAGAGCGCAACACACGCGTCACAGGGGAGCATCATCATTATATTATATCTGCAGCCATAGCAGAAAGCATTGGTGGCTCAGAAGAAAAGGCCTCAGCTGCACACAGGTTAATCACTCGATTGCATTATCTCAGCTTAAGTGGAGCATTGTAACATTAGAAGCAGCCGGTACATGATACTAATGAAAGTACAAAGGATGAGGTAGGCGCAGAGGGAGCTGGTGTGCAGAAGAGGCACAGAGGACTCACAAGATGTGATGACACTCCAGGCTTTGAAGGTCCTGGCTGCTGAACTAGGGTCAATCAGAAGCAGTCGAAGTTGGGATGCTCCAAGGACTTAGCTACCACTGGTGCAGCAGGTGCAGTGGCACCAGGGCCCAGAACCCTGAGGGGACTTTTGAACCCTCATAAATGTTGTATTTCATTCCCAAAACAGCAGTCAAAGGGGCCATTTTCCTTGCTTGCTCCAGTACCCAAATCTTGGAAGCTATGCTACTGGATGGCCCACTGGGGGTGTGCATGCTTGTGCATGCGACTGAGACTACCTGCTGTTCTGGTGCATAGGTAATGGCCCACCTTATCGAGAGAGCAGAGTTTCTCATTTAGTTGTGCTTAATTTGTGAGAGGAAAAAGGTGAGTGCACGTGCCCAAAGTTTTTTTTGAGAGTCTGATGCTAGGCTAGACCCGAACATGCTGCGTGTTTGTTAGCGTGACCTTTGCTTAGCCTGACAGACACGCTTCACATCCGTGCTTAAGGATTGGCCGCTGCTGCTATCTGCATCCCTTGGCACAAACTAATCACTAATATTTAGTCACCTCAATTTGCACCTATCAGGTCTCTGGATTTTGTTGCCCCAGATGATGTGTTTAGCAGCACAATGTTTTGTCTTCTCTGCAAACCACTGGTGGTTCACCTGCTGCAGGCTCTCTTAACACCTTAAGAGTGTTGAATGTTCAGCGCCCAGTGCTGAACGTTCGACGAACGAATGCTGGCCCGTCGACCAACGGTCGTGCGCAGCACTGGGGAGGTAGTGCTAGCGACGACCGTTGGTCGACGGCAGCAGTAAGGTGTTATAGACCCGGCTCTGTCAGTGCAATATTCTTCACAACATGACCACCTCACATAGCTCATCCATGGGCGTCAGTTGGTTGCTATAAGTTGACAATGTCTGAAGTTTGAATCTTGCTTGACCAACGATGTAGCTTTGTTGGGTTGTAAGTTACTCAGCATTACATAGGACATTAACCCCTTCCACGCTGCATGAATTTTCGCACTGTTCAGGGGTTTTATTAATTGGGCAGGATTCGGACGGCTGCCGGCTGTCACCAGCACACGCCCACTGTGACGCACGACAGCACCGAAGGGGTTAAAACCACTGTTGTGGCTTGAGACACCTTGATATCTTTGCCAAACGTAGCTTGAAGCAACATTGCCACACAATATGTTATAGAGTGTCCTATGATGGTAGGGTTGGGCGTAGTGTGAGTTCTAGAGTGGTGCACCAGTCGTGGGTCTGCACACCTGGTGCAAATCATAGGCCTGTCTGACACAGACAAGTGTTAAATTGTTAAAGTAGTGCCTAACATACACACATGTGCTCAATCTTGGGTTAGGTGCAATTACTAGCCATCTAAGCAAAGAATAATTTGTGAGGGGCTTCTGTTTTGGCATCAATGTATAGTGGGTTCATGGCATAGATGTGCAATGTTTGAGGAGTGGGAAGATCCAAGTCCTTACTGCTCTTAAGTGCTTGCTTGTGAAATCTGTTTGTAGTTTGAAAGGTTCCTGTTGCAGCAGGGTTGGCACAGCCTTTCATCATTCTTTGGCCAACAGTACAAGTACCTTTGGACTGCACAGTGAACAATTTAGTCCATCTATAGGGGGCCTATTCACAAAGCCTTCTTGCAGTACATAAACTAGAATTCATGTAGTAATGTTTTAAGTACTCTGTGAATTAGCCACAACATTTTTAAAATCATAATTAAACAGGAATATTCATGGAATATTCGTATTCATTTAGTGCTGTTTAAAAGGACTGTGCCCTCTTCGCGCTTTTACTTTTGGAGTCGATTCACAAAGACATACATGTAAGATACAACAACGAGCACTCGGGGAGTACTGCTTTCCAAAATGATGAATGCTTTCGTGAATCCGGCCCACTGTGCCTACCTCTCTGCATCAATGTTGCTTACTTTAGTTTATTTATTACATCTGGCCGCTACACGTCGATCCTCCACGGTTATTTTTGCTTTTTGTTCTAGAGGTCCTTGTTTTGGCTGAAGATGAGTTGTATCATTGAGAAAACAGGCACAGCTTACAGATCCAACAGTTCTATCAGTGTGTAGACCTAACGCATTCTGTACAGTGGGTTGCCTATTTCGTGTAGGAAAAGGTTGCTACTATGATTTTCAAATTGTGATACATATATATATATATATATATATATATATATATATATATATATATATATATATATATATATATATATATATATTCCCACCACCGCTGGTCTGGAGTAGTGCTATATATATATATAGATATAGATATAAATATATATAGATAGATAGATAGATAGATAGATAGATAGATAGATAGATAGATAGATATAGATCAGAAACACCTATTAAATAACATGAGGATAGTATATTTTAATATCTTGAAGATTTTCATTTTATAACAAAATTCACTTTTTTAGTCTTCAAAATGTATAAAACTATATTTTTTTCTGTAGAGGCTATCGATTTGGTTCGACATAAGGATTCAATTTTGAATGCACAAGTGTGCACTAAAAACTGTCAAATGTGTGGGCATTGCCGCAATAAGACGAATTGCCCCCACATCAGCAAAAAAGATGTGGTAGTGAGTTGAATCCAGGCCCCAGGCATGAAGCCAAAACCAGCCTGTCAAGTATCCAATGCCATTGATTCTTCTTGTGTGGACTATCTCCCTATTTCCATCACTGTACCTGCAGGCCGCTCACAATTGATGAATGAAAAGCAAAGTAGTGCTGCCATGGTCCTGGCTACAAGGCTGGGGCTTCCGGCCGGCTGCACATTCGCTTGGCGCATGAGGCAAGGTGAAACAAAGAAGGCACCCTAACTCGTGATGTGGCACACCGTGCCAAATCAACATATTCCCTCCATTGCATTATGCCAACAAGAAATCCGTGGAGCAGAGAAAACTCTCCTTCGGATTTAAGGACTTATTTAAAGTATGGTCTGTCAACAGTGGCAGCTCCTCCGCTAAGGCGGAGGTGCGTCGCCTCACTGCAGTGAGAGCAGTGCAGAGGAAAAAAAATGATAATAACTTTCAGCAGGGCAAAAAAGAAAATGATAATAGCAAGACGTTATCATCAGTTTTTTTCTCTATGCGGGACTTGGAGCCAGATCGGGTGGGGTGAGCTCACCAGAGCAGAGTGAGGAGTGGTCTGCACTCCCTAAGTGCGCACTACATCTCAGAGCCAACCCCAATCTTTCTGCGTTTCGCAAACAGTTGAAAACCTTTCTATTCATCCTGCCTAACTAACTCTAACCTAGCCTCCCTGATAGGCTCTCTTGCGGGTTTCATGGTACTCTTAGCGCTTGGACGCCTCCGGGCAGCAATTCGCGCTTTATAAATTCACATCCTATCCTATCCTATCCTATGACTGTTTGGTCGGCCCTCTTGGGTCGGCCAAACAGTACTGCGCACTTAGCATGTTCTCCACCTGGCTGTGTTGTATAGCCAGGTGGAGAACATGCCTCAGCTCCCAGGCGCTGACTGAGCGGCTAAAAAGGCCCCTCAGACCAATCACAATGCTGCTCATGCAGCGTCGGGATTGGCTGGGAGAGTCCAGGAGCTTGGGTGCTCCCGGTGCTGAGAGAAGAGGATGGAGGAGAGGTGTGCGGCGGCAGGGGGGAAGGTACGTTTATTTACTTCTTTTTTAATCCCCCTTCCCTCCACCACCCCCATTCCAAGGTAGCCGCCACTGTCTGTCATGTCAGCAGGGGAATGTCCTCCACTCTCCCGGCCGAAGACTGCCCACCATACTCACAAACCTCCACCATCTTCATAAGGTAAGCGGAGTCACTCTAGTTCTGCTGAAGGCACTGAAGTGTTGCTGAGCAGGCACCATTTTAATACACCTGCTCAGCAAAGAATTATATTTTTTAGACAAACTCGCTAAACCTGGTGTTTGTTATTTAAAAACAAAAAATAGCTGACCATGGTATACTGGGAAGTGTGGGGTCTTTTGTATGGTTTCTTGTTCAAATCTGCCATGCTCAGACAGGAAAACTGTATTATAGGACTGACAGTCCTACGCAAGGCAGATGTTCTTTCATACATTGATTGACAGGCTATTGGTGGACGGTCAAAGGTTACTGATGACTGAACCAACAAAGATGCTTTTCTGGACCAGAGAACAGCAGAGCAAGGGAATTTTGAGTTTTGTGGACGGGATACCCAACGTCTTTTGGCAAATGTCCCACATCCACCAAACTCAAAAGGAGTCCCCTAGCATTTACTCTAGAAACCCATTAAAAGCAAATCTAAATCCATACCTGACAACTTGAAGAACAATCTCACCATGTGTGGACGGGCGGGGCCTTCAAGGGGGAAGGGCCTCGTGCGGAGAAGTACCTACAATGCACTTTTGAACCCCACCCACCCCCAGGCCCTCCACCCAAACCCCCCCCCCCCAAAAAAAAGCTTGCTGGTGCCGATTTCCTGGGGTGTTTTCATACCTATTAATGGACATCGGCAGTTCAGAGCCTCTGGAAAACTACTATTTACAGTGGTTTTCAGCTGGTTTTCCCTGCCACCATGTGGTATCGGCTCCTCACTGAGAGACCGTGTGATGGGAGCCAATATCGCGTGTCACACTGTTGCACCGCGCGAGTTGGCAGGTACTTAAATATGTTTTTTAATTCCTATGCCCTTGTCAGTGCACTCAGCAGTGAATGGGTTTAAAGCAATTCAAGAAAATCTAGCGCAGTGGCCCGATGAATAACAATAATTTAGATCCTTTTATAGAAAGAGCCTTTTATGTTATTTACTATACAATCACACATAGGTAGGTAGGTACATCTGCCAGACTGGGGGCTCCGCAGCTTTGAAAAGTACCAATTAAGTGCTTCTGTTTGCCCAATTAATGTATCAACTCGTTCGTCTTCTGACAGACGCAATTTGTAGTGTGCTTGGCTAGCATGGCATGCGAGAATTAAGTTACATATGTTTACACCCACTTGTTATCAACCGGTCGAAATGAGTACGTGCCAAGTCTACCATGGCGTGATTACAACCTGCGCACAGTAAGTAGCACATATAACACAGGTGCCTGGTACCTGACACAGCTGCGCTGCTACAATTAATTATTTTGAGGTGTGCCTATTTTAGCACGCGGAAGGTTACGCGTGGTCCCGTGGTTTACTTCAATACACGGGTGTAGCCCCGTCTGTTGACAGCAGGCCTCTGCTAGGTAGGGAGCACGCAGTTTTACAAGCAGAGCAGGGTTCGGCTGAGAAAAAAGCAGACGCCTTCTATGCTCAGATAAGGCAGCCGCAACAAAAAGAAAAGGCCTCTTCTATAGAGGATAGAGGCAGGGGTATAACTAGGGTGACCAACTGGCATAGGTGCAAATTCAGGACGGTTAGTGTAAAAATTCAGGACAAAGGGAATAAATTCAGGACAAAAATTCAGGACAAAGGGTCAAAATTCAGTACAAAACTTTGGGACAAAAGTTACGTTTTACAGACACATCAGAGGAGGTAGCGCAATAGTATATAAGTAAGTAAATAGACAACCACCTAAGTACAAGTCAAAATAAGTTTATATTTGGTTGAGACAACCGTGCAGGTCACGTTTTTTCAGATTGGCTGCAGCTTGCTACCTTAGACGATTCAAAATTTGCATCTCGCTCCAGCAGGTAGTTAAGTCACCAGACAATGGTGAACCGCACCTGAAGATGAGGACTTACCTGGGTCTTCTTCTTCAGCACTTTAAGCTTTCAAGTGCTGGCGATTGATCTAGTCGGAGAGAATAGAAAATGTAATGTATTTTTTGTACTAAAATGGGTATATATTGGGACCCTGAAGCAGTTCTATCATAAAGGGTACTTTACACTTACCTAAGGGGCCATGAAAAAAACACACTTACATTATTCTCCAAGAGAGAGGAAGTAACCAAAGTGCCATGAGACATATTTTTATTACTTTTCTGTAAAACCTTTTATTGCCCTTAGGGCTCACCTCGTGTCAGTTTTGGTATCCATTTACTGAAAATGAAGACGAATCTGTGTTTTGCCAACAACACATTTCTACCATTCCTGACAGAGGTTGTATATGAACTTTATAATTGTTCTGAGTTGTTGGTTTGCTTTGAAGAGAGAGAGAAAGAAAAAGAGACCAGAGAAAGGAAAAGAAAGTTAAAGACAGAAAATAATGATCTGCATGCGTGAGAGAGGCAGAGCCAGTGCTTAATTTGAGCTCGTAGTTTCCAGTGCTCAGAACCAGCACTTAATCGTTAATATCAGCACTCATAGCGCAAACTCGACCCTAAGGTTTGCTTTTCATGAGCACCAGTTAAGGGCATATTTATTTTTCATAGGCCAAGGGGGATGAAGTGATTTGCCCAGAATCACAGGATGCTGAGCCTACGCCGAGACTTGGACCTGGTTCCCCAGCTCCAAAGTCTGCAGCTCTGGTGCTTATGCCACACCCTCTACCCATTTGTAGGGTTTTGGGGGCATATTATCAAGAACTGCGATAAAATTATCGCTGCTTTAGCGGCAGGAAACTGCCGCTAAAACGGCTGAAAGACGGAGTAAAAGAAAGACAGCAAAAACCCTCACAAACAGGGGCAGGTCCTCCGTAATGACGTCGCCCCACTGGCTCAGAGCCAGCAAGTGAAAAATAAAACCTATAATCATTTGCCGGGTCTGAGCCAGTTTGTGCAGGGAGAGGTGGGGCTGAGGCATGGGAGTGGGGAGGAGGAGTGCTATGTGCACTTCTAAGTACAGATGTGTGTTTGGCCGGCCGGCGCAGGCCGGGGAAACACACATGCACACTTAGGGGAAGGCTTACAAGCCCCTATCGCCATCACAACATCATCTTTAGTGACATTGTGGTGGAGATAGGGGCTTCGCCTTATTTACAAGGCAGCCTTGTAAATCAGGCAGCCTTTCATGCTCTACTTAGCATTAAAGGAGTGGGCAGTGGGTGTTGCAGTAGGCGTTCCACCGCAACACCCATTGATGTTGACGCTGCCCACTATTTACAAGGGTGGTGTAAATAGGAGGCAGTGCAAAAAATTAAGACCAGGAAAAACCTGGCCATAAATAGGCGAAACAAGGAGAAATGCTTTATTTCTCCTCGTTTTTTCTGTTTCCATGTGTGCTGCGTTGTGCAGCACACATAGAAACAGCAAATTGCCGTTGATTGTTTCTGTGCAGGAAGTTGACCCTTCCTGCACATAAACAATAAAAAAATCAGTTTTGCAAGTTCTACGTGTCCTACATTAAGCAGCATGAATAAAAGTTACAAAACATTATGTAAAGATTATTTATGTGCAGAATGAGAGACCTTCCTGCACATAAACAATCTTCCCCTCAACACAGACACCCTTGCTCTATGGTGCAAGGGTACCTGCGTTGGCGCTAGGCTGCTAAGGTTCACGCCAGCACAGGGGGAAACGCAGGGGTGCACCATATTGTTGTAAATATGATGCAGTCCTGCATTTCTGGAGTGGTGGGGTGCGGCGTTAAGCCAGGAAGGCTAATGCCGCACTCCTCCACTTTGTTATAAATAGCCCTTTTAGGTTTCTCCAGCCCGGCTGGTGAAACAGCACAGACTCCCTGGTCTTAGCGGAGCATCTTTTTAGCCTACTGAGGCCAATCTCTGTGCTGCTCTCATAGCATGAGAGCAGCACAGTGATTGCACAGCAGGTCTAATGCTGCCCCAGTGCTTGACGAGACCAGAAAGGACGAGCCGCAACGCGATAGGCAGCCGGCGGCCGGCAGCTCCAGGTAAGTGTTTATTTTATTATTAATAATACCCCCCCCCCCCCGTGAGATCCTCCTCCCGCGCTCCCGGCACCCCCTCCACCCACCTCTTCATTGTGTTGGCCGCCACTGCTCACAAATCAAGAAAACAAGAACCTGTAAGAGTGAGATAAAAGGGCAGGGAGAGTCCGATAGTGAATTATGGAGGCATAAGGTGAATTTAAAACTCCCAGCCTTGGTATTTGGTGCACTGACTTTAATTGCACTGGCCACGGGCTTCTGAGCAGAGCTTCGGGCACTGGCACCCTTTCTTTTACAAATTAAGCACTGCATGTGACAGTTTGTACCCGAACGCTTAGTAAATGCTTCAGGGCCAATAAATAAGGTCCTTTTCATCGTTAATTCGACATCCAAAATGATGAAGGATTCATGGGGAAGCTGCAGCATCTCCCATACGCCCGCCCTTCCTCCCCTGGTGGAGGGGCGTAACACAGGCCCCCGCAGCCCACGCGGTGCGAGGGGGCCTGAAGCTCCAGGGGCCCCCCTCGGCACTGCACTCTGTCCGGAGAGCTCCTAATTGAGCCCGGAGGGGGCCCCTCTACACACCTTGCAGGGAGGCACCCTCAATTTTCGTTACACCAGTGCCTGGAAGCTTCATATTGTAGGGGCATTGAGGACCGCTGCCCTGGCGAACGCCGCGACGAGCCGCAGTGAAGAATGGCCACGCCCACTTGCTTTTCATGGTCTATTTTAGCAATGACTAACCACCTCGGGGATGGCATTTCTGAACACTAATGGCCTTCTTCCACTGTCGTGATTACTGCTCAGTGATGGGCATTTGGTACATTGTTTTAATTATCCGTGCTTTGTTCTACTTTGTGAGGTTGACAGTATTCTTTTTCCATGTAATTTACTTAAATTCAGGAGTATGCAAATGACCATTCATTAACCAATCTTGGTTCGTATTCCATAACATTTCTTTCCTGTTTGATCTTCAGGTAGCTACATACACTAGTGTTTGTAAATGTCCGAATTACATGAAACACTTCATTCCGTATTTTCCTTTTCATATAGCTTTCTAGAGCTTCCCAATTTTGGTAAATCGAGAGACTGAGGACTGTAGAGATAAACATAATTCGTCCAAGATCACACATTAGGTGCCGAAGGCTGCATTAGAAATATTGTTTCCCGTCTCCAGGGCCCACAAATTAGTTGTTAGACTAATGGGTATATTTACTGAGATTTTGCGCTGTGTTTGTGTCACACACTATTTTAAAAAATGTACTTGCATGCAATGGAAATTCCCTTGAAAATGGCGCAGAGCAACGACCCGCACTACTTTGCATTACTTAGCATCAAGGGGGCGTTCCATGGTGGTGCATCAGCGTTCCCATGAAACCACCCTTGGCTTGTGATGCAAGACGTTGTCTACTAAAAAGTAGAAAGGATTGTGAATAAAAAAATAACGCCATGTTGAAATAGGCGCTATCAAGGAGAAATGCTGGTCTTTCTCTTTTCTTTTCCGACTTTGCATTTTTGCTGCACTGTACAACACACATACAAAGTAGGAAACACTTTAACACCTTAGCTGCTTTGGAACGTCCAGCTCCAGTGCTGAACGTTCCATTGCGCAGGTGCAGTTGGAACGTCCAACGGCCGACGGCAGCACTCCCGAGGTAGTGGTGCTGTCGGCCGCTGGATGGGCGCAGCGCTTAAGGGGTTAAAGTTCGTCTACCCTTCCATTACAAATCCTATACCAGACTCACACAGTCACATTTGCACTATGGTGCAAAGGTGTGTGTGGTGCTTGGAATTCAGATTGTGCGCCGGTATTAGGGTGAGAGGAGGAGAGTGCCATATCTCTGTATATATATGCCCTTCTCTCATTCTCACGCAGCACTTTTGGCTGCTGCGCTGCCTGAGACTTTAATAAATCGACCCCCAAGTCTCCTTGCAAAAACTCTGAAGAGTGAATCAAATGTGGTCTACATGTTGGTGCAATGACTACAATTGGTACATGGTAGCATGCTTGAATCCCCTCGTCTTGCAAACCTGCCATTTTGAATTCTCCCTTCCCTTCAACTCCCTTGTGTAATGTCAACCCCAAAGTGCTGTCCTGTCCCACATCTGAAGACGCAGTAGGCTGCCACCATGTCACATTGCCATTAAAAAAGTTCATTCAAACTGAGGAAATGTGGGCCTAGGCAGGCGACAAGTCCCAAAGCTCCCCAACTCTCTGCGACTCATTGGGCAGCAAATCAGTGATTTATAGACTCCATCCAAATTAAATGAAAAGGAAGGGGTTAGGGAGGAATAAAGCAGCATGTCTGATAGAGGGAGGCTGTGCGCGTCTCTCTCCTTGGCACACTGTATGTAGTACTGCTTTTGAAGGCCAATTATAAGATTTCAGAGTTGGTCCTGGGGTTTCGTGCAATTACATTTTCTGTCCTACTTCTTTTTGGCCTCTTTGCTGTCATGCCGTATTACAAGTACCGCTGCAGATGACTAATGTGGTGCATTGTTCCTTCCGCAGATCCGCTGAGACCACAGACAGGCCCCGCGAGGATTACAGCGAGCACGCGCGAGGCTGGATACGGTGTAGCAGGGTCAGCTATCTGAGGGGAAGAAAAGAACAAAGGACTACCATGGTTTCTACAGACCTTGGCTACAGGATGAGGACTTACTACTGCTCCCTGCTGTTGCTTGTGGGGGTCAGTCAGACCCAGCGAAGCCTCGCAACCCCAGTAGACCAAAGGATTACGGACAGCTTGCTGGAGTCGGGAGAGGATTGGCAGCATTCGGCCGACAGCGGCCTGGAGCTGAGCAGGTCGAAGAGGAGTTGGATGTGGAACCAATTTTTTCTTCTTGAGGAGTACACAGGATCGGATTATCAGTACGTGGGAAAGGTAGGTTTCTGATAGACTTGATCACAAGCACTGTTTTCCCTTGTCTCACAGGTAAACAAATGCTCTTGCTTGCATGAGGTAACCGTGCTCTACCTAACTTCAAACACCACTAAAGATTTCAGCATAAACATCAAGTGAGGTAGCTAGGGGTCATTTCTGCTTTTCCTGGGTTGAGAATTGGTACCTCTGGCACTGCTCTAATTAGGCCTAGTTGTAGTGGTTATGGAGGCCTTGACCATTGCAGAAAAAGACATTTAACATGGACTTTTGGAGTAATGTCCCTGCCTGATAGCCAATAGGAGCTTGATGAAGGGCTAAGGGTTGATCATTGTGTTAAAACTGTGATGCCCTGAGCAGTCATATGGTGTGTGTGATGTCACGTCAGCGACCTCAGACACTTAGGTTGTTATTCATGGAGTTCAGTAGTTGTGTACGGAGAAAATGCAAAATACTTTTATTACTTAATCACATATACATAAATCATCATCCTCTTTAACAGAGTAATATGTGTATGTCGTTGGGCTGGTAGTTCCCACAATTTGCCAGCACACTCACACAGGACTCAAGGCCGCACAACTACTAATATGATGTATAAGTCCTTAACAACTTAAAAATGACCAATAGCTAAATATCCACAGATATTCGGTCTAACAGTGCTGTTGCAATGGTCCTCTTGGTCCTGAAAGAAGCAAGGAAAATAGACACATGCCCTCCCATTGGATGGTAAAAAAAGATAATTTGAGTTAAGTTTACCACTGACACCCCTGGACCACATTGACCCTCCATGTCGTACCTAAAACCTACGGCTGGAAGGCCTAAATTGGTAGCACATTCTCACTCCAGTGCTCCAAGTCCTAGCATTCTGCCTGTACTACATTACCAACTGTACAACCCATGTTCACAAATGCACAAAAAGTGGAGTAATGTTTGTTGGGGTGCTCTGCCCATTAGCCCTGTGAAATATTTGGAGTACAGTCAGGGCCACAGTAGTTATGTTCCAGTGGAGGACCAGATTAAGTAGCAGGGTTAATTAAGTTATTTGTCAAGAAATGTCAGATTATGCGATGTAATACAACACATTTTGTGATAATTTTACATTTTGTCATTTTTAGGGTCGAGCCTGCGACAGCATGCACTAGTGCATGTGTCTCGCTTGTGAGACACTGTTGTTAACAAAAATGGGCTTGTAGCCCGCCAATTGTTTACCATTTGTTGGCTTGCATGGCACTCTTCTTTACAGCCTTGTAATTCGTCAAGGCAGGCCTAACATTTCCATTCCGCTCAGTGGAGCAGGGGTCAAACACTGAATGATTCAACTTAAACAGTGCGAGGTACTATATTGTTCTGTTGACATTTTAGTGTCCTGCTAACATAAAGCGTGTGACTTGCAAAAATATGCCCATGAGGACAAACAAAATTGCAAAGATTTATTTTCTATAGCTAACTCTCTTTTATTTTGCCAAGACCTCTTTGCTCCCTTTGCACTCCTGTTTTCTTTTGTTTTTGCTCGTGGGCGATATTCTCAAAAGATGACTACCATTTTATTGCCAAGAGACATTGATTCCTTCTTATTAATTGTATAATTGCATCATAATTTCTGAAATGAGGCTTTAACACATGATCGTGCAGTACACCCCAATCCACCCCACTCCAATCCAATTCACCCCACACTTATCCTACAATCTATCTAGTCCACCCAGATCAATCCAATCCACTCCAATCCAAACCACTCACCCCAATCCAATCCACGCAAATCCTCACAAACCTTCCATTACAATCTGCCCCACTCCAATCCGAAACAATTTGCCCCACTACAGTCAGCCCCACTCTAATCCGCCCCTCACCAATATGCCCCACTTCAATCCCAAACAATCTGCTTACTCTAATCCGCCAAATTCCAATTTAAAATATTCTGCCCCATTCCAGTCTACCCCACTTCAATCTGCCCACTCCAATCCACCCCTCTCCAATCCAAAACAGTCTGCCCCGCTCTAATCTACCCCACTCCAATCCAAAACAATTGGCTCCACTCCAATACACTCCAAGCCAATCCACCACACTCCTTGTTCACCCCACTACAATCTAATCCACCTCACCCCAATCCACCCACTCCATCCCAATTCACCCCACTCTAATTCCCTCCAATCTTCCCCACTACAATCCAATCCACCCCACCCACACCAATCCAATCCACTCCAATCGACCCCAATCCAATCCACCTCACCCCATTCCCTCCCCAATCCACCCCACCCCACTCCAATCCAATCCAAAACAATCTACCCCACACCAATCTGCCCCACACCATTCCAAAACAATCTGCCCTACTCAATCCAAAATATTCTGCCACAATTCAATCCAAGACAATCTTCCCCACTCCAATCCACAACAATCTCTCCCACTCAAATCGTCCCCACTCCAATCCAAAACAGTCTACCCCACTACAATCTGCCCAACTCCAAAAAGCCCCACTCCAATCCAGAACGATCTGCCCGCTCCAATTTAACACAAACCTTCCCACTCCAATCCAATCCACCCTACTCCAATCAAATCCATCTCAACCCAGTCCAATCTACCCCACCCACCCCTATCCAATACAGCCAAATCCAATCAACCTCTTTCTAATCCACCCCACCCAGTTCACCCCACCCATTCCAATCCATCCCAATTCAATCCACCCCACCTAATTCAATCCACCACACTCCATTCCACCCCATGCCATTACAATTCACTCCACTCCAATTCACCTCACTCTATTCCACCCCACTCTATTCCAAACCACTCAATTTCACCTCTCTCCATTCCACCCAGGCCACCCAGTCCAGCCACCACACTCCAGTCCAATCCACACCATTCAATTCTTCCCCATTCCAATCTTCCCCGCTCCAATCTACCCCACTTAATCCACTCTACTCCAGTCCACCCCACCCCAACCCAATCTACCCCACCCCATTTCAGTCTAAATCACCACGTCCAGTCCACCCCTCTCCGAGCCACCCCACTCCAATGTAGTCCAATCCACCCCACTGTACTCCAGTTCACCACACTCTACCCCAATGCAGTCCACCCCATCCCAGTTCAGTCCACCCCACTCAGTGTAATACATCCAGCCCACCACACTCCAATCCACTCCTCTCCATCCCACTCCAGTCCAAACCACCCCAATCAAGTCCAATCCACCTCACTCCAATCCACACCCCTTCAGTCCAGTCCAATCCACCCCCTCGACCACACTCTAATGCAACACACTACAAACCACCCCACTCTAATCCAATCCACCCAAACCCCAATTCAATCCACCCACCCCAAACCAATCTAATCCACCTCACTCAAATCCACCACAGTCCAATCTACCACACCCCAATTCAATCCACCCCACCTCTGACCATTCCACCCATCCGGTCCACCCACTCCAATCTACCCCAATCCACTCAAATTAACCCACTTTACCCCCAATCCAATCCACCCCAATCTACTCCAATCCACCTCACTACCTCAATCCACTCCAACCGAGTCCCCCCTATTCCACTCCACTCCCCTCTACATCCCTCCACTCTATGCCACTCCACCCTACAACACAGCACTCTATGACACTGCACTCTATGACACTCTCTGCCACTGAATACTATTTAACTCTATGGAACTCTACTCCCTCTACTCCGCTGTATGAAACACTACTCCAACAAATCCAGTCTACAACACTCTACTCCCCCCACTCAACTAAAGTACACCCCACACCACTAACTTTTAGCCATTCTGAACAGGAGCCACACTGGTGTACAACATGACAAAACCTCATTGCCACAGCCAATAGCTCTTGTATAAGTGAGACATATTGGCTTTGCCAATTTGTGTATACATGTTAATATTTTCTGGGCAAAGGTTTTACCTCATTATTATCAGTTTAATACCCAAATACAGCAATAAACAATGGAAAGACTGAAATGTCAACCTTTGAGAAAAGCCTTCTACTGCATAGCAACATGTGCCATGGCAATTCTAGTCACTTTTGATTATTTGACCTACAAACAACCATTTTATGTTAAAATCTGCAATACTTATGTGGCAACTGTAGCAAAGTGATCATTAGGTGGAAAATGCTGTAACCGCAGAATTGCATATCTCCAATGACCCTGAGTATGGTAGAGTGAAACAACAGAGCAATTAACAGCAGCCTCACATTGCCACATTTGGAACCTTTGAACAGTATCATAGTGTCATACATCTGATGCATTATGCAATCCGCACACTCCTCTCAAACAAATTTCCTGGCTCTTGTATTCTGTAATAGCACCTCAGACTCGGAGTAAACACATAATGTGCTGGGGACATACATATCATTCTAGATCCCCCTACACTCTGGTCTCCCTACCGTGACTCGCACCATGCCCGGTGTACAGTGGCGGCCGCCACAAACAAACGGTGGTAGGGCAGGTGGTGTGAACGCAGGAGGGGGAGAGCGACGTAGGTCACACAAGGGGGTGTTAGAAATAACATATTAAAAAAACAACGCACCTTTAGTCGCCGCCGTGCCGCCTCTCCTCTTCCTGGTCCCAGCAGCACCTGGGACAGACTCCCTGTCTAATCCCCGTGCTGCAGAGCAGCACAGGGATTGGCCTGAGCGGGCTAGAAAGACGCTCCGCTCAGGCCAGGGAGTCTGTGGGGGTTTCTCCAGCCTGGCTGTTCAATGCAGGCGGGCTGGAGAAGCCTAAGTGTGCTTGTATTCTATGGTCGGCCTGAGGCGGCCGTCCAATCACATAAGTGCCCTTAGGGAGTGCACGTAGCACTCCTTCTCCCACCTCCCCCCTCCCATGCCTCAGCCCTGCCCCTCCTTACAGCGCTGGCTCAGAGCCGGATAAATACAAAATAAAATGATGCAAGAACATCATTTTATTTTTCATTTCCTGGCTGCGGAGGAGATTGCAGCATTGCGGAGGAGCCGCCACTGCCAGTGTTGTCACTTTTCTAAGCTAGTAACTTGATCCACATCAGTGTAGGCTCACTGTTCATATAGACAAAGTGGTTTCTACCAGTGAAATGCTAGTGTGCAAAACAATACCTTTTAACCAGGGGCGTAGTGTCCATTGTGCAGCAGGTGCAGTGGCACAGGGTTCCAGAGGCATGAGGGATCCACTGACCACTGATTATTGTTATACTTTACAAATCAGACAGCAACTGTTTCCTTCCTCGCACCAGGACCCATGTCACACTGGTAATGCTGCTGCTTTTAACAGCTTTTTTTGGAACGTCATGTTACGCAAATGCTGGCGGGATGGCGCAGAATGGTCATCCCTCCCCTATTGGGCAGTGAGAGGCTGGGTGTGCTGTGTAAATGTGTCGCTGCATTATCTCAGGAGCGTTCACATGCACTAGTTAACACCTTCGCTGCGGCGGCTATTCCGCCGCAGAGCTAACGGTCGCGCGGGGCGTGCGGCTCACCTGCGCGGGTGACAGAACCGTTCCGTAACGGCTCGCGGGTGAGCTTTGCTTGTGACGGAACGGTTCAGTCACGGCCCCGCCCGCTTAATGAAACGCGCCGGCAGGCGCGAAATCAGCGCCGGGCAGGCGCGGCGAGCGGGCCGTGACGGAACCGTTTCGTCATGAGCACAGCTCACCCGCGAGCCGTGACGGAATGGTTCCGTCAATAGCGTCGAACCGGTTAAGGGATTTCCCAATGTGCAGTCATCCTTAATCTACACATGGCTACGTATTTCATGAATTATTGAAATAATTCCATTCTACTAACAATTTATAGAGGGGTTGCGACTCATTCCCAAAGTGTCCATTTCCATAGAAACAGGACCTTGTGACTGGAATCAACGGGAGGTTCCAGCCACTCTGAGGAAACCTTCTAGAATTTCCCAAAAATATTGGCTTTGAGCAGATGGTGACTATAGTCGGTCTTGTGAGCGAAAGAGAAATTAGTAGGCAGACCTAAGTCTTCCACTTGTTGGGGAAAGACAACAATCTTAGACACCAACTAGTAATAGTGATAGTTTACAATAAAAAGCAATAATAGGCACGAAAATGCATGCATTTTGTCAGGTGGTGGGAGTGCTCCACGGGCAAAATGTTATTTGGCCTGCTGCACCGAACTGCATTGGGCGCTCTTTCACTAATTGGTGCTCTAGCGCTCACACAAGTCTATGTTTGCTGGAGGGAGCTAAAAGACAGCTCTTTTGTTCCTGGAGATCTGCTGCTTCACAGCAAGCCTTGGCCCAGAGACTTATATAGGGAGACAAGTCTGTATAAGAAAAGAGGACCAGTAGCTGTTGTTAATTTTAAGAGGGAGAAGGGCGGATGGAGGGACACACATGCAAACATACACACTCACCGCCATTCAGTCACACACGTGCACACACACACACAACACCCACCCATCCATTCACAACACTCATTATCAAACATTTATACATTAACACATACACGCACCAAACATTAATTAAAACACACACACACACACCTACCTGCAGCTCTACCTCAGAGGTCCCAGGAGGCTAGGGACTGCTGCCTTCCCTCACTGGCTGACCTAACCTCGAGGGACGGTAGCAGCCCTAACGTCATCACAGAGTGGGATGTGGTCAGCGAGACTGCTGACCCCACCCCACTCTGTGATGAAGTGGAAGTGTCACTGATTGATACTCGACCCTGGGCGCTTCAGGGCTTAAAACTGAATTGCCCAGGTGCGCGGCAATCTGATGCTCCCCCTCGTCACTGATGGGAGGGCCTCAGGAACCCTTGCTGAGCTGAGGAGGGAACGCCCACAGGAGCAGTGACTTCCTCAGCCCAGCAAATGTCAGCTCAGGCATCCAGGAGCTTGCAGATTTAGAGCATGTCTGGCTCCTGGCAGCTTGACCTGGAAATTAACAGTGTCTGTCAGGCTGACATTTGTTCAGCCTGACAGACACTGTTTGTGAGGGGCAAAAGGTGGTGGGGCAGCCCCTCAGCCTCAATGGACAGGCCGCGGCTGGCTGGCAGTTGCAATGGGTAGTGCAAGCAGAGGTGGCCTCCTGACGAGGGCCCTGGCACTTAATTTTTTAACAAATTAAGCACTGAATAAATCTCATCCTTGCACCCGTTTTTCCATCCAATCTGAGGTGCCAAGAAACAACAATGTGTGTGAGCTCTTCAAATACCCAAAATGCAAATGAATTTAATTATCTGATAGTTCGTTTTCGCTTCAAACTCTTTTGTGATGTTTTACTCTGTGGCACTGAAACTGCTGCGACAATGCGTCATCTCGTTAGCAGTCATTCCTGCAGGGTGCAATGTTGTCCTTCGGGATTTTCTTCATAGCACACAAAAAAGGTGCACTAAAATTAAAGACAAAATATGCAAAGTGAGTTCCAGACTATGGGGATCATTTACTATCCCTGTGCTCCACCTTAACCCCTCCTATGCTCGTGACGGAACCGAGCCTCGGGTGGGCTGTGCTGGTGACGTAACGGTTTCGTCACGGCCCGCTCGCAGCGACTGCGCGGCGCGAATCCGCGCCTACGCTGAGCATTCTATTAGGCGGGCGGGGCCGTGACGGAACTGTTCCGTCACAAGCACAGCTCACCCGCGGACCGTGACGGAGCGGTTCTGTCACGAGCACAGGAGCGCCGCGCGGCCCCGCCTCCCCCTTAGCGCTGCGGCGGAATAGCCGCCGCAGCGAAGGGGTTAAGGTCACTTTTGGTGATGTTCTGGTGGCGCACAGGGCTTAGCCATAAATACAAGGCCACATAAAGCCACCTTGCATTGCTTTTCATGGCCTCGTAGATATGTTGTGAGGCAACGCAGCACAAGAAGCTGTGTTGCCTCACACTGCCATGTGGAGGCATGCACACTACGGTGGATGTTCCCACATTATGCCCATGGCATTCGACACATTCCCAGAGTTACAAAAATATGTAAACCTGGGAATGTGTCTAAAGCCTACTCTTCGCAACGAGGAGAAATAACTTTATTTCATCTCATTTTTTCCTCTTTCTATGTGTGCTGCATTCAGCAGCACAAATACGAAGAGGAAATCACCTCCATTGATTGTTTTTATGCAGGAATGTGTCCCTTCGTGGCTAAATTAAATAATTCGGAACATATATCCTACCCCACTATTCCTTTTTCCTAATTTATTTGGGTGGATTTGTTTTTAAAAAAAATATAAATGTATAATTTGACAGTCTACTCACCTTCACATGACTCCACCTCTTGTGGATCTGGCCCCCACCTCACCCTCCCGCCCATTTTCCAGCACTTGCGCCAATTTAGATATTTTTGCCCATACTGGTCTTTCCTCCATAGGCCTACGGAAGTGTCCAAAAGTGGACCTGTAGCCCACGTGCCTGGACGCACACCCCCTGTCCTGTGTTAAACGTTGTTCTACCCACCCTCAGTGTAATTTAAATACTCCTCGGTGAAATAATAAGAAATACGTGAGGTGTGTTACCTGTCATACTGGAAGGAGAATTGATGGGGAAAGCGAATATTTTTACCTTGGAATAAATTGGCAAAGACAAATTGCCCTTGCTTCTCTCAGTGGAATGCACATTTTGTTTGTTTAGCGTGTGCGTCACTTGTTCTAAAACCCACCATGAACGTGCTTTCCAATCCACTGGGTGTTGAAACCGGACGACAGCTATTTAGCACAAATGAAGGTTTGTTTTAAAATGATGTTGACTGATAACACCTGACACAGGGCGCATTAAGCGTATTATTGCGAGAGGCGCGCGCGGTAAATATTTCCTGCATCGTGTGGCTATTTTCGGACATGACGAATGTGCGCGTTTTTCAAATTTAATGTCCAAGTGCAAGTCAGGAAAAAGGCAAATTACAAAATCTGCATGCGAATGTAAATGGGTTTGTCAAAGCTGTGAGTGTGTGTGTGAATTTCCAAGTATTTCAAGGCCGAGGTGTGCTGGCAGATCTCGCGTACCGATTAATTCACAGGCGTCAAAGAAAAAGAAGAATATGTTTGCTCATCCTTAATTTATAATTTATAAATTTTTAGAAGAAGAAATATACATTGCCCTTACCGCGGCGTTGTTTGATTGTACTTGCAATGAAGGGAGGCGCTGCCCTCTAGCGGGCACACTTAGAATGCATTTGTTTTAATTATTTCAATGCTTTTCCGGCGAGTACTCCTTCTCGGGAAAACATCCGCAGTGAGAAGATTATGACCTGAAAAAGTGAAGTGTACAGAACTTCTAAAATAAATCGATGCCGTTAAGAGGAAGTAAGAGGTCACCCTTGTTGATTGCAAAGTATATTGTTTGGTGAAGGCATTAGATGCTTGCCACCTTAAACTTGTGAGCACCTAAATTAAAAAAGTCCACCTGAGCCCACTATGTATTTTGGAGTGGAAATTAAGATCTCAGGAATTAAGAAAGGACTTCCGCTGGAATGCCCAAGCTTCATGAAACACAGGACAAGGAAGGCCTCATCCTCTGGAACCGTCCAAAACTCTGGAACTCTCGCTCGAGGAAGGCATCTTCTTCTATCTACATCTTTCAGACTGAGTGCGCATCTTATTCCTTAAGAGAGGGAAGAGTAAACTTTTGTTGGAACTCAGAAGCAGCTTTTCTTTTGAGGTCTTTGGGCGTTTTCATGGGGTTCCTGGATATGTAGAGGTTACTAGTCTCAATTGTAAGAAATTAGTGTGTTTTTTACTACTGTTGTCCTACAGCCACAATGCTGTTTTACGCTGCAATGGATTGCCCAAGTACTCCCCGTTTGCAACTGAGCCCTTCCAGATAAAAATGCTGCTCAGTCCAAGGCTTAGCAAGGACATTATGTACATTAGACTCTCAGAACATAGTGAACACAATACAAACAATAAAGTAAAGGTGCAGTTATTTATTTTGAAAAGGAAAGGATGTTAATAAACATAAAGATAATCTGTCACACAGAAATGGGGATAATTATTGACAACTATATGTTTCTAACCCTTCCTTGGCAGATATAGCTTATAAGAGCTTATAGCTCATAAGAGCTAAGCGCTATAATTTCAGATAATAAGCAGCCTGTGCCCATGCGGTCCAGTGAAAGGTATTAGCAAGGGCTACTGCAATGCCATGCAGAGAACAGGAGCAAAGGCTAATGATTTTTGCTGATGGCTTATGAAGGAAACAGTAGCTCAAATGACAATTTTGAAAAGATACACTTCAAAGACTAAAAGGTTGTAGTGCTGCACTTCAAGTGCAATTAGCGGGTTTGGTGTGTACCCTGCAGGGATTTCCTCTCAGTTACCCCATTTGAAGGTTGATGAGTTTTCAATGCAATTGCTACATCACCCTTCTCTTCCCTTCGAGACTATTGCAGACCCACCACCCAAAGGGTAGTGTGCCCGACCCAAATTTGGCAATCGAAAACAAATCATTGCAGGTTACATTGGTGGTGTCTGGTGAAGTGAACCGTGGCTGGTATCTAGTGTCTGGTATGAGGGCAGGGCTTAATTTGAGCTGGAGGTTTCCGCTGCTCGGCACCAGCACTTAATTGTCAACACCAGTGCTTATAACAGTCTGCCACACGGTGGCACTGTCTGTCTAATTTTGAGATGAGCCCAACAGTTATTTATTAATTTAGTAAACATTAAAAAGGATTAATACCTGCCTCCCAAGTCATCCTTTTATCTTTCGGGGCGTGGAATAATCTCAATTGTCACAGTTAAAGGAGTGTGATTGTTAGTAGCTGCGGTGGTGCAGTTTCTAGCAGCAGGGCAGTGGAGTGGTGCAGGCTGCAGAGGCCTTTTGACTAGACCCCTGACATTTTTTTTCAAACTAAGCACTGTGTGAGGGAGACATTCTACTGGGGCCCTACAGCCGAGTAGCCTCTCCATTAAACGTAGGGTTAGTAGCTGATTAGGGCACCAGCATGCCTTAAATTCCCCTTTCTAAGACGATGAGCAATTCATTGACCTGAGCCTCCAAACCCACCATTTACAGTCAATATTTTCTGGTGACAGGGTCAATGCCAGGTCCAGGGGGACCAAATATGGCCATCAGTGGTACCGGGAGATTAGGTTTGTTTGGTGGTCCTGGATTAGGGAACAAATTATGTCTTTTTTCTGTTTGGGCCACAAACGACATTTTGAAAGATCTGGAATCAGAGTGACCTCCTCTATGTACCACAACAGATCTAGGGAGAAAGTAACAAGCTCCCTGTGGCATGGGGAGGCTTAAGAGTAAAGCAAATTCTCCTGCGGTGACTGAAGAAGGCTATGAGATTCCTCCGTTCCCATATGTCATCATGCAGTTCATTCTTTGTTCTAATAGGTAGACTGAAGGTAGCCTCCTGTTCCACGGCAGAAGCAGTCCATCTGGCTGTCATAGATAGGTCCACCCTGGCAGTGGGATTGTCCAGTACTGGTGGTCGCTACCTCACCCTTGCAGCCAAAGCCAGGTAGGCCTTGTTCACCAGTTATGTGACTTTACAATGCATGCCAATACAGCGCACGCTGATGCAATGCCAAACTTTACCCCGACTTGCTGTGGGGGGAGCGCTGAAAGTTGGAATAGATAAATTTTCTATTCCAACTACAGTGTGTGCAACAGTAGGGAAGGTGTTGGAGGTAACTCCAACACCTTCTACCCAATGCTACACACCTTTTTTGTTGCAACAGCATGCAGGGTAAATGCATGCGTTGGAATGGTTGCAGTTTAAAGGCTGTTTCCCTTGTTCACCACATAATTCCACACAATACAGCTACAGAAGTATTTCCAGAGACTTTTCTGGACTATCTGAATATGGGAGAGAGGCCTCCAACAAAGGCCCCCCCTCCTCGGATCTTCAACATTTTCTTAGCTGTACTGGTGCACAGCTTCTCCTTGGTTGCAGGGTCAAATGCTGAACCAAGAACTGGGAAAAGAAAGTGTAAGAGATCTACATTGGCTTGGACATGTTTCTGACCAACAGGACGATAAGAAGAGTCTTCTTCTGCATGCTTGGTGTCCTTATTAAAGATTACATCTTCTTGAAACGTCTTCAGAAATCAGACTATCACCAGCATGAGCTAGCTCACATGATTGCAGTTGCAACATTGCAACTGTTTAAGAGCAGTGTTATCCCAGAAAAGAGACAAGGAGGGTAAGTTGGTGTTTGTGTGTGCCGGTAGAGCTCCACAGACAAAGAAGAAGGACTCTTTGGAATAAAGCCATTTGCCGGATTGTTGACACTTTCATTGTTCAATCAATCAATCAATCAATCAATCAATCAATCAAGGTTTTGTAGCTCGTATTACTCCCCCATGAGGGCCTCAAAGCGCTGAGGGAGGGGGCGTATTCAGTTCTGTTGGGGTCATTCGAAGAGCTAGGTCTTGAGGTCCTCTCTGAATTGGTGCAGTGTCGGGCTTCGTTTGAGGTGAAGGGGGAATCCATTCCAGGTCTTGGCTGCAAGGTAGGAGAAGGATCTTCCACCTGCTCTGGTCCTGTAGAAACGAGGGACGGTGGCTAAGGCAAGGTCGGGTGAGTGGAGTTTCTCTTGGGGGCGTGGATGCCTGCTGTCCATCACTGGGAACAAAAACACTGATTCCTATCTTTGCAGGGCCAGTGACCCATCTTCCTGCTCCTAGTGGTGGCTGGCGCTTCATGTCATGGATGACCAAATGTCATTCTAGCCAGGTACCGTCATCCAGGTGAAATGGGTGCCTAACTGGGGTCAACCAACATCAAGGTTCTTTATGTCCATTTGGTCATTGACCTCGCAATGCCAGATTTGTCCTTTGTGGAAGATGTAGCTGAGATCAGTGGCTGATCCCTGCATAAGGTCGACCCTGGAAGCAGTGCAGATAAGAAACTAGAAGACATCAGTGCTGCATTATCAGGTGGAGCACAGTAACCAAGGAAAATGCTAACAGGATGATAGAAGCAGCTGCCACCTTGAGCGCAACCACGAACATAACCTCTAAACAACCAAGTCGATTGAAGGCCCACTGCTGAAGACAATATGTTGGTCACAGCCAGCCAGATGTCTGTCAGAACACATGGTAGTATTGGTGCATGATGGACACCAAGAGCTGATAAAAGCTAAGGCCAGACTAAATAAAAAAAGTATTTATTTCCAGGGATGGATAGTGAGGTGGAGGCTGCTGGGAATATTATGTCAAGGGCCAAGCTCCAGGAGCTGCAGAGAGACCCATCTCTTTCTTCAATTTGGTACCACGCTGCTGACGGAGCGCTACATGGTCTTGCTAGATCGTCACCCTCTAAGATACCGGGAAGATAACTGTGCATTGAAATGAATACCACCAACCACTCTCCATTGTTATTCCTCATGACAAACTGGGACTGTTTAGTGCTTCTAAGAGCTAAGTGGATATTGCCACAATGAGGTATTTCATGTCATGTTGCATCATGTCATTTTTTTTGTTATGTGTAGCATGAACAAGGACTTCCTGGGCGAAAACAGGAAGAAGCTAATCAAATGCTTAAATTAATAATAATGTCATCCATTTAGCTCTGAAGGACCTTCATTCTAGTTGGAGAATATGCAACCAAAGTCACAGTGGACTGCCAGCGTGCAGTCTAGTGCCTTTTTGAGATCATGAAAGTGTCAGCTGGCTTTCATAGGCTGACCTCAGGGTGTGGATGTGTTTCTAATCCAATAAGCACGGTGCAGTCCGCATAATAGTGAACATTAAAAAGTGTTTTTTTTAACAATATGTAAGCTGCATATTTATAAACACTGGGTACCATTGCAAAGTCACCAAAAGTGGCACAAACTGGCTGAAAAGGTTGATATAATACATACGTTCTTGTGCTGGGCATTAGCCTTAAAGTACTACAAATAGAGCTTTGTGATATTTTGCTTCAGGGGCCGGGGGTGTTCCAGGTGTAGCACATCGGCATTCCCACGCGATCAACAATGTTGATGAACGGCTTGTCAACTTCTCTTGGTAGACGGGGCTCAAAATAGCACTTCAATGATACAGGTGTTACGTTGGAGAAACCTTTTAATTTCTCCAAACTTTTCCCATATTGTATGTGTGCTGCATTGTATAGCACAGACGGGGGGGACATATTTAAAAGGCGATATCACCACCAGAACGTGTTGATATCCCCTTCTCCTTTATTACAAGGTTGGGTTAGGCCACTTAACTTGTAAATAAGGCCCCCTTTCAAGCTTCACTTAGCAGGAAAGGGGCATGCAATGGGTTTTGTAATGGGCGTTCTGTCACAGCACCCATTGCTTTTTGACGCTGCCCCATATTTACTTGTATAGGGCAGAGTAAATAACTAAGACCTGGGAATACCTGTTCGTAGACTGGTGATATGAGGAGAAATTATTAATTTCTTCTCGTATTTTGCTCTTTCTAGGTGTGCTGCATTCTGCAGCAGACATACAAACAGCAAATTGCATTTAAAGATTGTTTATGTGTAGGAGGGTGTCCCTTTCTGCACGCCGGCACCCTCGCAACATGGTGCAAGAGCGCCTGCGCTGGTGCTAGGCACCTTTTTTAGCGCTAGGAGAAACGCCCGGGTGCGCTGTATTTGTGTAAATATGGTGCATCCCTGCATTAAAAAAAATTCAGAGCGCACCGATACCAATTTCGGAGTAACACTGCGCTCCCACATTTGAGTATAATTATCCCCTATAGAGTCTAGGAAAGTTTCTAAATTTTGCCTAAGCATAATATTTTATAGATGAAGGGTATCCTTTAGTACAAACAAAAACTATACTAGACATCATGCACTCACCTTTGCAAATGGATCGAGGCCGGCTGATTAAGCTCCTTTGCAGCAAATGGCAACATCAGCACCATATCTTTGTACATATGGCTCTGCGCTATGTTTGCCCCTTGTTAAATGCAGCACAGCAACAGTGCCAGTTTAAACCATGTGGAGGACCCTAGGCAGTCGAAATTTTGTGGGCCTCCTCGCAAATTATCTCCTAATACCCAAAGGCACCGGATTTATTTACAAACTCACAGCTGCCAGAAGATGAGCTTTGAAGAGACAAACTGTTATGTGAACCTGATGTCTCTGGTTTATGTACTTTACGTTGTTAATGGGTACACTACATTGTTACAGTATTTTTTCTATAGAGATTTTAATGTAAAGTTTTCTTTTCTTTGAGTTGGTTCATTTTTTTCTATCTTTTGGAAATAATATTCAAGAAAGCTTGATTGTAATTTTCTTTTAAGATCAAATCAATATTATTTTGATGCGTTGTCGCCGGTCCCTGAAAGGAGTGGGGTCCACAGGCCAGTGCCTGCGTTGCATATTTGGTAATCCAGAGGTGCACAGCAACTTTGGTTGCTGCTCTGTCTTGCTCAACTTTTTAATAAATCGGCCCCATGTTGTAATTGATCAGGATCTATGGCCCTGCGTTCAAAGCAGCTGCAGCCACACCACTCAAAAAAATCAGTCCATGCGTGGAATTAACATAGGGTACATATAGCTATGAATGAAATCTGATTGTCCGTTTTGGAGGGAAAATGTACTGTTGTTGGCAGCCAACCTGCAGGGAAATGGACACCTCACGGAGGACTGCACAAAGACTGCCATTTGTAATTGTGAAGACAGCAGTGCTTAATTTGAACTGGTGGTTTCCGGTGCTCAACACCGGGACTTAATTGTCAACACCGGTGATTGCGATGTGGTGCTCTCTGGCCAATTTAGGGATGACCACATCAACAGTTACTTATTAATTCAATATATGTCAAAAATGACTATTACGTCCGCCCAAGCCTTTCTTTATAGCAATGTGGACCTGAATTAGTCCAATTGTCACACTTGTAGGAATGGGCTGGTTAGTAGTTGTGTTGTTATTATCATTGGCCGTGCTGGCAGAGGTAATCTGCAGTAGCCTACTGATGAAAGCCCTGGCAATTAATGTTTTACAAATTAAGCACTGGAAGACAGTACTGCAGCTGTCTCTACTGTGCAAATCACACACATGAACACAGCCTGCCAAACCTCTCCCCCCCCCTAAGTACTGGACTGTTCTGCGGTAGTAACTGTGTAATGCTCAACGTAGCCGAACAGATGTGTAATTCGGTGCCATAGTAAAGTAGTGAATGCAGATAACTTGTGCATCCTTCTGGCATTTCTTTTACATCAGAAAGGCTGACAAAAGTTGAAGGACTTCCATTGCTGATTTTTTTTAATCGCAGAAACATCTGAGCCCTGCTCTCCGAAGAGAGCTTTGAGTGCGAAGGCATTTGCTGTACCTGCGTTCTGGGACTGCAAAACAGCTGTGCCAGCGCGACGCAAACATATGGCCAATGCGGCTTTCTGCGACGGTCCAATTGCTTCCTTTTCCTCAGAGCAAACTGCGTAAATGGCATTATGTACAAAAATTTGTATTCTCTTGATGTCTTCATGATGGACACTTATTGCTCAGAAGTCAACCCTCTTAGAAGGAGCACTGTTTGTTGAAAAGCGCGATGGATAAGAGTTCAATGGTATTTTTAAAAGGATTCCAGAGAGCGCGGCACACTTTGTACTTATCTCGGCTCCTCTGCAGTTGATGGTCAACTCATTGCCATGGCAGGAGAGCTGGCAGTGGATGCTTTTGGTCCAAATGTCTTGCTCATGTGGAGCGCCATTTATAGTAGTAACGTGTGGCTCCAGGAACGCTTTGTATGCATATCATTATCAGCGCCGGCTCCTCCGCTAATGCGGAGGAGCGCCGCCCCACTGCATTTGTTGCAGTAGAAAAAGGAAAAATACTATTTTATTTTTCTGTTGTCAGGAAGGTTTGCGGGGAGGGGCTTGGCTGTCGTCACAGCCAGCAAGAGGAGGATTGGTGGGCCCTTAAGTGCGCATGAATGTTTGGCCGGCCGTCTTGGCCGACTGTAATACACAAACTGTTGGGGAACGTACAAAGGCTCCCACTGCCTGTCTGAGTGCTGAACTATGGCGCTCAGATCAATCACAATGCTGCAGCAATGTGGTGGTGGGCTTTGGGGAACCTGGGTGTGCTTCCTGCTCAATCAGGAATAGAAGAGGACGACGCAAGGTTAATCATTTTTAGATTTATTTTCTATACCCCCGCCTCACCCATGCTTCTCAGTCGCCACTGATCATGATCCCAAAGGAACAGTAGTGAGAACGCAACTGGGTTCATTAATTCCTGAATTCATTCGGTTCCAGGGAAAGGCAACACTAGGCGGTCAACAAGAGTAGGCAGTAAAGAATTGTCACTAGAGGAAGCAAACCTTGTCACCATGCCTGTAGTTGTGTGAGGGAAGGGTGACACATTGCTGCTTGACCCAGGGCAGGTAGCATCCTTACACCTGTCCTGCGCCATTTTCCTGTTTCAATTTACATTCTGTTGACCCACGCCTTCATGATCTCAGTTTAGAAGGGAAAATACGAACAACTTTTGATATTCAAGTGGCTTGAGTTCAAACACAACACTTTACCTGTGACTCAGATGTTCTCTCTATGATAGAATACTTGCTAAGCTTTCTAATTCACAATCATGAGAAAGAGTGCAATGGAAGACAAAAGCACACCTCCAGTGTCAATTTCCCTGCTTCACCTAAGCTGAAACATGGTAGTCTTGTCTAGTCGCGCTTTAATACCCACTCTGCTGTGTTTCCTATATGTGGGCCATGCTTCTCAATGGGGTTGCTGGCACTGTTGATGCGGATGCTTCTTCTCAGTACTAACATGGAACAATCCCAAGAGGATTAGGACCAGTGACACAAGAAGAGAAAATAAAGATCTACTTCATTCAAGCATTTATTTATATTTATTCTGTGTTTTATATAGCGCAGACATGACCCAATTAGGGTATTGGAGCGCTTCACAATTCCATAGCCCAGAATTTTCGAAGGCAGGTTTGGCACAAATCTTTAAGCAACAGTAAAAAGTGTAAATAATCAGTTTGGGTGATTAAGATGTTTGTGCTTATTACAAAATACATACATGTCCTAACGATTACAAGAGATCTATCTGTGTTAACATAGTCCGTGAACTAGAAAGTATCATAACAATGTCTGTTCTTTCATTATTTATGGGAGGAATTTGCTCATAAAAAATGTCTTAGCCTGTTTTTGGAAGACTGACGTAGACAAGATCTTTCTGATGCTCGGGGGGAGTGAGTTCCAGTTTCTTGGCGCAATACCAGAGAATGCTCTGTCATAAGTTCTCTTCTTACTGAGGAGGGCGGGTTTCAGTAAGAGGTCTCCATTACTCTGAGAGAATCTGCTGCCTCCTGACAATGTGATTATCTGGGTTAGGTAAAGAGGCGTTTTATAGTGTATTGCTTAGTTTGTGATACATGGCATCTTTAGTTGGATTCTTGCTTCGTAAGGTAACCAGTTAAGCGCTTTCAGGTGTGGGGTGATGTGGTCAAACTTTCTGGAGCCTGTTATGAGTCTTGTGGCCGCATTGAGACAGGCTTTTAGCGGAGCTGTTGAAATCTTGGGTAGTCCTGATATTGTTGTGCACCCATACTCAATCTTCGATATGGCCAAAGCCTGGACTGCCGTCTTCATCCAAACATTAGGACTGAACTGACTCTTAGGCCACAAAGCCAACTGATTTATACATGCAGCTTGCGATCCTTTCCTCACATTCCTTACGCCTACAGCCACATGCATAAAATATGTGAGCATGTTGCCGCGCAAAGTATGGAGTGCACACTCCAGACCTCCGGCACAGCACAGATATCCCTTTAACTAATATTATTTTCATATTCATGCGTTAAAGGAGAAATAACTATTTACCTTACTGTCTTGAAAGACTTTTAGAGCCTCTCCAAGAGGTAGTAAGTGCTGTAGAAATGCTCCAATACAATGCATTACAATACAACAACAGTACAATTCTGTGCATTACAATACATCAGCACAATACAAAGCATTACAATACAACAACAGTACAACACATTGCATTACAATACAACAACAGTACACTACAATGCATTACAATACAACCGTAAAATATAATGCATAATAAAATAGCACAATACAATGCATTACAGTACATCACTAGCACAATGCAATGCATTACAAAACCTCAGCACATTGAAATGATTACAATAGAACAACAGTACAATGCAATGCAGAAAAATCTATTTGTGTTGTCAAGAAGTAGGGCCCAACAAGGCAAAAATAAAGTATGTATTGTGACCGGTTGTAATTCTCAATCGTAGGAAAACTGAATAAATGTATGAATATGGTTCATCCCTCTCTTCTCATGCTCCATGTTCAATTATTTTATTGAATATTTATATAGCACACATAGCGGCCCAAGTTGCTTCTCGACGCTCAACCGATTTTTGTTGGAAGTGAAAAACAAATGTATCACTAATATATATACGACCATTACTCCATAAGCACTTATGGATCAGAAAATGTATTCAGTTGTATTCAACCTTTGAATGAACAGGTAGCCACCAAATTATACAACTCAACCCTAAAGTCCCCTTCTTTGAATAAGTTGGCCACAGTATTCAGAACAATTTACTGAGAGAGCCAGACACAAAATGTATTTATTTATTTATTTATTTATTTAAACTCATAAGGCGCACAGCTAACCGCAATGGGTTTCCCGGCGCCAAGGGATAGACTGGAGAAGAAAGAACTACAAGGCTTTAAAGAATGGGACAGCTAGAAAGAGACTGTTCTGAAAGATTACTTCTGAAAAAGCCAAGTTTTTAATCCCTTGCGGAACCTGACAAGATCAGTTTCCAAAATGTTACCTTCACCCAGATTAGAATTTAACAAAAGTCATGAAAACTATCTCTTGTATTATGGCAGCACCGCTGGGATTATTCAGCAATTAGAGAACCAAATTGTGTGGCAGTATTGACTAAATTATTTTTTTGTATTAAGGCAGCACCACTGGGATTATTCGGCAATTAGAGGACAAAATTATGTGGCAGTTGACTAGGCGAGAACAGGCAAATTATGTGGTGTAATGTGGCACACTCTGTGATAGTATTCAATATTTTGTAATTTTAAAACACTTTACTATTGTTTGAAAAAAATTGTCCCATCATTTATTCCAGTTTAAAGGGTGAATACAACAATCATCAACTAAAAGGTGTCCTGTTAACCTCTGCAAAGGGTGTGCCACTGCACAGCACCATGTTTGGCACTTGTTATATCAAACCTCTAGACCGCGTGTGCACTGTCTGTTGCGAGTTATATTATGGCTTACCAACAACAGACAGGGGTTAGGGACCGTCCACTACTTATTATTGGTTGTCTTTCCTTGCCACTGTCATTTAGCTGCTTCTTATTTGCGTCCTAGCCTGTCAATCTTCTGTTTATCCCTCCCATGGGGCATTACCTCCCTGGCAGCTGTTTTGATTGGCTGACATCAGTGTTTCCACTGCATGCTTTTCAAGCACTACTTTCTTTTGTGTGAAGCATCTCATGAGAGTGCATTTGTTTTTGCGCCATTGCCCTCATGTACTAATCTCTATGGGTTGCTCTCTGCTGCCTAAGTGCTTCTCGCCATTGACTTCCTGCACCCTCTGTGTTGCCGTTACCCTATTGGCGCCTTTCCTGTTGCTTACAGGTCATCCCACCATCCCCCGAGTTGTTTTACCCCCACACTACCACATGTTGCTGTGCCAACCTCCATCAACTCGTGGTGATTTTGATGAAGCCCCTACTCGTCTGCTTAAAAACAAAACACTTAGAACATTTTGTTTTTAGTTACCAAACCTACTCAGATTGGTAACAAAAAAGCAAAAAAAAGCATCTACAATATTTTTTAGGCACACATTTGTGTGCTGGGCGAGCCTACAAAATGATGCGGCACTCACGCCAAAGGCTTTAAAAAAAATTCAAATTTTAGCCACATTGCCTATGCTATGCAACATGGCTAAAACCAATGACCAAACCAATAGGTCAAACACAAAAGACCGACAAGAATCTACTTGTACTAGAAAACCTTAAACAAGAATATGCTGGGTACTGATGACACTGAGAATATAGAAATATCCAATGTAATTAATGTATGGATGCTTGAAACAACCAATAACATTAAGGGCCATATGTAGGTGGGGTAATACCGGTCGGTAATGGTGAAATTTGGTAAACTTCACCGTTACCAACCGGTATTTAGGGATTTGAGATGTAGAAAGCTGCAAATAAGGAATCGGTAATTTACCGATTTGTTATTTCAAGGAAACGGTAAAATACAGATTCCTTATTTTAAGGAATCGGTAAATTACCGATTCCTTAGAGCCTATGTAGGTAGCACTCAATTGAGTGCATTTTAACCTTAAGGATTCGTTATTTACCACCAACTATAAGTTGGTGGTAAATACCGAATACCTTTGAAAATGCAATTTTTTGCTTTTTTTCAGTGCCATGTGGCAGACATTCATGCCCTTAGGGCATGTATGTGCGCCACATGTGCACACATGCACGATTCAGGGGTGCAACAGGGTTTCAATGTGACACCCTGCCACCCTTGAATATGTTCCCCCTATTACCGATTCGGTATTTACCGAATCGGTAATAATGAATGGCTTCCCATTCATTCCTATGGGCCTCCAGGCCCATAGGAATGAATGGGAATTACTGAATCGGTAAATACCGATTTGGTAATACCGAATATTACCGAATCGGTAAAATTTACTGAATTGTTAGCTACATACTGTTTACCGATCCTGAAATACCGAATCCGTAAAATTCGGTATTTCAGAATCGGTAAATAGAGATTACCTACTTATGGCCCTTAGTTTTAAAAAAAAGTGTCTACTTGTTCTACTATGACACTGAATGTGGCAGATGAGTAGAAATGATTGTAAACTCTTTTACCAGTACAGTTAGTTTTTATACAATACCTCTTACTGAGGGTGAGTGAATCAGCGGCTGCTCCCAATTTGGAGAATTAGGTCAGCTGAGGCACAGGGAAACCAAGTAATGTATGCAGGATCACACATTATGGTGAAGCCAGATGGTTAGTAATCACATAAACATAGAGATCTAATCAATTGTAAGCAATATTTATGTGCTTGCATGGTCCTCACTGTTTTTTGGCAAACTGCAAGTTAATGGAAAAGCTACATTGAAAGATAACTATTTTGTGAGTGTGAAATTGGTTGAAAATAAACAGTTATACATTTACTTGCGTTTTTATAAAGGCCATATACTTTTAAAACTCAGAGGTAACATGAGACCTCCGTCGCTTCGTTGGCTGGAGATGTGGTCCAGCTGCTAATATGGTGATTTTGGATTCAAGACCTCTGGATTGGATTGTGTGGATTTTCTACCTGTCCATTAGGTTTGAATCGGGACAAATTACTGTCTCTGTGTCCTTCGGTACCCACGTCCCTATAAACAGGAGCGGCCCGTGCAGGTAAGAGTGGTGGGGCAGGAGGGTAGGGGGGGAGTCGATAGACGACGAGGGAAAAGGAAAAAAAAGAAAAACACTTACCTTGTGCTCACCGGATCGTCGACTCAGTGATGCGGCAAGCGCAAGGTAAATAGTTTTCTTTTTTTTCCCTAATCGTCGTCGTCGTCTGTCATTTCCCACCCACCCCACCACTCTTACCTGCACGGGCCGCTCCTACCTGTAAATCACTCTAAATGCTGGTTTGAAGCACTATGTAAGTAAGCACATATGTATAACAAGAAGCAAACGACTTAACAGCAGATTAGAGTTTAAATGCCATTCAGTTTGCCTATTTTTGCTAACTTGCTAGAAAGACCATCTGTTGTCTCTGTATTTATATCCTCAGCTGTTTCTGTTTTACGTCTTTTTCAAAATGTCAGGTTATCACATAAACCTGAATAGTTTATGACGTACCGTTTTGGTTCTTTGGATTCTGGTACTTATAGTTATTTCCCCAGGTAAAATGCACAATTTTAAGTAACAGAATAACAAAACAGGATTCAGTGAGCTATGTGGACTGATATGGAACATTTTGAACTCTCTGCCCTTTTTTATGTCGAGCCTACTAGAGAGCGCATGGGCTCTCTGTTGTGAACCATATTGTGGGTTTACCAAAAACATATAGAAGCTTGGAGCCCACCCATTTCTTACCATTGGTTGTGTTTCCTGTAACTTCCATTTGCCTACTTCTTATTTGTGTCCCAGCTTGTCAGCCTGTGTTTGTCCCTCCCTTGTAGGATAGCGTCTTTGTCATGTCTTTTGATTGATTAGCTTAGACTATTTTTTTCTTGTGGGCTAACCACTCCATGGGAGTGGATGTGGGTTCCAGCTAGCTCGTTTGTGTACTTCTCTCATCCTGTACTGCAGCAGATGGTGAATTATGTGATACATCTGAAATAATGCAGGATAGGCCACAGGCTTCAAATTGCATAATTCCAGTGGCCCTGCCTACAGTCCTACTATATCAACGATATGAAAAAAACCCTCTCTCGTCACGTTGTCTGTATAGAATTGTTAACAAGATATTTTTGAATAAGACACTCTTTCAGTTTGACAAATTCAATCACTATACACCAGATTGGAAACAAGAAATGAAGCTCGGCTGTGATAAACTTGTAGGTGGTAAGATCTGGTAGTCATGCTTCCTGTCTTAGAAGCACTTAATCTCAAATTCATTCCAGAGAAATGACTGGACATTACTTTATCAGGCACGGTCATGGAAACAAAAGTGCCTAATTTGTGCAGGTGGTGGGCAGCAGGACTCATTTTAAGGAACCATTACCTATTTTTGTCATCATCAGTCAGAACCAGAGCAAAAGATAAAAAGACAGAAAACAGAAAAAAAGGCGGAAGAGGAAATACTGTGATAGAGTAAAATAGCAAGAAACAAGAGTGAGATAAAGAGGTGGGAAGTGTAAGGTGGTGAAAGAAAGAGGCTTGCGGTGAAATCAAGACAAGACATGCTTGACTTTAGGTAATCCTGGCAGCACAGGCATAGGACTCATCAGAAATATTTTTGGTCCATGAACATATTGGCTCGATTTTCTTAGGGTTGTGTGAGTGCTCACATGGTGCTGTGCAATTTTATGCTTCGCCCGCAGTATTTTGCAATAGTAAGTGAATTAAAGAAATGTTTGTTTTGCTTTGCTTTGTACCACAGGGTCTCCAGCCCAAACCCTTAGTAAAAAAAAATCCTTAGGTTGTACAAATCAAGTACAGGGTAACAGATGAGTCCATGTAAAGAATCTTCCATATATAGGCAATAATTTGCGGTCGCAAATTTGAAATCGGCCCGTATGGGGCCACAAATTTGGCCTGCCCCATGTCCAAACCCTATTTTGCAAGTCAGGAACCTTTTACAGACTCACAAAATAGGGTTTCCAACTTGCCATTAGGAAGGGGCGCGCCAAGGGTGTCCCTTCCTAATAGCGACTCGCACTGTGATGTAAGATTGTTTTGCGACCGCAATTGAGGTCGCAAAACACTCGCAGGTTACCACCTACTTCAAGTAGGTGTTAAACCACTTGCAATAGGGAAGGGGTCCCCAAGGGACCCCCTCCCCTTTTTGGGTGGGTGAAAACTATTTTTTAAGAGCAAGCAATGGTCCCACAGACCACTGTCTACTCTTAAAAAATTAAACTGAAACTTACATTTTTCTTTTTTAGATGCATCTGTTTTCCTTTAAGGAAAACGGGCTGCATTTAAAAAAACTGTTTTATTTAAAAAGCAATCACACACATAGTGGCCTGCTGACCCCAGAAGGCCACAATCCCAGGGAGTGCTAACCATTCCCCATGGAGTCGCAAATAGCGCCTCATGAATATTGAAGAGCAGGCAATTTACGACCCCATTAGGAATCACAAACAGTGTCTGAGACAGTGTTGTAAATTACATTTTGCGAGTCGCAACTTGTAAGGGTCGTACATCTGACCCAATATCTCCTTGCCCTGTTTACTATAACAACATCAGCTAAGGTTCATACGAAAAAGAAAGGAAGGCCTGTGTGAAATGTCTTCTAGTGATTTATAAAGCACAATCCTTGAATTAAGATTTTATAGAGCAAGTTCCAAATATCTGTACAAAAATTTGAGGATAGGCTACATAGTGGCATCATTGCAACTCCAGATTGATGTACCAACTGGTGCCACTGAACATCAGCCTGAATTTCCTTGATTTGGGCCTCTCCTCACTGTACAGCTCACATGGTAGAGCTGCGTCTAGGTGTGTGATGGTTTCAGTAGGGAGACAGATCTGCTCGAATACTGACATGGATTCCTATTTAACTTGCCTTATGTGCCTAACATGGCCTGATCGTGACCTTAGGTAAACCAGTCTTGGTCTAACAATATAACTCCCGCTTTTGCCATTCTATTAAATATGCGACACAGGTATAGATCTATACTCAGAAATTTACACAGATCCGCCAGCTCCAAAAAATAATTCCCCGTGTAAGGAAGGGGCGGGCCTTGTAAGACAGATAGGGCCTCATGCCGAGAACTACCTAAGATGAACTTCTGCCCCTCTTCCCATGTTATCCCACCCGCCAAGGAAAAAATCTTGCTGAGGCTGGTGCTGATGTCCTCGAGTGTTGATGCTCCCTTTAATGGGCATCAGCTGCTCAGGCCTCCAAAGATGAGCTGGGAATCCACTCTTTGCAGTGGCTGTCTGTTCTTTTTCCCTGCCACTGGGTGATATCTGCTCCTCACCAAGTGATCGTGCGAAAGGAACTGATATAGTCTGGCACACGGCGGACCTGTGTAAGTTGTCAGATCTTGTGACAGTAAGATTGGCCTTACTATACAGTATTGACTTCTGCTCTACTTTATAAGTTTCCACAGTATGACACCTTGTACTAAAATAGCTCTCTATCCTCTGCTTTTAAGTATGATATGCCATACTCTTTCAACTGCATGTCCACACCACCCTTTTCCATCATACCTTTGTCTAAAGTGGAATCTCACACACCATAGACTTTCCTTCTGAAAGAATAAAAATGTTGTCTGTAAAGCAAAAGACTGCCCTTTAAAGCAAGGCTGTCCTTCATTAAACAGCTGAAAAACATATTTACCTGGAAACACCAACGGAGATCGCAGGCCTGTTGTGTTTAACGTATTTAACCACATGGCTGCTGTGGGGATTTTTGCGCTGTGCTGCAAATTGCGATTCTGGTGCAGATATGACGAGCTCAGCTCGTCATCAGCACACGACACCCGTGGGTGATGACGAGCTGAGCTCGTCATCAGCAGCGAAAGGGTTAAAGAATTGATGGTACAGTAGAATAAAGCCAGTGATGGCTGATAGGGAACGGGGAAGGTGGGGAGTTAAGAATTTAGAGGAAAAGGAAACTTACCGGCGGTCACGTCGCAGCTGCCGCCTCTCCTCCGTTGCAGGAAGCACCCGTCCTCCCCTAAGCCAATCACAATGCTGAAAGGCAGCATTGTGATTGGCACCCTTAAGCCAATCACAATGCTGCAATGCAGCGTTGTGTTTGGTCTAAGCGCGTGTTTCGGTGCTCAGTTGGGGACAGGGAGCCTGTGCACTTTCCTCCGCAGGCAGTGCATTACAGCTTGGTTGGGAAGATTCAAAGTGCGGATGACTGTTTGGCCGCCATCTGCATTTAAGGAGCGAAAAACAGTCCTTCCCCGACCCCTGCTCTGGTCAGCCCCACACCTATGAGCAGGATAATAACATCATAATAACGTTCTTTCTTATCATTTTATTTTTCCTCTGCACTGCTCTCAAAGTAGTGGGGCGATGCTCCCCGCCTTAGCTAAGGAGCCGCCACTAACAGCTCTCATTGTGACCACTAGCCCAATAAAGTTCATCAGTTACATACTCCACCATTACTGTCTGTGCTTACACCTCATAAACGCCGACCTAGACTCTCTTACTAACGAAAATTTGTTGGGATTTCGTGAGGTCTAGCCAAGTTCAATTTTCAGGCCCTTTACCTGAACCTGTTGCCTGCTTTGCCCCAGATTCTGCAGCTGAGAGACGCTGCGGTAGGTCAAGCAGAGCTCCATTGGCGAAAACACGAAGCACTTACTCCGAAGAGCGGATCAATGGTGTATCGTCAATACTGCTGTCTGGTCTAATAATTCCGCAGGATAGCCAAGGGACGCCTTCTAAGATGCAGCTAATGCTCTGAAGGCGTTTAGAGGCTGAGTCAATTGTTGAAGATGTGGTGGGAGTGACACACAGGAACACCCAGAGTGAGTTGACGTCCTCCCGCACTTCGGATATCAAGGGCTCGCTTCCGTCAGTAAGCGGCAGATTTGAGTTGTTTTTCATGGATATCCATCATGGTGCCCTGGAGGCTGCTAGTACCTGCTGAGGAGTGGTTTTTTTTTTTAGTTAGTTATATCCCAGGGAAAATCTGTCTATTTTGTTTTTCCTTTAAGATAGAATGGTTTTCTCTCCATTACCGGCTCAGACTTGCGACCCCCCAACTGGGAATTCTCTGCTAACTGCTGATGGAGTCCCAATAACTCAAGAAGATGAAGCATGTCAGACACAATCTCCGTCTCGCGCTCTCCGGCATGGCGGTTCGCTGGCGTACTCTACAAGCGCAGGGATTTCCAGGACTCCTTCGACGATTCGCGCGCGGCCCCTGCTACGCTCACAATGATAACAAGGTTTGCTAAGATATTCAATCAAAAGATATCACAGCTGCTCCAAGTGGTATTTGAAGAGCAGGCTTGACAAATGACATGCATTAGAAAATCTTGGCAGGCGATGTGTTTGCAAAAAGTTAATATTGCCTTCGGCAGAAAGGCAGGCATGTTTTTTCTGCTGCTATGACGTTGACTTCTATATGCACAGTCCTCTCAATGGATGATCCTGTCAAATGTAGAGGGAAGATATTGTTTCATGGAAAGATATTTTTTACCCCAACACTGCAAAATGGATAATATGACATGTCCTACCTGTGATCAACACCGCGGAAATGCGGAGTTTCGACAAATATTAATTAGCTTTCTTTATTAAACATCGCATTTTGAAGAAACATGCATATTCCTTACCAGGAACTAAAATGCCCTTTAAATGGCTGTAAATGTCCGTGGTGCCAGCCTACAGTGACATCTGTTTGGATGTGTGTTGTATCTAGATGCTGTCGTAGTGTCAGCACACTAACCTGCTACCTGCCTCACAAACCAATGAAATTCTCAACACATGAGGTTTTGAATGTCAAGTTCAGGTGATGCAGGTTGAGCTGCGGGGTGAATACTTCTGGGTAGCTCACCACAAATTCTTAAAATTTCTGTGTCTGCATTTTCGTGATGGATTATTATATTGTGCAAATTACTGAATATATACATACGTTACACTTATAGACTGTAAAGACTTTTTAAGTATTCACATGCCTTCCCTTTCAACTCATCCATAAAGTATGCATTTTGTAATTAGCACTTATTTCTCTATGGAATTTATATATGATGGTGACACATATATTTTTTTACCATGCCTGTGTGTAATAGGCACTTTGCAATCATTGTGAATTCTTAGGGAGCGTCGCCCCCGCACACATCTAGAAAATAACTGAGCTGAATGGTGTACTTTCTCACACTTTCTAAACCACTTGAATCAGAAGCAATTAATGCTCCCAGGGAAATTGCAGTCACATGCACCTAGACATTTTTTGTCCAATGGTATTAGAAACTGGGTTTTTGGTTGGTAGAAGGATGCACCCTGTCCAAGCAGGAACCCCAATCCTATTCAGGGTAAGTGTAGTATACACTAAACGTCTACCTGTGCTCACCCTCTGGTAGTTTGTCACAGAGCAGTCAGGCTAAACTAAAGAGGCAACACAATGTTCACACCACAAAAGTACTCCACACCCGTTTAGAAGAATAGCCAATATTTATCTGAGTAAAACAAAAAATGACAAAAATTCAACATACACAAATCAAGCTATGGAATTTGTAAGATTAAATCAAAATACAGTGCCTAGAAGTCAATAACTCCAATTGGGGATATCTGGTCGCACTTGACTGGGCAAATCCAAAACTTCAGTCCAACTGTGATGGAGTGTGAGGCGGATACAAGAGTTACGCTGACATTATCTTGGATGCGCTGAAGTGTTAAGAAATGGAGGGGATGTGTCGCTGTCCAAGTTGATGTGTCAGTGTCGAAGTCGGGCAACTTCATTGATGCGTCTATATTAAGAGCACCTTGCGCTGGTTCCGAGGTGTAGATGTCAAACCACTGGGCGGTAGGCAATGCGTTGCCACGAATGTGCACAGGGCCGGTGATGTGCTGGAGTCGGGGACCGTGCATCACAGACGCCGGTGATGCGGTGTCCGAGGCTCATGCAGCAGCAGTGATTCGGAGGCACTGCATCAGCAAAGTCGGGGCTGCATTGTAAGTTGATGTCATTGTGTCATGCAGTCAGCGAGCGATGTCTACAGCAGCAGCAATGCGTCATTATCACAGAGAACTGCACCAGTTTTGAACAACGCTTTGATTTCATTGCATTGGTCTCTTGGGTTGCGGCACCAAGCACTCACATCTAAAGACCCAGGACTGGATTTGACACCACTTGGCAGAGCAGGACTCACAGTAGAAGAACTCATTTTGCTGGTAGCAAGATGCTGGTGAAGTCTTTGATATCCCTGAGACTTCGGAAACAGGAGGCAAGCCCGGCAAGCCCTTTGAGAACCTTTAGAGATGCAGGAAGTAGAGAATCAGGTCCCTTCCTCTCACTCCAAGGCAAGAAGCAGCATGCCGAAACAGCAAAGCAAAGCAACCAGCAAAGTGGCAGTCCCTCCTGTCAGCACAACAGCTCTTCTTCCTGGGAGAATGTCTTCAGTTCCAGAAGTGTTCTGAGTATATGGTGCCAGAGGTCCAGTTCTTGTAGCCATTTTAGCTTTTGAAGTAGGGAGACCTCAAGACAGGTCTTTGTAGTGCACAAGACCCTGCCCTTTCCTACCCTGGCTCCAGACACACTACAGGGAGTTATGCAACTCTTTGTGTACCGATACTTACAGCCCTATTCAGGTGCACATGTCAGCTCCTCCCTCTCACTCTAGCTCAGGAAAACCCATCAGTCTGGTGATGAGCCATCAGGATATGCAGGGCACACCTCAGCTCCCTTTGTGTGTGACTGCCTATAGGAAATGCACACAGGCAAGCTGTCACCCAACCCAGACATACATTTCAGAGGAAGGCAGAGGCACAAAATGGTTATAGTTGGAAAATGTCAACTTTCTTGAATTTGGTTCAGTGACCAGGCGCCCCAATTACCGCTATTTTGAACTCAGCCAACAACACCTGCGCTGCAAAATGTGAGTTGTTCTCCACCCCGAGTGTGCACTGCGCGGCGGGCATCACGTCTCCAGTCCACCACTGCGTGAATTACAGACTTGACTACTAACTGAGATTCACCCACACTACGGCAACCTCTGTGCCCCTGTTGCGAATTACTGTCCCCAGTCCCTGTCCTGAAGAGAACCTACAACATCCAGGTTCGAAACGCGTCGACACTTCCACCCTGTGGCAATATTAAAGGGTGCCGCTAGGATGTAAATCATATCACTACCTTGGACCCTAGCAGTGCAACCCTATATAAATACTCGACCACAGGTTTTGGTAGACAGGCAGGCACTCCTTTCCATCTCAATCCCGCCTGTCTCCTGGTTTTTTAGTTCTAAGGACTGGATTTCTCTCTTTTTCCATGCACTAATTATGCACTGTATATAATTGCAATTCATTTGGATCACTGTATGTTTTACTGTTTTTTTGGTGTGTTATTATTTGCTTCGTTTGATTCGTCGTTGTAAGTGTTGTAGATTTGTAAATTTGTATATTTGTAGATACTGTACACATAAACCTTCTGTTCTGACGGTTTTTTGTTTGTGCCTGTTTTTGGGAATCCAAGTTAAAAAGAAAATAAATTTGCTTGGAATACAAATCCAGTGGTCACGTGGTACATATTGACTGCGTGACTGTAGAATTTTCTTGTCAATTTTCCTGTCCAGCGAACCTGTTCTGTTTTCCCCAACTTTCTAAAAGTGGCATTTTTGAGACCTGCAATGTAAAAACCAACAACACTAAAATATGCATTTTTAAAATGCGAGGACTAGTGGTGGCTAAGCGTGACCTGGCCCAAGCGTGGAAGTGCGAACGTGCCCCCCCCCTGAGTGCGTGGAAGGCAGGTTTAGATTATCTGATGGGGTTAGAATTACCCGTGTTTGAGGCCAGGGGGTGCCCCCGGAAGCACTATAAGATCTGGAAGCGGTGGGCAGACTACAGGGGCCTGGACCTCGATCCCCCAGCTGACATTGATGATGTGCTGGCCCTTGATGTGGACCCCGGGCCCTAGGCTATTAGCCAACTCTGACATTGCTTCCGTCTCCTGTTGCTGACTAGCGATCACGTGCACTGGGTTAGGGTGGGATAAGGGGTGGGTAGTTGGAAGGGGTGTTGGGGGATGCTGTTGGGGATGGGTGGGCTGGGGGGTTTGGGGTGTGCCCCTTTTGTTTCCGTAAAACTCTGAGTTCACTATCATGCCTTTCTCTGTCTGTATTGTTGACAGTCCCCTCCTGACTGTGGAGGGCTGTCCTGAATCTCGATTGAACTCTTAATAAACACGGTTTTGAAAAAAAAAATGCGAGTCCAGAGACACCAATCTTACTCTGCCTAACTTTTCCCAATTGGAAGTTCCACTTGTAAAGTGTTACAAGGCAGCTCCAGTGCTGTCCTATGGGAGAGATAGGCCTTGCTTTAGTGAAAAATTAATTAAGCAGTTTTTCACTACCAGGACATGTAAAACTTAAAAAACACATGCATATCCTGCTCATGGGGCTACCTAGGGCTTACCTTAGGGGTGATTTGTATGTAATAAAAGGGAAGGTTTGGGCCTGGCAAGTGGGTGAACATGGCAGGTCAAAATAGCAGTTTAAAATTGCACATACAGACTCTGCAAAGCGGGCCTAAGACATGTTTTAAAGGGATACTCATGTGGGTGGCACAATCAGTGCTGCAGGCCCACTAGTAGCATTTAATTTACAGTCCCTTGGAACATGTAGTGCACTGTACTAGGGACTTATCAGTAAATCAAATATGCCAATTATGTAAAAACCAAAAGCCATTACATATTAAACACAGAGCACATGCACTGTAGCACGGGTCAGCAGTGAAAAAGTGCACAGAGTCCTAACGTCAGCAAAAACAAAGTGAAAAACAGAGGAGGAAGAAGGCAAACACTTTTGGGTAACAACGCAAAAATGGCCAATTCCAACAGATGTTTACTGCTTCATCGGTCTAGTTTTGCAAAATTTAATTAGGATTCATAAGTTCAGTACCTAATATATACTAAGTAGACTACACATGCATGCATCCTTTCCGTACCTGTTCACTTTTGTCGCTCAAGTACTGAATTATATCCTTTTCCAGGCAGTAGTACACTTCATGTCTGTCGCAAAGCTTCGAGAATCAAAGTTGTTTATAGGGAAATTAAGAGTAAGGTGTGGGAAACTTTCAGGTATACTGAACAAGTCAATGATGAGGCCCAAGAAGCCACAAACCAGCCTCTAGTAGTGCTCCCTACTTTATATCTGCTGGACTACCAGCAGACTTCAGATAATCAATAATGCTTCCTGTTATAACACCATTATTGCAGAAGCTATCTCTCCACCCAGAGGATCTTACAACTTTCTGACCAATTCCCTTAAAACTGATAAAAATATACTCCATGTATTTCTTCATCAATTTATTGCAGGACCCTGGGTTTTCTATTTACACCTAGATGGCTTAGATGGATGATTTACAGAGCCCAATTGACATAAACTGTGTTAAGGCCCAGAAAATGTAATCCTTTACTGCAGCTCCCCTGTGCTATCACATTTCTGCCATTTGTATGGTCCCATAGTGCTTTCAGAGTCGGGGCACTCTTTCTGGTATTACCACTGAGCAGAGTCAATGTCGTCTTCTGTAATACTGTGTACTCAGAGACAGTCTTTGTCCAAAGTAATACATGATAATGGTTCGACTTGGATAATGTGATGAAGAGGATATAAACAATAGTTTCAAGAATCTTTGCATTGTTTTATGTGTTTAGATTTGTGAGTTGAAGGACTTTACTCTTTAATTTGTTCCACTTGGATGTACGGCATCCATTGCTCAGCCTTAGAGAGCTTTTGCAAATATCTACATGATTTAGTTGTGGGTGTAATTAACAGCTTAGTATTAGCATTCATTTGGGAAGTTTGTGGGTTCTGGATGACACTACTTAAAAGTCACAATGGTGCTTTTCTTATTAGAGTTAGTAGGTACCTTTGTGCTACCTTTCAATCTTGTTACACGTTGTCAGTTCTGGATTACCAAATAGGCAAAGTAGGCACCGACCTATGGGCCACACTCCTTTTATGGGCCCCGCGACAGCAGATCAAAATACAACCTAAAGTTTATAAATCAGAATCATCAGATTCAAATAACAGTTTGTCTCTCAAAAACTCATCTTCTGACAGCTGTCAGTTTGTAAAAAGAAAATCCAATTTGTGAGGGGGTGCGAAAGTTCGACTGCCTAGGGGCCTTCACAGGGTTTAATCGGGCACTGTACAACATGACAGCAACGCAAATGTACATCAAAGACTGCCTGGCTATTTCAACTGCAACAGTGGTGGCTGGCATGGATCGTGGGTATAGGGGTGTGGCGTTTGGAGGGGGTGTTAATGAAATCAACTTACCTCTCTACTCTGTCATCTCTCACGTCGGGCCTGAAACAGGTAGCAACCAGGCTCCGTTAAGCCAATCACAATGCTGCAATGCATGGTTGTGATTAGTCTGGGCACCATGATTAGTTTCTCAGGCAGGGAATGGGAGCCTGGGCAACATGCAAAGTGCGCATGACTGTTAGGCCAGCCAGAGATGGCCGACCAAACATTCATGCGCACTTACAGAGTGTGCCCACCACTCTTCCCCCTGCTCTGAGAGCAGATTAGCCCCAGCCACCAAGCTGCGGCAGCAGGAAAAAATTACATGATATTAACATGGTATTATTATAATTTTTTTTTTTTTTTTACACTGTGAAAAGCAGTGGGAAGACACTCCTCCGCCTTAGCAGAGGAGCCACCACTGAGCAGCTAGCTAGCCACAAACCCAGACCCGCTTCTGTGAAGAGTTGCACTGAGTTCTCCCAACATCTTTGTAATGTTGGTTTCTGCTTAATTTGATGTGTGTCTCAGGGTACATATGTATATGTGTCTGTGCGCTACTGAGAGAGGAAGTGGGAGATGGAGAGAGAGAGAGAGAGAGAGAGAGAGAGTGTTTGTGTATGAGGGTGTGTGTGCAGCACTGCTGCAGTTTTATATAAAAACAGGGTTAAGACACAGGTAGAAGATAAGAGTATGATAATTAGTGCCAACATTATTATGAGTACTAAAGGCAGTGCAATACCATTTAACCTGTCTTCCAATGCATGTAAAGTTGCTTTCTGGAAGCTAACGCCTTACCCTCGAAATTCCTCATTCTGTTAATTAATGTTTGCAAGGTCACACAATTGACATCATCATTCAGTTATTTCCGCAGATGGCACGGGGCAAAAGCAGTATCTGTTGGGCCCATAGAGGGACCAATTAAGCACTGAATACAAGGTTGTGGCAACCATTTGAACATGTCAACCTGAGTTATTTTAAGTCCTTAATTAATCCCTTATGTGTCAAGGGTCTTACAACCACAGTAGTAGGGCTTTTGTCCAGGTGTTTTGCCATGTACAGGTTCAAACCTGTTTAAAAAATGTGTTACCTTTCTGGATGGAAATAAAGCAGACAGAGATTTTACAATGTTATTCATACGTTTTCTAGTTTTCCAAAACAGGTTAACTTAAAAAAATCAAGGTTCACAAGTTGATGATCACTTTTTGTCAATTTTTAATTCATGAGAGTTAATACACGCCAGCAATTTGATTGCAAATGTGTAACAAAATAGATGAGAACCTAAAAAATATTCAATCATAGAACTGCAAAAGCTAAACATGTGTGTGACGACCCTTGGAAATTGACATATGATCATCTAGGACCCAGTCCTTGATTTTGGAAGGTTCTTATTACAATTTAACAGCTAAATCTCAAGTCTTGTGCAATTGAAATTATGAGCTGTGTGGTAATGATCAAACTTTCACACTTTTTCCCTTCATAAAGTCGGACAGGTCATACCAGAGGAATTAGGGGTAAAAGGACTGGAAAAAAGGCAAAACATGTGGAATTCGGCGATTTTGCATGTTATACATAATATAGTAGTTGAAAACTGGGAATGAAAGGTATTTATTACCAGTGGGGTAATGATATTTACTATGTTTGGTTAATACCCCATCGTAATCTGGTTAACTTGTAATTAGCGTCACAGTTGCAGAGGATGTGTGGAGGTGACGATTGGAAGTGTATTTTTAGCTACAAAGAAGGAGGAGTGACACCTCAATGTTTCAACATTTTCTACCCTCTGTATCTGTGGAATTGCCTTGTAATTTGAGAAAAAATTCATAATTCTGAAAGGCCATTGCTCTCAAAATCTCCATAATGTGATTTATTTCAATTCCGGATATAGCATAGACAATGAGTTGACAATAATGGTGTTGTGTAAAATGACTACACCTGTAACTCTATTGTAAGTATACTAAAGCATTAATGATGACATCCTATTGTATGTGTTCAAAATTCATTCTACTTTCAATCCCAAAAAAATATGTTTTTGAAAATAAGATTGCATTATGAGTTTTAAGATAGGTGAGTACTGACCGGTGCAAAAGTAAAACTTGAATCTATGAGACTGTTTTTCTTCTTTTCCATATAGTGGTAGGAGATCTGTTCCTATATTCAGTTCTCATATGCCTCTTGTTGCTTTTTCCGAGCTGACCATTATTTGTCTGTATCATAAGTCATCCAGGTCCTTCAAGTTTTGGGTTACACAATTGTTCTGTGAAATTCTCTCTCATACTACAGTAAGGGAGAAGCAGAAAAAGGTTTTTGCAGCTGAAGTTAAAGGAACTCTGCCTCCGTGCCACGCCTGAAGCCCCTCAACACCCAACAGGGAAATACATTCATCAGCCATGGTCGATAAGGGGATCCTGAAATCCTGTGACATAATGATGATTCAACGTGGTTTTGCAGCGTGAATCTTTCTGGATTCACTATGCTGTGCATTATTCCGTCATCTAGTGGTTGGGTCCGTAATTGTAGTATTTCTTCTCTCTTTTTTTTTTTTTCGTGGCCCAGATGGGCGTCAACATACCACCATTTGGTGTCCTTTGTGATGCCTACGCGCTTCCTCCGGAAGCTCCCACCTTTGGTCGACATCTTCAGATTCTTTTTTCCGCCGTTGGATCTGGATCAACAGCGAAGGAGCTCAAGTCTTCAAGCTGCAAGACTTTCTGGAAAAGTATGTGAGACATAGGTCAGGCATGTGGGGCTACCCATCTCATCAACTCCATTGCTTTGTACTTCATTGTTAAAACCATATGTGAGCATTCATTGTAGAAATGTATATTTAATCCTCTACCAGCACCCTTCAAATCTAGTCACTCATTCTCACCCATGTGATCGTGTGTGACTGTCTCCCCGTTCATCTATTCCACTCTCATCGTCTCTGCCGACCTTGTTCATTCAACAGCAATAGAAGGGAAAATTATATCTGCCATCTCTCCGGAAGCTTAGAAGAATCCTCAGGCCCACTGATGATAGATACTGTTACAACAAGATCATATTCTGAGCTGCTTCAGAACCTATCTGCCATGGCTTAATAATATTTAACTTGGAATTATGGGCAGATGAGCACCGGGTAGTACCACCACACCGACCCGTTTTTAGAAGGGATCAGAATATCGGCAAACTTCAATGTTCTTTCAACGCTTATGGGCAAAACAAACTGAGCCAATTCTTTGATATACTTCTGTTTTTGTGGAATTCAAAGCAGCTTTCAATTCCATTCCAAGAAGTATCCTATGGCAAAACTTCATTGAAGGGGCATCCCACCCAGACTGCTCAGGAGTATCATTCTATTATACACCAAAATATGGATTTGTGTTGAAATTGGGGGCAGAAGCACAGTCACATGCAAAATCTATACTGGGTCAGGTTTAAAACAAGGTTTTGTATTGGCGCCTTTATTATTCAAAATTATAATATAGCAGACTTATCATCAGAATTGAAGAAGGCCCCAAGCTCTGCAGCCACCTGTTCGCATGCCTTCTTTATGCGGACGATGCCCTCCTAATGTCTAAGACCGTGATCAAACTACAGCATTTATTAAATATGTTATATAAATATGTAGAAATAAATGGGTTCAAGTTAACTTGAACAAAACTAAAATTATGGTCATGGGCAATAAGATCAAGAAGCCTGGCTCATGAAACTTGAAAGGTGCACGAGTCAAAAATGTCTTAAAACCAGGGAGTAGCAATTGACAGTCGAGAATCGCTCCTCCTCCAAGAACAACTTATAAAAGACAAAGCCTTGTCTCTGTTGCGCGCTTAGTCTCCATAAACAAATATCTGGGGCCCCACTCCAGTCCTGCAAACTCACACTGTGCCACCGTGTGACACACAATATTGGCTCCTATGGCACTGTCATCCGGTGAGGAGCCAATATCACACCATAACAGGGAAACCACTGTACACAGTAGATTTCCAGCTTGTTTTCCGAGACTTTGGACTGCTGACATCTATTAAGGGGTGTGAAAACACCCCAGGACATTGGCACCAGCCTCAACAATCATTTTTTGTGAGGGAGGAGGAGGGGGTTTAAGGGTGGGGTGTAGGCAAAAGTGCATCTTAGGTACTTCTCGGCACAAGACCCCACCCCCGCATCACATGATGAGATTTTTGTTAAAGTTGGCAGGTCTGCCACTCTGGACCCAAAGGCAAAAATGATTGCAAAAATCTAAGCTCAGAGCAGCAAAGGGAAGTTCACTAGTATTGTTGCAGGAAATTTCCAACGCAAGTACGACAGAAGCACACACTTTTCTGGAAACATCTTTGGAGAAGCTTCAGATTGCAATTTTGTGGGCTGTACCTGATTCTTCTGGTACATTTGAAAGGGTGTTATTAAAAAAACATGGGGTACTTCTTATGGACAGAAGACAAACAGCAACTTGCGAAGTGTGCGCATGATTGGTTGATTATAAATAACTAGTCAAAGTCCAGCCTCAACCAATCTTGAGTCAATGTTTTTCTAAACGTATCGAGCACAAAATTCTGCAATATCGGCTTGGATGCTTGCCGACCCGGCTTTGTCCCGAAAGAGTTAGGTAACAGCAAACCAGGTACTGTTGACAATGTTCAGCACAAACTAGGCGCCTACAGGGAAAACAGGGGACTCAGGTTAACCTCCACTCAAAGTATTCTCAACCATAAGGTTTTATGGTTGACAATACTGTTGACAATGTAACAACTACAAGGAAACCATTATCCACATATCTGCACATGCCCCGCGTTACTACAGGAGAGGCAAATTATTTTAGAGTCCCTGCTTAACTTGTTAGGTATCCGCTCTTGGAGGCCAGCCGCCATGGCCTACCACCAAGGGACCTATCCATTGCTGGCCACACGATGTGTGAGATTTATGGGCGTTGCTGAAAAGAAAGCAAGCGCAGTACATATTGAAAAACACTGCTGAACGGTTGAAGGGCACGTATGGGACTTCTTGAGCCCAAGAATCCTGAGATGTGTCACCCTGTTTCTAACTGAACTGATCCCATGAGCCAGGCGTTGTGTCCTCCTACCTCTAACTACAGACAAGTTAGTGATGGATTTTATAAGAATACGTTGTAGAATGTAGTTTTGTTCTATTAGCACTTTATTACTGTCCGATTGTTAGCATTTTTAATAGGATAATCAGATGTAATAACTAGAATTGTATTATTGATAAACTATACTATGTTCATAATGTTCATGTAAGGGTTTAATTTACTAAGGCATGAGATAAAAAAATAAAAATCAATTAATTTACTACCATTAATGCATTTGTGTACCTAACTAAAAATACGCCTAATTGAACAATACAATAATAAAAATACAGGCCCCATTAACACTTCGGGAACAATAAAAATCACTTCACAATAAAGCAAATGAACAGTAAGACACATCACAATTGTCCGAGAAGGCTAAATCTAATCTTCATTCAGTTCATGGAATAAAAATCCTCATATATAAGTCCCAGAGCTCGTGGCCTTGCACCACAGTGGGTGCATCAGTGTTGAGATGGCCCAGGACTGGCAAATCTGTGATCATGTGAAAAGATTCCGGGCTTTGAAAACAACCCATTTCAATGGAATGGGATATCATGTTGGAATGGATAGATCTCCTGCCCATACATGTCAATCCTACCCCATGAACAACCCCGACAAACATGGGGGCAGATTTATGTCGGACTTGCGCCACGTTTAAGCCGCCGTTGCGTCACGCAACGGCGGCGTAAACGTGGCTCATCCCTGCAACCCATTTACAAAGTGACGCATCTAGGCAGATGCATCACGTTGTAAAGCCCTGCGCCGCTTGTGGGCGTTCCGGCGCAGGGTGGGCGTTCCGAGGCAGGTGCGCCTCGCAAAAGTGGCTGAGTGAAATCTACAAGATTTCACTCAGTCACTTTTAGGCCAATGCTGCGTCAAAACCCTGCGCCTGCTTGAAGCAGGCGTAAGGCTTGACGCAGCATTGAACAGATAGGGCACCCCCGAGCCTTGCTGGAGCTGGGTCGCGCTTGCGACGCAACTCCAGCAATGCGCCACCTTTACGGCACAGATGCGTCACGCATCTGTTCCGTTTTTGCCCCATGGTGCACCGCATTGTAAATGCGGCGCACCATGGGTGGCGGAGCTGCTGCACACAATAACTGGCGCATCCCTGGGATGCGCCAGTTATTGTAAATCTGCCCCAAGGTATACAAGAGTCAAAAGCCCAACAGACCCTATCGATTAGACTACTGCACACCAGCAGCAACGGACAGAAAAGGATAATAGACTAGGCGTACTAGGCTAGACAGATGGCAGAAGACGGGCAGACCAGGTACAGGGTGGAGGGAGGGAGGGGGGGACGGATCAGTTCATGACATAATTCTAAAGTACAAAATGCAATCACCTTCTGCGATTATACTATATATTGTGGATGTCTCAAATGTCTCCAATCTGTAACGACTGTATTATGGTATACTACATGATGTACTGTGCCTTAAAGTCTGCATAAAGCTGTTATTTGTAAAGATTGGATAACAAACAACAAAAAGAAAAATGCCATAAGTACTTGCTATGATATATTGCAACCAAACTGAGGTTTTCAATAAAGTTTGTTTTAAAAAAAATGTGAAACAATTTCTCTTGATGAGCTTGCTGCTTTATTGCTATTAGTTAATGCATTGTTTGTATCTAATATTAATATATAAATAAACAAAACAATCAATATTATACGTTAAGACATGGTGCCTGGAAGGCTTCCCCTTTAGTAGCAGAGGGAGCACCCCGGGTAACTCTAATGTAAAGAACTAAAGCCTTGAGGGCCTGTGGCATCTTCCATGACATGGCAATGTGTGGCCAGATACCTGACTCCAAGCAGCCTGACAGCCTATATCTATAAAAATAACAGTATTAATGGTAGTATAAAGCAGCATGTTAAGTTAAGTACATGAAATTAGTATCCCATACAGAGTTTTCATAATATATTACTAATCCACATGAGGAAATGATTTGAAATGGTATGGCACCGAATGGATACATGATTATAACCTTTATGCGTACTAGCACTGGGCTTAGAATGGAGTGCTTCCTTGCCACAAAGCGCATTAGTGCCCCATCAGAGGTAGGTGCTCTATGTAATACCCATACCCAGTGCTTTAAAGGGACAGGTACCTCAAGTACAGAGTAGCTGTACTTCTTTAATTTGAAAGGGAAAATACCTGCACTTCTCAGCACTGCTGGAATACAAAAATGGGAAAGTACCAGCACTTTTCAGGAGCAGACAGGTACTCTAAATAGTGAGTATCTGCACTTCAATATTTGCAATTAAAGCACTGCCCATACCATACCCAGAGAACCTACATTAGCTTATTTTTGTGCCTCCTGACAGTCTCTGGCAATTTTACTGTCAGATCTCAAGTCTTAACTCAGCTGAACTACCTCTCCTCAGCCCTTGTATACACACACCAACACAAACAAAATGGTATCCAATCAGCTCTGTCAACTAATCAGAACAATTCATTCAGTGAGTAACGCACGGGTTCTAAACTGACTCAACATATATTAGAACATTGGAATGTTGGGACCTTTATTGAAAACAATGGAGTGCTCCGGGCTTCTAATGGCCGGTAGGAATCCAGAGCTCCAACATTCCAATGTTCGTTCACAGCGTTTGCTATGAATAAAAGGCCTCAAAGAGCCCGTGGGGATTTCAATCCCCTCGGGTTCTATGAGGCCTTAGTTTTACAAATTAGAACATTCCTCCCTCTAGGGGTGGAATGTACTAATAGCCTTAGAGCCCTCTGTAGCGGGTTCTACCGGCCATTAAAGGCCAGCACCATTGTTAAAGGCCCTCGCCTTCGGCTCTAGTCTTTAACGATGGAGTAGGCCATTAATGGCCGGTAGAACCCGCTACTGAGTGCTCTAAGGCTATAATATGAAGCTGTGTATCAATTACCAGACTTATCCATCTTTGGACCTTTCTTTATAATTGAGCCTGACACTGACCATTGCTCAAAACAAGCATGGCTGGTAGAACATTTGCAGTATTATGATTACCACACACTTCCAGACTTCTCAGACGGGGCGACTGTTCAGACACCATATATTGCATTGTTATATCCTGAATAATTAAACTTTGACGGTAAATCACAATGAATTCCCACTTTTAAAATGTTTTGACAAAGGAGAGGTTTCAACAAGGACACTGTCTGTTTTAGTCATCTAACACACGTCACACTCACGCAGTACGTGTTGATTGCTGCCCCCTTCAGAAAGAAACAATGGAGCTTGTGATAACACCAAGTCAACTTTAAGCAACTTGTTGGAAAAGGAGTTGTGAGAAATAATTAGCAAATTAAGAGGCTGCCTAAGGCAAATGCCTCCGACAGTGTTAATCAAACATGTAAACACAAATCAATTACGTTTTATATTAGATTTCTTATGTTTCTTTCTCGAACCTACTGGTTCAGTCTGTGACCGCCATATTTGAAATGCCAAATCGTTCATACCCTCAATACACCATTGTTGATCAGGTTTACTGATGTGTACAAATACTTTCTGCAGTTATGTGGAGTGAGATACGCCCCACCGTGCACTGAAATTCCAATACTTTCTGTTTACAAAGCAACTGCTGCTTAAAATACTGGCATTGTATACCAAGCTGTGCTTAGAAATTGTATTCACAGTAAGCTAATGTGCACGCACGGCAAAATGGGAAATTATGTCTTCACTGCTCCACATTTTTTGCCTTCCACTACTTATTTAGACTGATAACCACATGCGAAAGAAGGAAACAAGCATTAGCAAAGTCAGTAAAGCTGTGTGCTTGTCTTTGTTGTGTTTGCGGCATTTCAGATATGATCTCTTTCGAACCTCCCATGTTCTCACATTTTGTGTCAAACAGAAAGGTATATTTACACATGAAAGTTCTGATGTGTACAAAAGTCCAACAAATCCTATGCTCTGTTTGTCTGTGTGCATGCACAATTGGGCAACTTGCAATGCTTTTGCGGTAATTATGGCAAAAACAAAATAAGCATTTGCACCCAGTTCACAAGCGATAGTTATTGGTTTTCCATATTTGCACTTCTTTGATTCCAATTTGATGGCTTTTAGGCTGCAGGTGTGCATAGAACCCAAACAAATTGTGAACCTGTCAATCATCTAGGCCGGGGTGCCATTCATGATGACTTTGTTGATGATACACCTTGTTATAAAGATGGTATGGGCTGCCAATTGACCCTTAAAGGTAAACGGGATGCATTTAAAAAAGAAAAATGAAGTTTCCTTTTAATTTTTTTAAGAGCAGGCAGTGGTCCTCTTAAAAATGTTGGTTCCCCCTTTCACAAATGGGAAGGGGTTCCTTGGTTACCCATTGTGAATGGGTAACCACCTCCTTCATGGAGTTGGTAAAGTATGCCCCTACGACTATTCGCTCCCTTGGCACGCCCCTTCCTAATAGCGACTCGCAGACACAATTTGCGATTCGGTACTAGCTTACCCAATCGCAAATAGGGCTTTTAAAATATTTTTTTCAGTTCGCAAATCCTGCGAATAAGGTTGTTTGTGGGCTGAAAAATTGTTTCGTACATTTGGCCCTAAATGAAGAGTGCTGCAGCATGTAACATGCACTCGAGGAGCGTCAGTGTGGGATCGGGGGGCTGTGAAGTAGGGCATTAACACCATCCGGATGGTACGAGGGATGGAACGGCAGTTCTGGAGTTGCTTTCTGTGGGAATGGTTTCATGACATGGACATTTCCGCTGCTGGGCCTTTTCCTTTGCCTCACAGATCTTCTCTGCCCATAAGCTAATCCCCTTTATATGGGAAAGGCTGTTAGTCACTGGCGCAATAGACCTCAATTGTGTGAGTCAGGACACCATGATGCTGAAAGCAGCAAGTGACGGTCTCCCACAGAAAATATACATATTTTGTAAATTGCTTACTGTACGATGCTCATTCTAATTTCTCTTTCAGATTTATCAATGGAAACCATGCTCTTCTTCAAAATGCTCCTACTTTATTGATATAAAACACTGCATTATTTTTTAACTAACTGTTAAATTATGGATAGTTGAGCTTTACACCTCCAGCGACACCTGATGTTTTTTACCCAACTGCGCTTTGTAAATTTGTTTTTACTTGAGATCATACTTAATGATATTGAAAGCAGTATTAAAATCACAACTGCAAGTACCAGAAAGCAATACGCTTTTGGGGATAAAGCACAACTGGCTAAAGGTGGCGCACATGATTTGCAACCACTTGGCCGCCATGATTGGGATTTCGGATGGCGCTGCCTAAAACACTGACACAACCCAGCATCTCACATGTCCTTCTTGACAAGCAGGTCTGCATTATTGCAAAACAAATTATGTTGCTTGACACCTCAACAAGGACTACTCCTTGGGGATCAAAGGAGAGGGCCTTTTCTAAGAAGGGGCGGGAAAGCAAAACATGGGTTTTGGAGATGCAAAAGGCATCCCAGAATTCCTTCTTCTAGCTTTCGAAGACACTCGATGGGTTTTAATTTCAAGGGGCAGTGCAATAAACCAGAACCCTGATTGGGTGAAAAGTAATGGTCTGGTTTTCAAATGTAATCGTTGAAAACACATGTAAGACAATCTGGAGCCAATGTAATGTAAAGTATTTCATTTGTGAAACAAAAGTGTCTTTGCAGGCTTTTGTCCTTTCCTCCAGAGGGGGGCTAGGGGGTACAGAGGTCACGACTGCCACAACCCTGGTGGATGACCAACCGCCATATTTAGTGACAACATAATGTGTATTTGTAAACCGAACGTTCACCCAAAATGGTATCTTGGCACTGAACAACAGATGTTGATTGTTATCCAACTAAATGCTACTCATTTTATAGACCTCAGAAGGATGAAAGGCTGAGTGGGCCCGCTAGGATTTGAACCTATGAGCATGAGGTCAAACACAGGCTCCTGCAGTAGATGCGTTAGTCCACTAAGCCGCCAGACCCACCTTGTGATCCCTCCCACTCTGGCAGGAATCTCTCTGCTGTGAAGGTAGCTAAGAGTGCTATTACCAAGTGACTATGATGAGTCAGACTGTAGTCACTGATCAAAGTGTCACACGGACAAAGTCAACTGAGCTAGGCTCAGTGAACCTTGCAGTGTGTCTCACTGGAAACCAGGGAAAAGGGTCAGAGACGGATAAGGTCCCTAAAAACAAGACCTAATTAAATGGCATTTGAGGCACAGTACAAATATTTAGTTGATAGCAAATAAAATGTTGTACATATAAAATAACTTGCATCCAGAAAAAAATTAAAACATGTTGAATAGGTGCATGGCAGATGCTAGAGGACTTAGGGGAACATTTACGAATAAACAGCACAATGCAACGCAGCAACCAAAGTTCCTGCGTTGTGTTACACTAAGTGGAGAGAGCTGCACAGCACCATATTTACTTAATATGGCTGCTGCTGCTCTCTTACCCTGCACTGGTGCAAATTCAGGCTGCTCAGTGTCACATACATACCTTTGCATCTTAGTGAAAAGGTGTGTGTGTGTGATGTGTAGCATAGGTTTTGTATTGAATGAAACCCTTTGAGTACAAAATCCACGACCTTAGTTTTTTTTACATTTCACACATCAGGTGCTGTACAGTGCAGTATACAGAAAATGAGTGACATGTTTAAAGAAATTAAAACAATTCTCCAACTTTTAACCTGCCTCAAGGAGGCATTTTTTTATGCAAAGCTGGGTCTGATAATCTGTGGGGATCTGCCTTTGCATCGAAAACCAAGGCTTATAGAATTCGAACACCCAAGTACCTCCCATGGAGCGCCTCTAATCGCAAAGTAGTGTAAAGCGCTAGTTGGGTTACTCTGAAGGCCACTTTCTAGCACAAAAAGGTTTTGCGCTGGAGAATAAATAATCAGGACTTTGCACCACATTGCTTCACTTTGCATTACTTTTTTTTGCCGTAGCCAAAGTCTTGATAAATATGCCTCGTACAAGGTGACCATACTAGGATGTTAATGCCCCAGAACATAAGATAAAGTTGGACTCCAAGTTGAATCACTATAATTGAAAGATGGCAACTCAATAGTGTACTGTTTGTGTTCTTCCCTTTCCAGCTTCACTCAAACCAAGACAAAGGAGATAATAAACTCAAGTACATCCTTTCTGGAGATGGCGCGGGAGACCTGTTCGTCATCAACGAGAACACAGGGGACATGCACGCCACACGAAGACTGGACAGAGAGGAGAAATCTGCTTACACTCTCCAAGCCCAGGCGATATACAAGGCCACCGGCCTACCAGTGGAACCCAAGTCCGAGTTTGTCATCAAGATCCACGACATCAACGATAACGAGCCCAAGTTTACGAAGGATGTCTACACTGCCACTGTGCCAGAAATGTCTGAAGTGGGTATGTGATCACTAGCCTATATAACATGAGAAAAGTAACTGTGAGCAGTGCCTCACATGCACGCACCCATGCACACACATGGAAGAGGTGCACGTCCACACAATGGGGCTTATTTTCAGGCCCATTGTGCCACTGGTGCTTTACTTTTTTGACATACTGGCTGCACAGGGTGCCTGCCCTTATTTATAAGGCCAGCCTGTGTGACTTTTCTTGGCCTTGTAAATATGGGCCCCTTTCACACATTACTCTAATTGAAAGGGGCATTTCAAGGGTGTTGCTGTCGGTGTTCCCACACAATATCCATGGAACTTGACGCATTTGCAGATTCACAACTTTTTGTAAAACTGGGAATGCATGAGAATACTACGCCTCCCCAGCGGAAGTGTGGGAATGGTGCAACAAGGAGAAATACCTTGTGCAGCACACATAGAAAGAGGAAAACGCCATTATTTATTGTTTTTGTGCAGTAAGGTGCCGCGCTGTGTCATTTTCTTGTAGTGGAGGCCCAGTGTCTCTCCCATACATGTACTCATAGGTGTCCATTTTGCTCTTGGAATCGTCAAGAGGTTGCTCTTGCAGCCATATCACATGTCCCTTTGCAAGGAGGTGCAATAATGTTCAATTAGATTCCCAAAATGGGCTCTAATAGAACTAAGTGCAGAAAAAAAACATTCATGCAATTTCCAGATGACTATTTTATGATTTGCACTTAAACACTGACTTCATTCCAATGCCTATCTGCCAAATGGTAACAGATCTTTCGGAACAAACCTGTTAGAGCATTTTGATGAATGTGTGGCACTCTGATGTTTGTCCTCTATGCGCTATGTTTGCTTGTATTGCGTTTTTCAATAACTGATTCTTTTGGGAGGGATTGGTGCTTACTCCACTTATCAGAGCACTAGACGTGAGCCTCCTTATGGCTGCTGACGGTTCTTACATGCACCCAGGATTAGATCACTATGTGCGTGATGCTTCCTGTAGCACGAGATTAGCTGTCTAGTCCCTGCTGCCAGATACTCACCAGGACAAAAGGGCGATTCGTTGAATTATTTTTATTTTTCTCCGCTTGAGTGCTGCACGTCATAAATGAGTAAACCACTACCCTTGCTTTCTTCATTGCATGTGTGTTTGATGGACTATTGTGCTTGCTCCTCCACTTTGCTTATTTGTATGAGGAAAACAAGGCAGACGTTATCCTCAAAAATAGGTTATTCACACAAATAAAGCTTGTAGCAACAAATAACTCCACCTGGACGGTTATGACGTCATGGCATATAAACATCCAAAGTACGGCGCCGACCGCAAGGAGCGCGGCGTTGGGCGTGGAGTCACATAGACCCCCAAAGAACAGTACTTTGCAAATTATGAAATCCAAAACGGTGCACAGCGTTGGGGAGGTGATGCTTCATTGGCGCCGGGTGGCGTCTGTTCCTTACGATAACAGGGGAGGTGATGCATCGGTTCCTTACGATCCCAGGGGAGGTGAGGCCTCGGTTCCTTACTGCGATGCAGGGGAGGTGAGGTGTTGGTTCCTTTCTGTTGTCCGGGAGGTGAGGCGTCGGTTCCTTACTGTTATCAGGGAGGTGATGTCACATGGCAGTGAGTCGTCGGTTCCTTACGACTGCGAAGTGTCGATGAATTCAAGAAGTCACCCACGTCTTGTATTCACTCCGCGATGATGAAGCACCGGCGTTTAACATTCATGTTGCAGGGATTAGATGCTCTTCAGGCTATTTATGATGCCACTCCCACATTCAAGATCCTGATGGTCATAATAGAATAGAAACATAATACTTGCCATTCCTTATACCTCCATACTACTAGCAAGTTTACAAAAATGTAAAAAGGGGTTTAGAATAATCACCTCAAATTTATTGAAATAGTGAATTCAGTGACTGCTCTGGTTATCATTCGGTGATCTAACAGAGTTTTACTTCTATCACACAGCAACTGAGGCTTTCGCTAAGGAAACATTTTGTCCGGCTGCCACGTTAAAGAGTCTAGGGTCTCCTGTAATTATTTAGCTTTTGCACACAATCTGGGACAATTATTTTTGAGGGTCGAGATTTTTGTTGTTGTTGCAGGTATATATAGTGCAAACTGGACCCGAAAGTATCAGAGCACTTAACAATAGCACCAGTTGCATTACAGTCGGACACGTTCACTTTTTTTAGGCACCAGAAGATTAGCTGATTTGCCCAGAATCACAGGATATTTGAGCTTCCCCCCAGACTTGAACCCGGTTTCCCATCTTCAAAGTTAGCCGCTCTAGCAGTCAAGTCACATCCACCCCCGATTTGGCTGCACTTACCTTAATATTAAGCACTAGGGCCTTTTCATTGTACCATGATCTAATCTCCTTGCATCATATGTTGGGCCTCATTTATGAAAACTCTTGCATTGCTGCAATAAAACAGCGATGCAACAGGTTTCCCTGTGCCCTCCTTGCGACGTGATGGATACACAGTATTTAATGTACAGTGCTCCATGTCGCAAGGAATGACAGGGAATGACAGGTACGTCAGGAAGACTGATGTATCTGTTGGCCCAAAAGACACGCATTGCTGGAATTGCATTGCAAGCATGATGAAACTCCTGCAATGCATGGGGCAGGTCTGTGCCTATGGCACTGCGCCACCCTTACGCCTGCCATGAGGACGGCGAAAGGTTTTGACACAGTGGTGACCTAGAAGTGTCAGAAACTTCTATGACCCTTTTTTATGTGGGAACGCCCACAGGTATAATATGACTCAAGGCTTTACAAGGTTATGCATCTGCTAGATGTGTCACCTTGTAAATATGACGCAAAGTGGCGCATTATTTACACCACCACTGCATCACAAAACGTGACACAATGGCTGCATAAATAAGGTCCGTTATGTTTAACTGTTATACCATTTCCTAAACTGATTTTCGTTGATCGGCCTCATCTGGACCACTCCCTGTTGCCATCAAGTTTGCATATGCTCTACAGTTTAAACTTTAGCCGACTCAGCCATTTCACAACGTTGTTTATGTTAATGGAAATCATTTAGGGGTAGCAGACGAAACAGTAGTTACAATGTGTCCCCATTCCTTCAACTCCATTATTTCAACCTATCACCACTTTAATTAAACTCCATTACTGAGGTACCTACCATTTTGTTAACTATGTATCTTGCCTTCAGATTCATAATAAGTAAATAGGCTGAAAATCAAGTTGAAAGAACTAAGTTGAAATAGATTAATCATATTATATTGAAGGTAATTTACTTCTAGACAAGTATTCAATTTACAACTTAATCCTCTTTTTTAAATTTAATTTAAAAAAGAGATAGGATCAGCATTTGGATAGGGTCTTCCTCAGTACCAACAAAGGCTCATTGATTCTAGTTGTACCCATATAAATTCACTGGGTCGTAGAACTCTATCAATGGGGTGCAACGTGACATTGAATATAATGCACTTGTAATACTGCAGACGGGGTATCCGTCACATTTGCGACAGAGTAACTCTCCATCAAACTCTAAAACAGGCCCTCACAATGGTGTACTAACTCGTAAATGTTGCCTCTGAATACATGAGAACATTCATGAAAGTAAGGGCAAAAACTCCAAAAGCATGCAGTGGGTGCACACCCGCGGAAGCACCATCTGCATAGTTTCGGAATTGTTGGCATCTGAAGAAGGGCCCTGTCCATTTAAAGCCATGGAGTTGAAACATCAAGAGATGAACTGTGGATATATAACAGCTGCTGCACCTCTGTTAGATCTGACTTGAAAGCAGAGTTGCCACGTGACCTTCTGTGATCAACAGAAAAAAAAGCTTTAAGAAGCACTGCTGAAAGAGGAGCTTTTGTTGCTTTTCTTGAGGATAGTATAGAGGAGCTTTTGTTGATTTTCTTGAGGATAGTATTTGATTTGACACATGAAAAGAGCTTTTGTGTTGCTCTTTTACCTTGCGAGAAAGTTTATGCAATACAACAGGACTGAGTTGATTATGGTCACAAGCCAATGATCAAGAGGAAAGGCCTGATATGTGGATTGAGAAACGTTATGGGAAAAGTAGTTGGCCTGAATTATGTATAGTGAGAAGTACAATTAAAGCCCCTTCTAGTGTGGATTGTTATTACACTGTGTTAAAGACTGCAGACAGGTATTGTGCTATTTAACTTCACAGATTATTGTAGTAGGCAAATGTGTGGGTGATGGTAAACCCTGTGACAAACCCTTGGGTAGAGTTGAATTTTGATAATCCTTGCTAAACCATTTTAGGAGGCTTTGTATATTGTGTTAATAACTGTGATTGTGTACATAGTTTAGTGACTTTATGCCTGATGATTGTCTTGTTGGAATGCATAAAACCAGTCCAGTAGGTCTAAGTTAGTTATGGTGAGAAGTCAATGGTAAAAGCAATAGGGCTGATTGGTTTGTTTCGAAAAATGATTTCTGACACCAAAGGTCTAATTTGTTTAATCTGAAAAGGTATGACAAAGGCAGTAGGTCTGATGTATTTATTATAAAAAACACTTGTTGAGGCCAATATCCCTTTTTCAGGTAGCTTTTTATCAAAGCCTGCGGACAGGTATTTTGTGAAGTGTATTTTTAAATATTTCTATAGTAGGCATGTGCTTTGGTTTTGGTCGCCCTTTTGACAAGCCCTGGAAATAGAGGATTTGCACGTTAATAATCCTTGATAACCTCTCTTAGAAGGGATTGTAGATTGTTTTGTCGACTGTAATTGGGTGTGCATTTGTGAATTTGGTCACAATCCCATGATAAATGGTAGAGGCCTGACTGGGTCATTGGGAAGTGTTAAGTCAGATCTGATTATTTTATTATGGAAAACCTACAATAAAGGCAGTAGGTCTGACTAATTTGTGATTAAAAGTATTTAAATATAAAAAGCACTTTAAGGGTGGATTGTTATTATATCGCACTAAAGCCTGTAGACAGATATTTTCTTAGATGGATTCTCTCAGATTACATTAGAAAGCCAGGGTTTTAGTGTTGTTTGCCCCTTTGACAAATACTGGAGAGAAAGATTTGCACTGTGACCTCACTAGACTCTCTTCGTTGTCTGCCTGCCTCTTGTAAGCAAAACAATTATGAAAAATATACATACGTATGCATACAGAAATACATGTACATGCATTGGGGGGCTATAGGTTAGTCTTCTGCCATTTGTATTTCTTTTGTCATTTGTGTGTTTGTTTGCACAGGGACAGCATGAAGAAAATGCTGCTTCTTCATCATGTACAGCATGTGGCAGTGGGTCAACTCACTTAAAACTTTGACTCTATGTCTCTGTGAGTGTCCCTCTGTGGGAAGACTGGTGGATTAGTTGTTTAGTTTTCAATGTTCTCCTTTTAAATAACCCATTTAATTTATTTCATCTATTTTATTTTTCTTCTACTTTTTTGTTTTCATTTTTTAGAGAATCCTGCCACTCCCAGACAGTGATGCCTGGCTGCTAGCTGTGTTAACACCAACTACACACCTGTGTCTTGTTGCCCACCCAGTTCATTAAAGGAATGGGTTTTTCCCTATATTAGTAATGGGAGTTACTACCCCCTTTGAAATATCAAGGTCTGCAGAAAATCGAAGACATGATGACTTTCACTGAGAGATTTTTGCTGCTGAAAGTGGCCAAAATCTTCAGGAGAAATTCCAGTGTCAAATGAGTATTTACAAGGGAATCATTACTAGAATTACTGATTCATATGGTAATGCCTCATTTCTAAATGGACCTTCAGAGTCTCACTCATAGTCCCTTGTTAACTCAGTCTGATCCCCTGGATTTACTGGTAACGAGGATGTAAATGTCTCCATAGGAATCATTGTTCTCTCGCTTTTTATTTTATATCCAGCTCTATTGGTATTCTCACACAATTATTAATCTCCACACCATTTTCAATATTTGATTTACCCCTCCCCAGCCCCACACCTTGCAGAACAGCCAAGTACAAGTAAACCAAGAACCTTGAGAATTAGTAGATAAGACAAGTACACTTTTGAGTCCTAACCCACGGGTAGGGTAAAAGTTGAAAAAAAGATTGTGCATGTTTAGCCCCTGCTGGTGCCTGGTACTTGAAAGATGGATGGCAAGGTTACTCACTGCCACATGACACAGCGTCTTGGTATGAGATGCTCAACTGACTGTGGCGTCCATAGATTCCGTCACCAACTCAGCTCAGACACACTCAGACAATTACTCACCTACCTTTTTATGTGGTCACCAAATTTGTTAAGTAGCTTGAAGTAGCCCAATGAACCGAAATGACCATTTTGATTTAAAGTTAATTTAATGGGAAAGATGTGGCGGTGCAGACCTGCATGTGCACATCTATCTAATTGCGACTTGAAAATGGGGCCCGCAAGAGTGTTCGACACTCGTACCAGGCTGTTACTGAATTGCAGCTATCTGCCCAAATTTAGATGAGGGCATGCCTTTTCTCCATTTTTTAGGGTGCTGCATCTGTGCTTTGCAGTTAAGACTTCGGGCCTGAGTCACAAAGGATCTCTGGGTCTCCGCATTGTAAATTATAGGGAACATTTTTAAAAAGTTAGTTAACTTGAAAATAAATATTAAGCATATTTGTATGGTAAATATGAATGAAAATTAATTTTAAACATTTATTTTTATCCAGAAAAAAATCTAAATATAATACAGCACTTTTAACTTGATTTTGAAATACATATTTATTTATGGAAATACACTAATTTAAATTAAATGATTTTTCCTAAACATTTAAAAATAAATTCCCTCCTAAAGAAAGAAAAATAATCTATTTTATTATGCATTATTAATTTTTAAAAGTGACATAGAATTAATAAAAATGTAATAATATGTTTAGAAGAATTATTGTTACATGCAATTTTAAATTCAAAATAGGGCATTCAAATATGTTATCATTAAATAATAAATATATACTCTTTTTATATTTTCATAACATTAAGTTACATTTATTTATATTTTTAACTATTTAAAAAAAATGTAATTTAACAAAACCTGATGTCCTATTCGGCCTCATTTTAGTCCCCTATCTCCATTATCTATGGGAGGGTGTTGCAGTACTCATGGTTGGCAATGTGTAGTGCTGGACTTACTAGTGTTTCTTTAGTAGTAACGTATATTTGGATTTTGTGTTTATGAGTAAGCAAAAAGAAAATAAACTTGCTCAAAAGTGTAACCTACCCAGAAGTGTAAAATACCTTTGTGAATCTAGCTCATGATGCTATGAACGATGCACTTATCTGGAGCAGGCTTCTAATAGGAGCCTGGCATATGGTTATATTTCATAATGACTTTGAGAATATGCTCGCCATGCTGCAGGAGAGAGGAAGTTAATGAAAAGGTGGCAAATGTCAACTTTTGAAACAAAGGCTCTCTCACTCAATCGGAGACTGGATTTGATCTCTGCTGTTAGTAGTTAATTGCTGTAAGATGTGCTCAAGCAGCATTTTAACTTGAAGTCCACCGAATAATGTCCCTTCATTTGTGCTACACATTCAAACTGTTGTGCTGCCAAATGTAAGCACAATTTTCTATCCAATTTTGCAAATTGCACAGAGTTGTATGTCACAATATCAAGTGAAGCCAAAATTACATTTACAGAATACTGACTACAAAAGCATTGTGAAGATAAGTATATATAGTTAAGTATAGATTTAATAATAACTCCATATCTAAGTAGTCTACCTTGAAGATATTCATGGTCTAGGTATGTAGAGTTAAGCACATTAAATCAATATATGCTATATATGCTTGCTTTCACAATATCATGGTGGTCGATATTCTGGAACTGATATTACGATATTTGAATCCCACTATTGTGGTGGAATCCTTTAGAGTGAGCCAAGTCTTCAGCTGTTTTCAGACGGTCCTTTTGTTTCTGGTATTGTATTGCGACATTTGTATAGCGTTTAATAACCTTACGTGGGGCACTGAAGTGCTTCCCTACACGCTACACCCAGTAGGTTTTTTGGTTGAAATTGCGCTGTTTTTTGTTTTGATCCTGTGTGGGAGGTGTTACCATGTTGTGCGTGAGGACCACTAAGGTGCTGTTATTGTGTTATGGCATGCAGTGCTTAGCAGTGTGACGGATGAAGAAGTGTAAGAGAGGCACACATTTTATGTTTTTCAGTAAGCTTTGAGCAGCTCTGCAGGTCCCTTTTTGGCATTTCTTAGGCGCATTAGCTTGTTAATGCATTGGATTGTCCATTTTGAAATATTCTGATTAAAGTTTGTGGTTGCGGACAGGGGTATGTTAAAGGGAGAAGTGGTGGAGAGATTTGCTGTGATGGACTGGGTTAACAGCCTCATAAACCTGATCCTCATTGTTTAATGCTAAGAAGTGGCCGTAGTATGCCTGTAGTTGGGACCTGCAGTGTTGGACTTATTTAGATACCTCCTTTGGCCTGTGTATATGGCAGATCTCTTCAATTATTCTGTGCCTGGTCGGCTGGTGATGGGTGGTTTATTGCTGTGGACGGGTGTGGTACAGGGTGATGATTATGACCTTTAACATTTTTATTTCATGAGAGTGTAAAGCAGTAAAAGGGAATTATTAAGCAGCCTGTATGAACTACAATCACCCGAAGTGTTGAGGTATTAGTTTAAGTGCGGGATATATATTCTATTGTATTTGCGCTATATGTCACTTACTACCCCTGACAAGGCATTGTTGTGCTTTTATGCTGAGCAGCACGCTCCTCCAAGTCCCAGGGCTAATGTTTTTGTTTGCTTTTTGGTAGTTATTGTTGTTTATTGGGATAAGTCTTGTGATCTACAAGAACCACTCCATGCCTTAAGATTCGATTACATTAGCAGGAATTAGGGGTCATCTTCAATAGGAGAGGAGGATATGGGAATTTCATGCAGTGGTTGGCGGCATTTATTGATGATCTACAGGAGATTAGGTATTGTTTGGGTGCAGAGTATAACTTTTAAATGTGAGGTTGTAAACTTAGCACAAATTGATGGAAGCAGGGAATTCACTAGGCTGAATTTAATCAGTTAGCCCTACGCTTGCAGAAATAGAATGGCGTATTAACACCATGCAGTCGTCTATCTGATCATGGTGGGCTTGCAAGATAAGAGAAAAAGGCATTCCAGAGAAAAGGAACAAGAGAGCCCACTGTGCCCTGGCCACATCTTACTCAATGTCTAAATGACACAAGCATAGCTTACGTGCCACATCTTACTGTCAGACCAATTGTCTCACTACACTTGTAGCACAGGCAGTATTCTGAGATAACTATTGGTGCTGGTTTAATCATGGCCTTAGAATAGATGCGAATTCAAAGCCTTTTTGGAGACTGGCATGGAGTGGGGATGCCAGAGCTTGAGCTGGTGCAAGTCCCTGGCATGAGGTTGCTGCATCGAAAAAGTACTGGCATTCTTAGAGCTAAATTTAGGTCTGATGTTTCCCATTGACTTCAAGCAAAAGGCCATGTATGAATGCCAACAAAAACCCTGCACTGACAGGTCCTAGACATGATGCATGGGTCTTTGAATTTGACCTCTGACTTCTTAGATGTCCAGTGATAGCAAATAGTACTGTGGTCCCCAGGGCCAGTGGCCATGCTCTTTAGTAATTATGGTATATGTATATTATTGCTTTTAAAGAGTGGTCATATCATAACCACTTCAAAGAGCTCCCAGAAAAGCTTGACTATCAAGTTGACATGGAATGGGGCAAAATTTAGCTATGTAGTCCAAGGAACAGGTCCTTTATCACTATTATCATCTTAGCACAGCTGTGGGCATTTGGGTATTCAGCCTTTTTGGGAAATTAGTAAACATCTATTTGAAGTTTTGTTTTCCATCATTGGTATTGCCCATCTACCTCAAAGTTAAAGAAACATTAAAGTATGACGAATCGTGAAAATATGGAGCGTAGAAATCACAAATTGCTGATTTTATAGTCAAAAGGAAAATCCAGCTGTTGTTTTTCCCTTCATTAAATTGCTTTATTTTCCTCTATTTCCCACGTTTTAAGGCTACATTTATTATACCACATTTATATAGTGATGCCGACTGCTCCAAAGTTCTAAAGAACTTGTCACCGTCAAATGTTTTTTTTATTTTTTAAATTTTATTTTAAAGTTCATGCACTGTGTGCTTATGCTTCTGTTTGAAAATGGAACAGAGTATTCTATTTTCCCATTTTGCTGCTGCCACCAGGGCCGGACTGGCCATTTACTTATTGGGCATTACCCTAGGCTTGGTGTTGGAAGGGGTTTTGAGACACTGGAGGACAGTTTTTGAAGGCGCACAGCCAACAGTCTTTGTCAACCTCTACCGCCCCCCAAGGTTCATTAAATGAGGCAGTGGCGTAACAAAGGCCCTCCACAGGGCGGTGGGGCACCCGAGCTCCATTGAGCCCCCTCAGCGCTGTACCCTGGCCTGAGAGCTCCCGAGTAAATCTGGAAGGGAGCCCTCACATGCACTTTGCAAGGGGGGGCTCAGGTTTCGTTACGCCACTGGAACAAAGCACAGTGACGAGAGAGAAAGAGGATTTGAGAGAGAAGGAGAGAGTGAGATAGAGAGGGGCTGGTTTGTTCATTATCGCCAGGGTGGAATTTTCTCTCTCTCTCTCTCTCTCTCTATATATATATATATATATATATATATATATATATATATATATATATATATATATATATATATATATATATATATATATATATAAATCAGGCGCGCAACACCCATTGGGCTCACCGGGCTTCAGCCCCAAATCGTCGTCGGAATAGCTGGAAGAATTAGCCCCCCCCCAAATCTTTATCAGCCCCCCCCGAAATTTGGCTCTAGTTAGTTGCCCGCCTGATATATATATATATATATATATATATATATATATATATATATATATATATATTCTTTTTTTTCTTTCTTTTTTTCCCGTATCCCGCACCCTCTCTTTCAGATTAAGATTCCACTGAGGGGGGGCATATAAACAATGTACTGGTTTAAAATTATTTTCCCTGCATGCCCTGCTCCATCATACTGACAGCTCAAGCAGAGTAGAAATTGCGAGATTTATTACTGGCTTCCAAGTTCGTGAGCAGGTCATGTAAACACAGGGAAATGCGGAAGCGGAATTGATACATCAGTCAGGGGCCCAGCTTTCATTACTGCAGCAGGTGCAGTGGCCCTGGCGCCCCAGGGTGGGAGGGACTCACTGTATACTTATTATGGCTGTCTTTTACTGCCCAGTGGGTGGCGGACGGGGGAGCATTTGTATAGCTTTTATTGTCCCCATGATACCCGCTATCACAAGTTTTGACAGTATTGAGTTTCTGAGGATAAGTTACAAACCTCTCGATCATTGAACGTGGAAGGCTGTCAACAAAGCATGAATAATTTATTGGGAGGTTTGTAAAGTTTATTTTGGGAGGACGATTCGGGATTTCCGGGTGGCTTATTAGGATATTTGTTTAGTGAGGAATCCTCTCTTTGGTCGGAGCCATTGACTTTAAATTGCAAAATTGACCAGGTGTCCCCTGCAAATAGCAGTGGGGCACCCTTAGTCCCTCCACGGGCAGGAGCCTCGTCTGTTTTTTGCCATGAAGAGGAACAACCGTGACGTCATCTGGGGGCGCCCAGCGAGGCATCATATAAGGCACCACGAGGCGAAGGATCGGCCTCTTTTCATTTCACCACACACCAGCCAACATACTGCATCAACCACAACAATGTCTTTGGCTGATCTTAAAGCATGTATTCTCATCACAATAATGTCTGCTTAACTATGGCTATCATTCCTCACTGATGCTATGTGACTATTTGAATAAATGCTTCGCCCTTGGTTAAACCACACTAACTGCAGTTGTTTATCTCATTGGAAGTCGCTTGAGTGAGGAGGCAGCGATTTGCACGTTGTGAACGCACTATATTTGACTCTGCCATTAAATGGCCGAAGGCCAAAAGGACACAGATTGACACGAGCTGCCATTATCCTCCTTTCATGTAATGATCTTGTGTTTTATCTTGTGTTCTTTATTTTTCCTAGGAACATTCGTTGTACAAGTCACCGCAAACGATGAAGACGATCCTACCTACGGAAACAGCGCAAAAGTAGTCTACAGCATCCTCCAGGGGCAGCCATACTTCTCCGTTGAGTCTGAGACAGGTCAGGAATCCTACCCTCAGTGCTTAGCTTGTAACAAATTTTTTTTTAATGTGGCCCGAAAGTTTTGCTCAGAAGCCCACTGCCAATGGTATGAAATGTTGGGGCTGCCGAGTGCCATGCCTGCGTAGTCTCGATTTGACCTTATGCCTCCATCATTCATTCCCAGACACTCTGCGTCCCTATATTTCACTCTTTCATGTTCTTTTCATCCCTGCTTCCTTTCTTTGTCACTGTTTTTCCTTCTTTCTCTTCCTCTTTCTTTCCCTCTTTTTGCTTTTTCTCTCTTGCTCTGGGTGAAAGTCTGATGAGGAAAAACAAGTACCGGTCCCCAAGAATGAGTGCCGATGAGCCCCAACTGCAACCATTGGCTCTAATTAAGCACTGCTACCTCCCTCTCCTGTCACTGTCCGTTCTGTGTCTACAAATTCATACAAAACATTAGACCCAAACTGGGAGACGTTGGACTTTAAACTCGAGAGCACCTGATTTTTTCCTTTTCCGTGCTGCTTGACAAGTTCAACAGAGCTATATATCTGTAAGTAGGGCATCTACATTATTTTAAGATGAGTATCATGGTTTAATAAAATAAGACTAAACACAGGCACGTTAGTTTTCAACTATTAACATGGAACATTTAATGAGGTGGGCTAATTAAAACATCTTTGGTGAAGGATTTATTATGTTTTTTTTGGTTTGGGCTAGAGTCCGCTTTATCTGTCAAACCAGCCTCATGTTTTCCAAAAATATCACTATAGTCCCTCTAGGACGCACCTCGTAATCAGATTAATTTAGCATGTAATACCTCTTTAAGAGAAGGGCTTGTAGTGGGCGTAAATTATCATTGTTCCTTGCCCCACCCGTACATGTCTGGTGGTCGAGCCCAGACATTGATGTTTTATGGAAGCATATGTGGAGCCCCATGTGGTGACTTTACAGATATCCTGTGGCGGTGTGTTCTTTGAAGCATTTAATGGACAAGAAATGTTCTCCCATTCTACAGACACCCCAGATCCCTTCCAATTCCCCCTCATCCTTGCCTTTCTGCTTTGGAGCATTTCTGACACCTTTCTTTCCAATTACCATACGTATTGTCTAATAAAAAGTAGAGTGGATTCCTTATAAGCAGTGCTTTATTTGTAAAAAATAAATAAGTTCCGGGGCTCTCGTCAGGAGGCCACTGCAGCTTGCCCCATACATTACCCCTGTCAGCGCTGTCATTCATAATAACAACACAACTACTAACCATCACACTCCTACAAGTGTGACAATTCGGACTATTCCAGGCCCCCAAAGCTATAGGAACGTCTTGGGCGTCAGGTAATAGTCAGTTTTTATGTATATTGATTTAATAATTGACTGCTGTTTGGTCATCTCGAAATTAGCCAGACAATGTCACCTTGTGGCAGACTGTCACAAGCAACTGTGTTGACAATTACGTGCCAGTGCTGAGCTCCAGAAACCACCGGCTCAAATTAAGCACTTCTTTTAAAAGATATTTTTTCTTGTACAAGCTCTTGAAAATGCAACCTACACAAAAGAGAGCTGTATAAAAATTAAAAATCAGCAAACAGTAACACTCAAATGCTCAAGGCAAGGATCTTAGCACTGTTTTCCCAGCATTAGGGAGGGATAAAAAAGGCTACAATATTAAGGCTTAATATTTTGTTACACATGAAATAAGTCACCCTGTTTAAAATATGATGCCAGTCCCGAACCTCTGGTGGGACACATCATGTCTAAATAGTGCAGCTGAATCTTTCACTAAGTACTTTGGGCGCAAAAATGACGCATTGCTGGAGTGTGTCACAAAAGTGACGCAACTCCAGCAATGTGTCATTACACATGGGCAAGTCCCATGTTAAATGTGCCTTCATCAATCAGTCTTACGCCTGCCAATGGCAGGCGTAATATATTGGCGCATTTGCATCCTAGAAGTGGCGCAGGGAAATCTCATAGATTTCCCTGCCTCACTTCTACCACCTTTTCTTGCGTCGGAACGCCCCCCCCTGAATACATTATACCTGGCGCAGGTATAATGTGGTGCAGGGGTTTACAAAGTGACACATCTACCAAGATGCGTCACTTTGTTAATATGACGCAACATGGCGCATTTTTTACACAGCTGGTGCGTCACAAAAAGTGACGCACCAGCAGCGTAAAAGTGACGCAAGGCCTCATAAATAAGGCCTTTTCTTCTTTATCCTGTGCGCCTTGATGTCTAGTCTCTGTAAATAATATTCCATGTCTTTCCAGGCATCATCAAAACCGCTCTGCCCAACATGGACCGCGAGAACAAGAAGAAGTACCAGGTGGTCATCCAGGGCAAAGACATGGGCGGACAGATGGGTGGACTATCCGGGACCACCGTCGTGAATATCACGCTGACAGACGTCAACGACAACCCGCCAAGATTCCCTCAGAGTAAGAGTCTGACGCAGATCTGCTTTAATGCCCACAGACAGATGTCTAGGCCGCAGGCTGATGTATGTTTACACTGACAGATATGGACCCAATGACAGGCTTCCCTGGGGCAGGCGGGAGGGGTCACTGAGCACAGATTTAGGTCCCCAGTGAATGAGAAATTCCCCCTTGTTTGGTCTCCTTCCGCCGTGCATTGCTAACCCAGCACACAGCAGTAAACGCTAAAGTTAGCTGCAAATTAAGGCACTAGGCCCTTCGCTTGTTTCTCTCGTATATGACGCTGCCTGCAGAGTGCTTGAGAACCTACCACACAGCTAAGTCAAGATAGGGGTGAAATACATAATGAACACGAGTCCCAAGGCTCCACGGGCTGAAATGTGGAGTAATTACAGCAGTAACAGTATTGATCGTTGCCTTTGGAACTTTCTTCGCTGCGTCTCCATTCCGCTGAAAGTCACTTTGTGAAAATGAGATGCTGTATTGCCTCTCGCTGCGCCCGCTCTGACATTTGCAAAGTCCTTCTGATATGTTTTCACGTTGAGGTTACATTTTAACCCTTACTCTGCTGCCTTTTCAAAATGGATGCTCCTTAGGTACCTATCAGTTCAAGACTGTGGAGACCACACCAGTGGGGTACCCCATTGGTACCATAAAAGCCACTGACGCGGACGTGGGCGAGAATGCGGAGATCGAATACACCATCACCGAAGGCGATGACGGCGGCTCGTTCGAGGTCGTCACTGATAAGGAGACGCAGGAAGGAATTGTTATGGTCAAAAAGGTGAGTGCCCCTTTTTGCTGTTGCCTTTGATAAATCAGCCAAGCATAGAAGGAACAGGGTCCCTCGTTTGTCAGTATAATTATTGAATACCGTTTGGCCACTGGGGTAGCAAGGGTGCTATGTACACTAATACAAGCAAAGAAAATGGCCGCCTAACTCCAAGGTTCCATAATAAAAGACGGCAGTGACCCCAGTGCCACCCCTGTACTCGTGATAGCAGCGCCCCCTGTGATTGTGTTCAGTATATTGGCACCATGACCTGTACTAGTAGTACCCCAAAGACCTCACCTCCGTATTTGCTTCTCTTTCCCATTTCTTTGTCTTTGCTATGTGGTGACTGTATTAGACAGAAAGGGCCGATTCCAGAGTAAACTAGGGCAAACGGGCAGATGTCTCCATCATTTCTACGTGACAGACGGTGTAATGTACCTGGTTCAGTAACATTTTTAATGCAGCTCCTCTGGGAATGCCACCGACATCTAAGAGATTATCCATCAATCATCTCTTCCTCCTTTATTCCCTCGAACCCTTCCTCCTTTCTTCCCATGCTCCTTTGTCTCTGCCTCTCACTCCCCACTTAAATATTTTCGTTCCTCATTTTTCCTTACCGTCTTTTCCTCTCTACTTCTCTCCCTCTCTGCCAGTACATATTGTTGTGATGCAAAATGGCTGGAGGTGTGGCGGTTACATGATGTGGTTTGAATTTCCAGACTCTGCACGTTATTAAGGGCAGTTGCTGCCTTACTCCACTCAGTGCTTACTTGGTAAACAAAAGAAAAAATATAGAATTCCCTGGGGCAAAGTTTTTATTAGGAACCCACCAAAAGCACTGCTGAATTCTAGGGTTGTGGAACACCAGGGCTGCCTCGTCTTGATTTCACCTTATTACATTTTCTTCCACCACCCTAAACTTCCTGTCTCTCATGGATGCCATTTAAGGGTTGCCAGAGGTCGCTATTGCAACCCCTGGCATGCCCCTTGTGACCCTTGGCACTGCCTTTGCGACTCCTAGCGTCAGCAGTTGCAAAATCAATGGCAAGAACATACACATCTTATCCTTATGTGGTTGAGGATTCACTTACCTCTTTTTTTGTAATTTTTAAAATTATACTAATAGTGAATACTATTACATTAATCGCTATTAGAAAAAAAGAGGGTGTGCATATGTGTGAATGCATGTGTAGGCGTGTGTGTGTGTGTGTGTGTGTGTGTGTGTGTGAATGCGTGTGTATGTATAAGCATATGTATGTCTGAGTGAAAGTGAAGCTCAAGGAGCATGTGAAGTCCCTTCCCCTACCTACCTGGCGTTTTGGTGAATTATGTCCATGTTGACTCTGTCGGACACTCTTGTGGATTTTTGTTTATCCATGCTTCTTCCACTTTGTCACCGTTTTCATATCTTTCTCTGACGCATTTATTTTCTCCCTGTAAGCACTGGTTTCACTATCTTAATGTGCTGCAAATTCCCTTTGGTCTCACAGGCTCTGGACTTTGAGAAGAAAAGGCTGTACACCCTGAAGGTGGAGGCTGCCAACACCCACGTTGACCCACGCTTCCTCTACTTGGGCTCCTTCAAAGACCAAGCCACAGTCAGAGTGATGGTAGAGGACGTGGACGAGCCCCCTGTGTTTAGTCGGCCAGCTTACGTGTTTGAAGTGAAAGAAGATGCCACGCTGCAGAGCGTCATAGGTGCAGTGAGCGCCCAGGACCCCGATGCAATGAGAAGTTCAATCAAGTAAGCCACAAAATGTATTGCAGTTTTATTCACATCAACATCTGCACATGTTTTTATTTTTAAGATAAGAAATTCTTCATTGATCTATGTAGGGACAATTACGTCCAGCTATGTGAGTGCCTGTACAATTCAGATTGTTATGAACTAGATAGATAGATAGATAGATAGATAGATAGATAGATAGATAGATAGATAGATAGATAGATAGATAGATAGATAGATAGATAGATAGACAGACAGACAGACAGACAGACAGACAGACAGACAGATAGATAGATAGATAGATAGATAGATAGATAGATAGATAGATAGATAGATAGATAGATAGATAGATAGATAGATAGATAGATAGATAGACAGACAGACAGACAGACAGACAGACAGATAGATAGATAGATAGATAGATAGATAGATAGATAGATAGATAGATAGATAGATAGATTGATTGATATGTAGATAAATATACTGCATCAATGTCCTTTCACTGAATGTGTAAAAGAATTCCAGCCACTCCACACATTTTTGTCACTAAAAAACAGATTAAAGATAAGTTGCAGTTAGGAAGACTTTATTTATGTTTGCTAAATAAACCGACAGATATTAGACATTCTAAAGTTATAGTTATATTTTGAATTTATCATTAATACACCACTTTCAAATTCATATGTCTTACTTATATCCAGAGCTTAATTTGAGTCTTTGATTTCCAGTGCTCAGCACCAGTACTTAATTGTCAACTCCGGCACATATGGCAGTCTGCCACATGGTGGAGCTGTTTGTCATATTTAGAATAGATCACAATACCAGTTGATTATTAATTAAAAATATAATTAAAAATAGGCCCAAGCCAATATTATAGCTTTGGAGACCTGGAATAGTCTGAATTGTCATACATGTTGGAGTGTGAGGTTTAGTAGTTATTTTGGTACTGTCATTGGCAGCAATGGCAGAGACAATGGATGGTGCAAGCAACAGTGGCCATCTGACGAGGGACCTGGCCCGTATTTGTTTTTAGAAATTAAGCACTGCTTATAACTCGCATTTGTACTTATGCACTACTTTAAAATTCATATGAATCAGGCATTTCCGTACACAGTCTTCTCACCTCGCTCGCCTCAATACATTAACTATAGCTCGCCCCTTCTACATGCACTACCTATACCCTTGCATATTACAGAAGTTGGAGCATGTGAAATCATTGCATTATTAACAACACTTATGACATCTGAAATTATGTAATACAGCAGAACATATTGTATGGCACAGTGGCAAGTTATAGTTAATGTAGAAAAAAAGAGTCTGTCTGTTTGGCTTTCCCCAAAATCAGGGGTGAATATAGCCAATTGCACCATAGAATATGATGGAAACTTCAACGTCAGCATAGAGTGAACAAAAGTATAATAATATCAACAAATCACATTTCAGTATTCTAAAATGTCACATAATGCTACCATCTTAGCACTAACATTAATATTAATATGCCTCTTCTGACCTAATGTCATCCGGAGGTGCCAGAATAAACTAGCTACATAAACAACAGGAAATAATTGTGAATGAATGCAAAGACTGTGCTATCAGGAAGAGCCTTGGAAAGTAGCAAAACAGGCTCCTCCCAGTGAATTCTTCAGGAACAATTTGTCATACAAAATAAAAAGTGCGCACCTTGCTGTGTGTCGAAACAAATGATAAAATATAAACACACATTGAACATACTAATGGTACTAATATGGTAGCCATTTTATAAAGATGGACTCGAGGCCTACTTTAATCTTATCCAGGAAATACATGAAAACACATTAACACACATCACAACGATTTTGTTTCAATTGCAATAGCTTCACGTTAATACGCATGTGTGAATTTGAAAATGGAGTCATTAATATTAATGCACATACATGGTTGACATGTGGAATAACGCCCACAGGCACAAGCAAGTCTATATACCAGATTTCACATTATAACAGTATAAACCATCTTGGAAGAGGAGAGAGGGGCTCATGCAATTGTGGATTTTGCCTTCAGTCACCACCTGGTCCAGATTGATGCGTAGGCATGATCATAACAATAAAGGAGGAAGGAGGCACATGTCAAAGATAATTGTACCACTCAATGGCCCAGGAGCATAAATTCGCGATCTCCTTGGCGTAGGGCTTTACCAGGGCACAAATTAATGTAAATTCCTCTCCCCACTAGACATGGCCAGATGGGCTGAGCCCACACATTCCTTTCATCCCAGATAAGGAGTAGAAAGACTACATATTACAATGATTAAAATACACACAACTGCACATAGAAAGGATATTTCAATTGACAGCCCGGTTCTGCAGCCCCGTACTATTACAGCTAGTGTTAAGGCATACTTTTTTCCCTTTACTGCATATGGAGTCAACCACAACTACAATTCCCACAACACACACGTTTTTTAAATGAGTCTTGCACTGGAAAATACTATCACAGATTAATGGAGCCATATGGTGATCCTACAAATTCAAAAACGTTCTACTCTTGTCTGAGGCCTGTCACACAGAATGGCAGATGACTCTGAGAATGAGGGTGAATGGAGTGTGTATGAGGTGCCAGGCCACAGTCACAAATGTGTCTCCTGTTACCAACAAATGTGAAGAGTCTGTGCTGCAGTCACACTGCCTAGGGGACTATATGTATCCCCTCTCAACATAGCAACAGAGTAGACAACTTCCTGGGGGGATACGGATGTCACTTTCTGAATCGTGTCTGTGATTGGTCTAGTACGCGCACTGAGTGCTGTGGGTGTACGGATATGGGTTTGACCTGAATGAGAAACAACAGCAGTAACTTTATATTCCCAGCACACCAAGATGTGAGTTCCCCAGAGTGGCTGAGGACTGGTTGATGCTTAATGACTTCAAGAAGCTGAACAGAGGCACCAGGCTCCCCCTGATTCATTGGTTGGATGCGCCCTTTCTAGAGTTTGTCTCCTACGCCTGTGATTTGGCGTTGAGGGCCTAACTCCTGTATTGAAGACAAGGCTCGGGGAGAGATGTTTGGACCACCACATACAGTAACCAGTCCTTCTCGTTGACGGTATCACCCATTGAAGTCTCTTACCTGGGCCGTATGTAGGTGCCAGCCCAAATGGAAACATAGGTTAGTCTGGCACCCATATGCCTAGGCCCCGAAGATACAGGCAGCCAGATTTGAGTGGGAGAGTGAATCTTGCAGTCTGCCCACAAGTCCCTCCTCAAAAGACCTAAACAGCCTATAGAATTCCCCATATGATGACCTAAGTTCCTAAATCTTCAGTGTTTTTTTAATGGTTCCCTCACACCACCGGATTTTTTTAGTTATTGAGCTAGTATTCATGTAAGATTCCAAAAAGGAATGGGCAAATGGGTGACCTCAATGAATGAATGCCTAAAAAATGATCCATATATATGTGCCAAAGACCAAAAGACCTGTGTTTTCCTAATGTGTGTAATCTTCCAGGGATTGATCCCTTCAGGTATAAGGTGGATGATGTCAGTGCCAGGATACACTTTAGGGGGGTAGGACACTCCACAAATACACTCCACATAATGTCTGTTGAGTTCCAGAATAAACTTTCTGACATCAGATATTTCCCATAATAGTTGTTGAGTAGAAAAGTGTGTTTGTACTCTACCAGACTCAAAGTGGAGGCACTTGAGAATTGCAGCATGAGGCTTCGGGGTAAAGGTGGGTAGCACTGCAAACCTCCACATACCAGGTGTTAATGGGGAAACCCTCTTCTATTTGCTGTCATTGTGGTGCACGCGCTTTCTCAGGGGGAACTGGGGGAAGGTAGATATAAAGTTCTGTTGTGTCTGCAGAACAGGGAGTAGCACCCACGAAGATGAGGTATTGTACCAGTAACATCCCTTACTATATGCTGGCACTGGTTCTCCTATTTCTGAGGAAGCTCTACTCCTCTTGGGCCTAATACGCAGTCAAGGCTTGTAATTTCCTTGGTCCCCTCATTTCATTTCATTTTCCCACCCGCACAGGAAGTGGTGACTATTGCCCTGCTACTGAGGTTACCTATGCCTATTGCTGGCACTCCTCTCCCTCTACAAACTGACCAGCAGTTTCAAAATTGCTGCAGCGCGTTCCTTGGGGTTATTTGGTGCGCCGTTCGGCAGAGTGATTTGGCGTGCCGTTCGGCGGAGTGATTTGGCGCCGTTCGGCGGAGTGATTTGGCGCGAGCTGCTCCCGTCAACTGCATGCCCTGTTGGAATCCTGTGCTCTGGCCAGACTCTGAAGAAATGACTAGTGGCAAGGTTCCCTAGAGAGAAAAATTATTCATTTGGAGAGGTGCATTAACGGAATGCAATTACCCACCCCCTCATTCTAAAAGCTTGTGCAGTCTAGGGGTGGGAGACATAAGGAATCACTGTGCACGCTGTTACTCTGTTGTAATTCGGCCACAGCATAGGACTCGAGGGCACATTGCTAAGTCCTAATAAAAAGGAATCTTTTGCAGGCCATTGGGTGACTCACTTTCGGCCTTCCTTGTCTCATGAGATAGGGGGCGCATTAGAGGAGAAGCATCAGTCATACTCGGGTATAGGCAGACTAAGCAGAAGAGAAAACACAGTTCTGCACCTAGCGCTTGAAGGGGTTGCACTTTCACATTTCAGGCCTGGGTAAACAAGGGCCCGATTCACAGAACTAACTTAAGACAAAATCCTAAACTTACTACTTTTGGTATTCACAAAAGGCATTTAGTAGTAGTAAAGTTAGGATTTTGTCTTAAGTCTGTACCAAGTTTGTCTTAAGTTTGTTTTAAGTGTGTCTTAAGTCTGTCTTAAGTTTTCTTAAGTCTGTCTTAAGTCTGGCTTAAGTATGTCCTAAGTCTGTCCTAAGTTTGTCTTAAGTCTGTCTGAAGTCTGTCTTAAGTCTGTCATACTACTTTTGGTATTCACAGAAAACATTTAATAGTAGTAAAGTTAGGATTTTGTATTAAGTTTGACTTAAGACAGACTTAAGACAATCTTAAGACAAACTTAAGGACAGACTTAAGACAGACTTAAGACAAAATCCTAACTTTACTAGTACTAAATGCCTTCTGTGAATACCAAAAGTAGTAAGTTTAGGATTTTATCTTAAGTTAGTTCTGTGAATCGGGCCCCAAGAGTCTAAGGGGCAGATTTATGAGAGCTTTGCGTCATGCTTGCTCCACACAACGTGGTACATGTGTGACGTAAACCTCTTAGTTATTTTTTTGAAGCCAATCAAATCTACTTTGGGTGGCTTCAAAAACTGCGCTGCATTACTCTGCACAAGGGAGGCGTGCACAAAGACTATCCTGCATGCAACGCAGGCACCACTGCATCATGGTGCAAGGTTGCCTGCGTTGACGTTAGGCGGCCCATTGTGCGCCAGCGCAGGGAGAAATGACAGGAATGCGCCGTATGACTTAAATACAGAGCATCCTTGCCCTTTTCCTGTGATGCAGAGCAGGGCACTTACTGAAAGGTGCAGATTACTCAAACATGTGAGCTACCTTTGTGACTCAGGCCCTAAATCCACAGAAGCAGAAGCTATGACTGCTTTCAGGGTGGGTAGGTTTCCAGAAGATCCAACATTACGCAGACCTGGTTGACTACAAAGTAATGCAGCTCAGTGAGCTAAATGCCTGTTGTTGAGATTTGTTTGCAACGTGTAACTGAAGTGTTTCTTAGGTTGGTAAAATAAGTACCATTGACTAGTTACTACTCCTCAAGGCTCCATATCCGTGACAGTAAGTGCTAAGTGTTGTATGCATACTTGTTAGGGGTTAACAGGCCAGACATCTGAGCTCACTAGGAGTAGGTGCCTAACCCCTATGGTCCACCCCATCAACCTGCCTCAGTGGGATGTTATCTTATTTTCTTTAGCAGTGACCTATATCAAAGATTCAGAATGATTTGGATTAGATATGACTATTGGGTGTTTCCAATATATAGTGCACGGTGACTACCAACAATTTCCCATCTTCCCTCTCCTTACCCCAAACTTGAGACCGCAGAATCTGCCACAGTGGTGGATTCTCTCTGGCTCACTATAAAATCATGAACAATGGCTAAGCGGTGACTGGATCCCCCAGCAACAGCACATGGCTGCCACCTACTGGCAGGCAAAGGCACAAGCAGCACTCTCACTGACACTCAGACACACATTGATTCCACCGCCAATGAGATGAATGTCTACCTTAAAACATCCTCCGCTCTAAATTCCAGTACATATGAAAAATATGAAATTGCATAAGGTGTTACAGGCAATATCTCATGCAGGGAAGATGGGTTGGCAGAGTGTAATTTCCAGCTATTTGCCTCTTTCCTGTGGCTGGAATTCATAGCTGTTCTGACATGTCCTTTACATTTTTGTTCCTTTCTATTTTTGTTCCTTTTAGTTTTGTTCCTTTAAGAAAAAAAAACTCACCTATAAATAAACTCCTTGCTCATGGCCTGGCCAAAACTCATTCACTGGGGCCGGATTCAGATCATGCCATCAGAAAGCAACCAATTAAGGGTGACATCTATCTGACTGATAGCCATCTCGTTGTTTTCTTGCCAGTGTACTTCCATCATTCCTTTAATTTCAAGCACACTGAAATGCCTTGCTACGGCAGCACAGCTCACTCTGTCATTCGTTACCTGCCCTATTGCTTACATACTCAGTAACACACCTACACTTTCACTTACCTATGCACTCACTAGCCTACTCACTCTATTATTCACTTAAACGTTTTTTTTTTTACTTTTGTGAGCTCGGAGAAAGAATTCGGGTTTAACCATATGGCGCTGTGGTTCATCTAGACGTGTAGACTCGAAATGGCGCGGCATAAAGTGCACATATGAATAGCTGAGGGCTTGATGTACAACTAGGTACCGTTTATGTGAGATACATGACAAACATTTGAGGCTCCATCATTATTTTTACTCTTGCCACACTAGCAACTGGTTAATATTAACCACACGTGGTTGACGACCCAGGGGGTAGAAAGACAAAGCAAATGCATTAAATATAAATGACATTAAATAATATTGTGTTTGTGTTTGTCGTTAGGTTACTCTCCCTTAACACTCCTGGTGATAGTAGAGTCTTGGACTTTACTGTGGCTTGCGGCCACTTATATGTGCTCGTATCTCCTTTTAAAAACATATTTACTTCTCAGGGAGGAAACAAAAGGGCATATTTACAAGCTCCTTGTGCCTCCAGAACGTCACTTTTTTAGACGCTCTGGATGGCGCAGTGTGTTGGCCCATATTTTACCACGCGTGGCTTTTCATGACCTTGTAAATATGGCATTACTCTGTGTGAAAAGAGCATTCGATGGGTGTTGCTGTGGGTGTTCATATGCAACACCCATTGATTCTGATTCACTCCCAGATCTAGAAGTTTTCGTAACCTGGAAATGCGTCAGATTGTGACACCTCCCCAGGGGTAGTGTTAGAGAGACACAACAAGGAGAAATACTTGTATTTCTCCTCCTTCTTTCCTCTTTCTTTGTGTGCTGCATTTTGCAGCGCACATTGAAGGAGGAAAAGGCAATGCATTATTGTTTTTGTGGAGGAAGGTGTCCCTTCTTGTACAAAAATAATCATCCTTGCAACATAGCACCCTTGCATCATAGGGCAAGGGGGCCTGCGTTGGTGCTAGGCATCCTATTGTGCCCAGGGATGTGTCCTATTGTAATACAACACATCCCTGCACCTTCCTAAAGATGGCTTGCAGTACCACATCATTATCTTGCAAATATGCCCCAAAATGTCTCAAGGCACGACTGGCAAGGGAGCAGGACAGAGGCTCTCAAAGATGCTGAGTTCTCCTGATGCACCGTTGCAAGGAGAGGGAAGGTGAGCAGGGTAACAAGGCTTTGTCTGTTGTCAAAATATCAAAGACAGAAATATCGCCCTGCACCAATATCGACTCCACAATATCAATTTTCACTATATCGTCAGGGTAAAAATATATAGGGAAGTATATATTTACTATTCTAACTACATGTATACTTACAATGACGATATAATGCAAGACGATATTGTGGATTTAATAGTTGTGCAATCAATACAAAACACATTATATTGTGACTTCCCGCCCTGGTTTTTTACATTTTGTGCAATGTTTTTTGTTTCGGATTATTGCATTGCTCTACTCGGCATTATGTTTTTTGTCAACCAAATACAATGTTTTAATTATTTTCATTTTACTTTTACAAACTGTACAAGCATATACAAAAACTTAACTCAAAAGTACAATGTTGGAGAGACACACAATTATGCCACAATTATTCATAGACTCTATGGGGGAGGTCAAGTGAAATTCTATATTGTCAAACTAAATCTGGCTGCTGTTTCGTCAGAATAACCCAGTGAATGTACATATTTGGACTTTTTTGTAAGAAATGTGGGTGCATGTGATAGGCGAAAAATTATGTTTTCCACTCCATCATTTATTTGTGTGTGTGTGTGTATTAGAAGCAAAGCAGACATACCCACTGTATGTCTCTACACAGAACAAAAACAAACGAGAGTGAAGCTTTGATTGGCTTATAGCTATCATAAGTTCGTCTGGCTGTTCTCGACATATCAGTATCATTTCAAAGCTTGCAGTGGATGCTTCAGATGAAAGGAGCATTGTAGGAAATTGCCAGCAATTTACACCTCTCGGTTTGGCAGCCGCTTGCTCTCAGAAAATGATGCCCCGCGTCTATCACCCTGAATATGTTCAAAAACTGACATGAGCTAGCTATTAAGTCCCATACAGAAGACATAACTACAGAACCAACAAATTCAAAAGCATTCAGAAAAAAAGAGCCAAATTATGCTCTCACTTGGATCCCAATGATAGGGTACGTCACATCCGTGCAAGAGTGCTACGCCGATGTTCTGCAAGCAGCCCTCAAACTAGATCCTCTTCTCCAAGCCAAAGGGGATCATTAGTGTAATACAGGCACGTGCATTATGAATCTATAATTGCAGACATAAATGGTGTAAAGAGGTGAGTTAATGAAATGTATGTGGTGGTCCAATGAGTACTGGTCTCTGTAATCTACAATAATACAGAGGTGGCATTAAAGGGAAACTGTACTAATATTTATATCATTAAAAAAAAAAAAATATATATATATATATATATATATATATATATATATATATATATATATATATATATATATATATATATATATATATATATATATATATATATCTTGGTTAAACTGCCTGCAGCTGCATGGTATCAATTTGCACCAAGCTACCAATCAGGTGTTATGAATTCAGAGATAACTGATAAAACCCCAATATATAATGATTAACAGTATAACAGATTAAAAATAAAAATACAGACAGAGGGCTGTGAGTTCAGAGGGTAATACGAGTAAAGAGAGCACTTTGTCATAAAAACAGTGGAATACGAGTAATAGTGACCTGTAACAGAAGTCCTGTTTTTTATGACAGTATTGCTTTGACATAATAATATTGAATGTAAAAAGAACAGTTTATGGACTGAATGCTGATCAATGTCAAGCATTCACCCCAGTTCAGAGAGCTGGGCCTATATCCATCATATATTTGCTCTTCATACTATTCCAGTTTAGACCCTGCCATATGCAAATCAGCCTCGAAGCTGTTCCCCATGGGAACAGTCTAGCCCGACCTGTCTGGCCAGGTCCTCCCTGGATCGGAAACAATCATCCTAGCACTAGTTTCGGGACATCACCCCAGCTAGCTTGATTCCAGTGGCATGGAGAGCACGGGTCCCACATATGGGCATACCCATCCTACTCGGGGTGACAAATACAAATTGAACAGTTAATGGACATAATGCTGATCAATGTCAAACATTCACCCCAGTATAGGGATCTGGGCCTAAATCCATCATGTTTTTTTGCTCCCTATGCCATTCTAGTTTATACCCAGCCATATGCAAATCAGTCTTGACCCTGTTCCAAATGGGAACAGTCCAGCCCAAACTGCCAGGCCAGGTCCTCTCTGGACCAGAAACAAGTATCCTAGGACGGGTTTCGGGACATCACCCCTCATCTGCCAGGCTAGCTTGATTCCAGTGGCATGGAGAGCACAGGATCCACATTGGACATGCCATCTCACTTGGAGTAACAAATAAAAAAGAACAGTTGATGAACTGAATGCTGATCAATGCCAAACATTCACCCCAGTGCATAGACCTGGGCCTAAATCCATTGTGTTTATTTGCTCCCCAGGCCATTCCAGTTTAGACCCAGCCATATGCAAATCAGTCTTGACCCTGTTGCCCATAGGAACCGTCCAGCCCGAACTGCCTGGGTGGGTCCAAACTGGGGTGGCGTGGTGAGCAAAAGAACAATGGATTCTTTGTGACTGACGCTGACTGTTTGCATTGTTCCACATTCTGTCCATCAATTGTTTGATATCTTGACATTCGCACAGCAATGTCTTCTGAGAATGTATCTCAGCCCAGCTTCGATGTATTTACCTCCTTCAATGAGAAAATAAAGTAAATTGACACCAAGCTCCAAACTGTTTTAGAACTCTTACCATTCACCGTCTCACCACATCCGGATATCCCTCCACCAAACCAAAAAACAATGCCTCCTTGTCCACCTTTAAGACTTTTGACAAATTGATCATCTCAATTGTACTATCCTCTCTGAAATACTCTAATCACTACAACAACCCCTTACCCTCAAAACTTCTCAACGAGGTCACACGTTCTCTGCTCCCTCTATGTACCAAGATTATTAATGCTTCTCTAACACAAGGCTTTATACCATATTGTCTAGATAGTGGCCAAGTGGCCCCTGTATTAAAAAAAACAATTCTGACCACTCAGAACCCAACAATCGCCTCCCTATTCCCAACATCCACACTCTGGCAAAACTCCTAGAAAAATGCATACATCATCAGCTATGTAATCACAAAGATCAATTCCAACTTCTCGACCAATACCAATCTGGGTTCCAGCCAGGCCACAGTACAGAAATTGCCCTGGTCCATATTTTAAATGACACCCTAAGACTTCCCAACCAGAATTAATTCTGCCTATTAATCCTGCTTGATCTGTCAGCTTAGTTTGATACCTTTAGACATGAGTAACTTGGAACCTCCTAGAATGCAGAATGGGTCTATCCAGTACTGTATTACAATAGTTCTCCTCATTCTTACACAACAGAACTCACTTTCTCTATCTTGTCATCTGTCCACTTCCCCACCTTCGCCCCGCCCCACTGTTGTTACATGTGCCAGCCAAGACTGGGAATATCTGGTGTATATTCCTATTGTAAGAATTCACCTGCTAACAGGATGAAGGGATTTACTTTCACAGGAACATGTGGAAGTGCCTTGGCAATGACGTGGCTTTTTTGGCTGTTTGTTGAGACCATGTATTAATGGACACTACAATTACCACATTATCACCAATCAATCTTTCCTCTGCAAAATCCAAAGAAAACAGTGTCATTGAGGACCTCAATATTACTATCGTTTGAAACAACCTCATACATTCTTTTCAGTCAAGCTTCCATCCCCAGGGTAGTCCATTACTCACAACTGCTCATCGGCAGATGGAACTCCTCCCTGCTCTTCCTACTGAAAGAACTAAGAGGAGTCCCTAACTCCCCTCTCCTCAGACATGGACTCCAAAGCAATGATCCTTTTGTCATTAATTCACATTTAATAAAGGGAAAAACAGAATTTGAGCTTGTATGTTTTGTAAAATATTCTCAAATGTGCTTTGCATACATCATGGTATCCTTTGATAGCTTGGGACAGCACTCCACTGCCTTATGGATCTATATTCATGATCTTTAAATGCACAAAGATCATGAGAAAGTGAGCACAAATTAGTGTTTAATTCCAGGACTGTAAATCAAGCCAGATGGATGGGGTGGTGGTTGATATTAGGAAGACACACTCTAAAGTGATGCATGTGAGAGGGCATGGCAGTTCACAGTGGATATGGGTGCGTTCCGAGGTGAATTCTAAACAGCCGCACTCTGCCATATTCGAAGCACATAGGTGCTGGTCGAAGTTTGCTATGATTACAAGGGTGGACCATGGAAGGGGCAACAATGTGAAATGGATGGGAGATACACCCACATTCTGTAAATCGTCTATATTTAATCAAGTGTCATTGCCCTACCGCGGGGGAGGCTGGAGGCAGTGTTTTTCCATGATTACCTGGTAAAGGTTACTATCAGAATATTGAGTTTTAAATATTGTCGTACAAAAACTTTGACTCCCAATATCATTTGCCATGATATTGTGTAAGTATATAGTAGGTAAGAATGTAGTTACTATTCTTAATTCCACATCTATGTACCTTGAAGATATATATATCTATTTAAACCCACAACCACTCGTCAACAGGCAGCTGACCCGCTACCTCGAGAACAACAATATCCTGGACCCATCCCAGTCCGGCTTCCGCAGCAACCACAGCACCGAGACCGCCCTCATCGCCGCCACCAACGACATCAGGATCCTTATGAACAAAGGAGAAACAGCCGCCCTCATCCTTCTGGACCTATCAGCAGCCTTTGACACGGTCTGCCACCGCACCCTAACAGCACGCCTCCATGAAGACGGAATCCAAGAGAAGGCCCTGACCTGGATCACATCCTTCCTCTCTGGCAGAACCCAGAGCGTCCGCCTCCCACCCTTCCGCTCCAAGACCACCGAGATCATCTGTGGCGTTCCTCAGGGATCATCCCTCAGCCTGACGCTGTTCATTATCTACATGGCACCAATCGCCCACGTCGCACGACAATATAGCCTCAACAGCATCTCCTACGCCGATGACACTCAGCGAAGACCCCCACACCGCCAAAGCCAACCTCCACAGAGAAATGAAGGCAGTCGCCGAATGGATGAAGGACAGCAGGCTGAAGCTGAATTCAGATAAGACGGAGGTCCTCATCCTCGGCTCAACCCCCTCAGCCTGGGACAACTCCTGGTGGCCAAAATCGCTAGGAACAACCCCAGAACCCACGAACCACGCACGCAACCTAGGGGTCATCCTCGACTCCGCCCTCACCATGACCAAGCAGGTCAACGCTGTCTCCGCTTCCTGCTTCAACACCCTCCGAATGCTCCGCAGGATCTTCAAATGGATCCCCTCCGACGCGAGAAGAACCGTCACCCAGGCTCTCGTCACCAGCAGACTGGACTACGGGAACGCCCTCTATGCAGGAACAACAACCAAGCTCCTGAGACGGCTGCAACGCATCCAGAACGCCTCAGCACGACTGATCCTCAACGTCCCCCAACGCAGCCACATCACACCCCACCTGAGAGGCCTGCACTGGCTCCCTGTCAACAAGAGGATCACCTTCAAACTCCTCATCCATGCACACAAAGCCCTACACAATGCCGGATCAGCATACCTCAATGACTGACTCAGCTTCTACACCCCCACCCGCAGCCTCCACTCTGCCACCCTTGCCACTGTTCCACGCATTCGGAAAACCACCGGCAGCGGCAGATCCTTCTCCTACCATGCCGCCAAGACCTGGAACACTCTCCCTACCGGCCTACGACAGACCAAGGACCTGCTGGCCTTCAGAATACTTCTCAAGACCTGGCTCTTCGATCAGTAGCAGCCCCCCCCCCCCCAGCGCCTTGAGACCCTCGCGGGTGTGTAGCGCGCTTTACAAATGTAATGATTGATTGATTGAACCACTAGTGATTCTGCAATAGCAGGCACTCTCATCCTGGCCCAGGTGCATAGAGACATACTGCTTTGTAACTATTTGGGCAGACAGAGTGTATTTAGGAGGTTCTGTTTGGTCGATACTGTACCATACACAACATAGTTGACTAAGAATTTCTGTATGATCGTCAAAGCTCTCTGGTACTCTTATTGTTGTGGCCTTGTAAAACTGACTATGCAGTTCTAGAGATTAATATTGCCTGGAACACACCTCCAGCCCTGAAACCAAATAGCCTGAATCATTTTTAAAAGGCAATAGCAGCAAGGAATGGCGTAAACAAACTTTTATTTCGTGTTGTTTTCAGGTATTCTGTGGATCGGCACACTGATATGGACCGAATGTTCGATATTTACCCTGACAACGGCTCGCTCTTTACTTTGAAATCGCTTGACCGGGAATCGTCACAGTGGCACAACATTACAGTTGTAGCAACAGAGATCAGTAAGTGGGTCCTAAATTAAGCTACTGTTGCCTATGTTTTGAAGTATGGGGTCTACCTGCCGAATGTTGTCAATTAAAGAGACAGGGTAATATTGCTACAAACCTTTCTCCCACAACCTGTTTGAGGTTTCAGGTTTAGTGGAGGTTATGGTGTTCAATCTCCTATTCACAGAGTGCTGAATAGTTGCAGTTAAGTATCACATGATGTGGAGGACATATGCAAAAAATACTTTGATATGTTTTTAAATTCATTCATGTTCATTTATAATCCTCAATTAATCAACACGTTTCATGGATTATTCTGCATTTTTAAAGGGATAGTTCATTTAAAAGGCAAGCATTCAAGTGGAAACAACTATTCTCTTCCATTGAAGTTTACCATATTTCTGATGATATGATTGGACAATGAGGAAATTAATCTGTGTTATCTATAAAGTTTGACCTTCGATATAATGTAATTACGTGTTGGTGTTCCTTGTTCAGGATAATAACGATGGATAACACCTTTGGATAAGGTGGCATTAACCTCTGGTAATTGCCTCAGCCAGGGTTTAGAATGTGGGATAGGGCTATTAAAAGATGTTAATTATGACAGCTCATGAGCAAAAAGGATATTAGCTTTTATCGCCCTACCGTTCCCCAAAGTCAGCAAAAATGTATTCCCCCTACCTCTATCTGTTTCACAGTTTTTGTCATCCTAGAAGGAAGGTAAACAGTGCATAGTGCTGGTATTCAAAGGGTTTTAATTGGCTGAGCCAGTCTCAGCATTGTTTACAGGGTGCCATTTCTATCTATCTTTTCAAAATGTGTGTCATTTGTTAGCATTCTATATTTTGTCCCTAGAGCAAAACGAGATAGAAAAGCAGGTTTTCAATAAGTGCGGCCGTGCAATTGTTCAAAGGAAGGATTATCAAAATATGCATAGCCGTCTGCTCAGGAGAATTACTTTAAGCCAGGCATGATTTTCTAGCTAGCCACACCAAGCATGACTGGTCTGCAGATCATTTCAATCTTTACAAAGCTAGGCCTACAAGTCCCAGCATTCATGATGTTGTTGGCTAATAAAACAGGAAGGCTGAGAAGTTTCCTAATGATACAGGACCAATTCAGCTTCATCTGTGATCTTGTTGCTTGACCAATGCAGGGATAAATTGAATTTATCTATTTGCATAGTAACATTGTGTGTTGTTTCAAAAGTTATCAATAGTCCAAGGAGAAATAGTAACAGCATTGAAAATAGTATAGAGTTTTATAGACAGCAGAAGAATGAAAGCGTGAGTAACCCTTGAGGGATTGGAACTCTCCTCCAGTGACGAGAACAGCAAGAGCTTGTCAATGTAATCCATCCATTGGGCCAGCAGTTCTTCCTTGCTAGTTGTGGTGTTGGCACAATCATTGTACATGACACACACAAAAGGTGATGGAAGGAATGCTTGAAATGTGTCTAACCACTGGCAATCGCTCAGGGTAGCATGCCAACCCATAGTTCTTTTGCTCACCATGCCATCTCAGTTCGGACCCAGCCATATGCAAATCAGTCTTGACCCTGCTCCTCATGGGGACGTTCCAGTCCAAACTGTCAAGCCAGGTCCTCTCTGAACCAGCACACAAGCAACCCAGAACCGGTTTTGCCTTAATTATGGGCTCATCAGCCAGGTACAGCTTGGTTCCAGTGACACAGTGAGTATGGGACCCCTGCCTGGGCATACCTATGCCACTCAGGGCGGTATATGGAACACACAGCAGGTGATGGGAGGAATGCTTCTAATTTGTCTAACCACTGGCAATAGCTTGAGTAGTATCCCAACCCATCGTTCTTTTGCTCACTATGCCTCCCCAGTTTAGACCCAGCCATATGCAAATGAGTCTTGACCCTGCTGCTCATGGGAACAGTGCAGCCTGAACTGCCAAGCCAGGTCCTTCCTGTACCGGAACAGGGCTCATCATCTTCACTATTATCTTTTAAAATCTTGTTTAATCATCTAAAAAACTCTGTCTTTTAGAACTAGACTGGGACATTTCATTGTCTTACCTCAGAAATGTGCCTGCACGCTCCTGCTCCGCAACTGGCCGTCTTTAAACTTTTGTTGTGATTTCCATCAGGAAACCAAATCAGGAGACCGGACAGCAGAATTGTGGTGATTAGTATTGTTAAACAAAGAAACACAAACCCGCACTTGAAACGTCAGAGTATATATTTCAATTTTATCCGAAGTTTAACTGACAGGGCAGTTTCTCTGATAGGTACCAGGAACGCTACCCTGTGTTGTTAGATGTACATGCCCAAGAAATGGTATTACACTATCATAATGATGTAATTTATTCATTTAGTACACTCAAATGAAATATAATAAATTAGTATTTGCATCACCTCCGCTGATTTGAACCATCAGTTGTGTCATCTTTAAGCGCCCACCTATGTACAGACTGCAGAAGGTAGTGTAAAAAATTGCTCACGTCGTCATACAAAAAAGACTACGGCAAGCACTTATCAGCACAGCAATATGAATTCTAAGATTAGTATGGTAAAGCTTGCTCCAGAGAGCATCGCTGTGCATGCTTTATGTCAAAGAGAAAAAACGTACCAATTACACCGAATTGAGGGGCATATTATCAAGAAACAGCGTTAAAATTATCGCTGCTTTAGCGGCTGGAAACTGCTGCTAAAGCAGCGATAATGGGCTTGATAATATGCCCTTGTGAATTCCCATAGAAGCCCATGTTCTGGTGTGTACATGGGCTTCAATTGGAATTTTCAAGGGCATATTATCAAGACCATAGCAATAATTTTAACGCCGTTCTTGAAAATATGCCCTTGAATTTGACGACTGGCCACGGTGGGTGGAAGGCATGCTAGTTTTACCCGACTCTAGGAAACCTTGAAGCCTAAAGACCATGATGAATCAGCTCTGCCTTTTCAAAAGCGCCCTCGGCCATGTGTTGCCTGGTTTCAAAGTTTCAAAGTTCAATGCGCCTTGATACCCTCTCGGGTGACATGCCACGCTTTACAAGTACAACTTGATTGATTGATTGAAAGCTTGAACATGCAAAGCTGTAGGGTATCTTCTCTGCATTCCTCCAGAAATTGACATAAATGAGTGAGAGCATACAATCATGTTTGTCCAACCTTGTGCAAGTATTATATCTTGCAGGTGGAATGAAGTAGGGAATCTTGTTCACGTATGCTTGCTAGCAGGTAGCATATCATTTTTTTTACCTGCCATGCCCTTAATCACCTCTGTATGCTTTCCCACTTCTGACTGCCCTGATGCCCACCTCCCAAATCCTATTAGCGGTCTTACAGTAGCTGCGTCTGTGTTTCAACTTTTTCCGCATACGCGGTTTGACTGCCAGCAGTCATTCATCCAGCTCATTTTCTTGTATTTGTTTTCTCCTTCTTGCAGGCAATCCAAAAGACAACAGCCGGGTTCCCGTGTACATTAAGGTTGTGGACGTGAACGACAATGCCCCAGAGTTGGCCATGTTCTACGACACCTTTGTGTGCGAAAAGGCAAAACCAGCTACGGTAAGTTGGCGCTGCACGCGGTTCCCCCACTAAGACGTGTTTGAGAGCTGGTCCCACTGAGGAATGGAGCCTTAAATTCTCTGCACAAAGAGAACGCTCAGCGGCAGATCTGAGCTTCCGCACTGAATGCGCATTGTGCAAGGATCCGCATGCTGTGTGACCCTTGTTAGCGCATCACGAGTCTCCTATGTTTACTTATTGAAAGTTACTCCCCATGAAAACAGACAACTGTTCTTTGTAAACAAAGAATAACAAAGCAGGAAGGAGCAAACATTGCACAGCAGCTGGATTTGTGTCTCACCAAAAAAAGACAAATCTTGTTAGCTGCAAATCTACTAAATCTCGGCAAAAAGCAAAACAGCAGGCACGCTTGTATCAGCTATCAGTCAGACTGTTTCTCATGGTGGTCAGTTTTTGCTTTTATCTCAGTCCTTTCCTTTACACATGGTGTGAGCTCGAGCCCAGCGATTTGTTGGAAACAGCATAAACACGTGCTAGGATATTATGCCGGGCACTATGTGAGCTCTCCAATTGAGGTGCAAATGGAGACCGAGCACCAGAGCCAAATAGCTGAGAGGCTCCTTATTTTACAACGCTAAATTTATTTCATATAAAATCTTCCAGCCCCGCCAATCTCAGGTCAAGCATCTTCAGTACTTAATGAACATGTGCTTTCTTTGAAATAAACCCGCTTTATGGCTCAGTCTTTACCTTCCAATAAACTTCAGTATTACTAAAGCTAGAGTCGCATCTGTGCTCTTGTGTTTGGTTAAAAATAATCTGTATAGAACAGACCCGCCCTCAGATTAGCTGAGTGTTACGCCAGCAGAACTAGCTGAATATAAAGAAGCCCAGAAGGTAGACGAGCATCCATGTTTGAGACAAGTTAAGAAGAGAGGGGGCCAAGATGCAAAGGTGTGTCAGAGAAGAAAATAAATGAAAGGGATGGGTAAAAAAGGGGCCCTCATAAGGGAGAACGGGGTTACAATAAAGCCAGGTTGTGACTTTAAATTTGCCTACTTCTCCTTCATACTTTCCTCTTAACTTCCCTGCTTTCAATTTCCGAGGAGCTCAGCCTTCTCTCTTTTTCATTCTTTGATGCCCCCTATTCCTTCTTCTGTAATAAAGTCAAAATTACTTTTCTGTAAGTGTCAACTATTTCAAGTAATAAATCGAAATTGCTTTTCTGAACGTCTCACATAGTCTTCTTTTTCATTTCTGGGCTAGCATTATGTCAATCAGCTGTCTTCCCCTCCCTCTCCATGTGGGACCCAAGCTCCAGGGCAAAAACATGTCTGGGGTGTTTGTGTTCCCCAGAGAGGTGATGGTGGGTGTGCGGGCAGTGGCGGCCTACCTGTTCAGACATAACTATCAGATTGGGGGAGGGCCCAGTCTGCATATGGCTAGTCCCTGTCTGTGGTGGCAGTTTACAAAAAAGTAATGGTTTAAAAGTGAGCATAAAGCAATTAAAAGTGGCTGATTTTAATTTAAGCATTGCTTTCATTACTTTAGGTCCTCTTTTTCCTCCTATCGAACTGCGTTTGCTCCTACATTTCTACTTCTTTGTTGTTTGCTGTTTCCTCAACTTGTGTCTTCTCATACTCATGCAAAACCCACTTCCTCGCCTGCTGACACCCTCCCTGCACCACTTACCCCTTTCATTTTCCACATCATACTTTCCGATGTGCTGTTTGGTATAACCCTAATCCTAAAGATGAACCCAATGCAAGTACTTCCTTTGCTTAACCCTTTCCTTGCTGCCGTCGGCCTTTGGCCGACTGCAGCACTACCTTCCCAGTGCTGCCGTCGGCCAATGGCCCACGCGGCCCGGCCCGCGCACGGAAACGCCCGCACTGAGGCGGAATATCGCCACGGTTAACGGGTTAAAATTGAGATTATCATATTTCATCTCACAGCATGGACAGATAGGTTCAGGCAGCTTAGTGCTTGAGGTGTTCTACATCACTTGTGGGCAAGCTGTTGGGTGCACTGCAAACCTGTCCACTCACAGTAGCGGCCGGTGGTGGGAGTGCTGGGGGGACGGTGGGGTGGGGTTGGTGTGGTGCGAATTTCATTGCGCGCGCTGCATTGCCAAATACGATGCAGCGCGCGCAACAAAATTTGTTTTATTTATTTATTTGTTCACTTACCTCCGTTGGGCCGTATTCCATAGTTTACTACCTCCACCCTGCTCCAACCCCGCCCCACCGCCCACAGCACTCCCACCACCCGCTGCTACTGTCCACTCAAGATGACAACAGTGCAGTCACCAAACCTATGGGTTTATCTACAACTGAAACATTTCCACGAGGGATTTTGTGCAAGGGAGCTCAGCGGTACATGAGGTCAAGAGATACATACAGAGGTGACGAGGGCGATTAATGGGACAAGACATTAAATATCATATTGCACTGTAGATTATTGTATTATATTCGAAGAACTTGAAGGGGAAAGGCTTTGTTCAGAATCACAGGATTGATGGTCAGGTGGCAAGGTGAGGTTTAGAACCCAAACCTCCATGTATCAAGATCAACAACTTAGCCACCAGACTCCAACTCCTCCATAATACACCTCGGAGGATATTGACAAGAAAATGCTGGAGCATGGTGTTATGCTAAATTTGGCCGTTTTCCGACATTTTCAAAACTCAGGGACGCGCCGTATTTACAAAAATACGGAGCACTCCAGGGTTTTCCCTAGCTCCTGCTTTAAAAAAAGCTGCCTAGGGTCACCTTTGTGCACATAAACAATGAATAATGGCGATTTGTTATTTCTAAGTGTGCTGCAGAATGTAGCACACATGGAAAGAGCAAAAAATGAGGAGAAATTAATAGTTTCTCCTCCTTTTGCCATTCTAAAACCATTTATTACCTGGCCTTAGTTTTTGGTGCTGCCCCAGCCTTGTAAATCTGGGGCAGCGTAAAAAAGCAATGGGTGTTGCGGTGGAGCCCCCACATTAACACCCATTGCCTGCTCATTTGCCACATCAGACAGCAGCAGAAAGGGGCATAATTATAAGGTGGCATAAAAGCCACGTCAAGTGGCTTTGTGCCACCTTGTAAATATCGGAAATAGCGCAACGCAACCAGAGCATCAGAAAAGATGACTTCTTGTGTCAAATGCAACTTGTTCACAACCTTTAGTAGGTGAGAATCACCACCACAGATGAAGACGTTTTGAAAAATTGCCATAAAATAATGACTAGATCACTTCCTTGTGTTGTTACATGTTTTCCTATTTTCTTCATAAATGTTCAATTGTTCTACTGAAGCAAGCACTCATTAGATTTGTTCTTTCCAAAGAAAGCTAGTCTAGGTTTATGAATATTACAGTTTTGTGTGTTCAATATTTTTTTTTACAGTTTTTTAATTAACGTTTTGGATATTTTAGAATCATTAAACAAGTTAAAAGCGAGCTTAGTAAAACACCGTTTGCATCTGAAACATAATTAGCTACAATTGTATCAGACCAATATTTGACACACCAATTATAATACCAACAGCAATAATGCATTGTCAGGTATAAATCAAATCAAATCAGTGAATTTGTAAAGCGCGCTACTTACCCGTGCGGGTCTCAAGGCACTGGGGGGGAGGGGGTGCTGCTATTGCTACAGGTCTTGAGGAGCCTTCTGAAGGTGAGCAGGTCTTGGGTCTGCCGTAGATGGGTGGGGAGGGTGTTCCAGGCCTTGGCGGCGAGGAAGGAGAAGGATCTGCCGCCGGAGGTCTTACGTTGGATCCGTGGGACGGCGGCAAGGGCAAGGCTGGGGGAGCGGAGCTGACGGGCGGGGGTGTAGAAGTTGAGTCTGTCGTTCAGGTAGGCTGGTCTGGTGTTGTGGAGTGCTTTGTGTGCGTGGGTGAGGAGTTTGAAGGTGATCCTCTTGTTGACGGGGAGCCAGTGCAGGTCTCTTAGGTGGGAGGTGATGTGGCTGCGGCAGGGGATGTTGAGGATCAGTCGGGCTGCGCGTTCTGGATGCGTTGTAGTCGTCAACGGTGTTTGTCCAGCCTGCTGCTGACGAGGGCTTGGGTCACAGTTCTTCTTGTTTCGGTCTGGATCCACTTGTAGATCCTGCGGAGCATGCAGAGGGTGTTGTAGCAGGAGGAGGAGATGGCGTTGACCTGCTTCGACATGGAGAGGGAGGAGTCGAGGATGAATCCCAGGATGAAGTATAGTGAAACATAGTAGCTGGTTACGAACGAGTAGTGGGGGAGGGGTGAGGGCAAAGGATCTTGGGATGAATAGGGTAATGGAAACAGACAAAGTAAATGCGACGTTGGGCAAACAAGATATGAGGGGAGGAGAGCGGGACAGAGAACACTAGGTCATATGTAAAACATTGGCGGTGCTTGTAGCTGGGGGAGTGATCAAGAGCTGTGATAGGGGTTGAGATTAGGGGAATCAGAAGGATAGTGACGCAAAGAAAGGGCTGTAGATTGGGCAGTGGACTAGGATGTCTTATGAGAGCTTTAAATGGAACTGTATTGTCAACGAATTAACTTAGGGCTTACATTGTGATGGATTAATGGAGATAAATGGTCATTCCTTTGGGAATTTATTAAAGCAGTCCAAATATTATCCCAGGATCTAGGAATTGGGTGTTTACACAGACCTATTTCTTTTTCAAATGTGAAGGGCTTTACTTTCCACTTGTGACCATTTTACAAGCGTACGCCTCTAAGTTGTGACCAGGGGCTAGCCCGCTGCTATCCAAGGCTAAGTGATTGCACGTTTTGCTGTGAGGACACTTAGGTCCATTAAGTGGGCTTCGGCTCTATTAGTTGTAGGATGCTCCTATAGGTCCAGAGTACAGGCCGATCAAGTGTTAAGGGTAGGGAGTGTGGGAGCAGTGCACACCAGCTCAGAATGTTGGGTGCAGTGGACAGTTTCATTGCAAAAAACACAGTTGATGGACAGAATGTAGATCAATGTCATACATTCACCACAGTACAAGGATCTGGGCCTAAATCCATCGTTTTTATGCACTCCACACCACCCTTGGTTAGACACTGGCTATATGCAAATCAGCTCTGACCCTGTGCCTCATGGGAACAGTCCAGTCCGAACTACCAAGCCATGTCTTTCCCAGACCGGAATCAAGCATCCAAGGACCGGTTTCTGGCTATCAGCCTTCATCAGCCTGGATAGCTTGACTCCAGTGGTGTGGAGAGCCTGGGACTCCCGTCTGAGTATACCCAGCACACTCGGGGTGAAAATTGCAAAAACACAGTTGATGGACAGAATGTAGATCAATGTCATACATTCACCCCAGTACAAGGATCTGGGCCTAAATCCATCTTTTTTTTGCACTCCACACCACCCTGGGTTAGACACTGGCTATATGCAAATCAGCTCTGACCCTGTGCCTCATGGGAACAGTCCAGTCCGAACTACCAAGCCATGTCTTTCCCAGACCGGAATCAAGCATCCAAGGACCGGTTTCTGGCTATCAGCCTTCATCAGCCTGGATAGCTTGACTCCAGTGGTGTGGAGAGCCTGGGACTCACGTCTGAGTATACCCAGCACACTCGGGGTGAAAATTGCAAAAAACACAGTTGATGGACAGAATGTAGATCAATGTCATACATTCACCCCAGTACAAGGATCTGGGCCTAAATCCATCGTTTTATTGCACTCCACACCACCCTGGGTTAGACACTGGCTATATGCAAATCAGCTCTGACCCTGTGCCTCATGGGAACAGTCCAGTCCGAACTACCAAGCCATGTCTTTCCCAGACCGGAATCAAGCATCCAAGGACCGGTTTCTGGCTATCAGCCTTCATCAGCCCGGATAGCTTGACTCCAGTGGTGTGGAGAGCCTGGGACTCACGTCTGAGTATACCCAGCACACTCGGGGTGAAAATTGCAAAAAACACAGTTGATGGACAGAATGTAGATCAATGTCATACATTCACCCCAGTACAAGGATCTGGGCCTAAATCCATCGTTTTTTGCACTCCACACCACCCTGGGTTAGACACTGGCTATATCCAAATCAGCTCTGACCCTGTGCCTCATGGGAACAGTCCAGTCCGAACTACCAAGCCATGTCTTTCCCATACCGGAATCAAGCATCCAAGGACCGGTTTCTGGCTATCAGTCTTCATCAGCCTGGATAGCTTGACTCCAGTGGTGTGGAGAGCCTGGGACTCACGTCTGAGTATACCCAGCACACTCGGGGTGAAAATTGCAAAAAACACAGTTGATGGACAGAATGTAGATCAATGTCATACATTCACCCCAGTACAAGGATCTGGGCCTAAATCCATCGTTTATTTGCACTCCACACCACCCTGGGTTAGACACTGGCTATATGCAAATCAGCTCTGACCCTGTGCCTCATGGGAACAGTCCAGTCCGAACTACCAAGCCATGTCTTTCCCAGACCGGAATCAAGCATCCAAGGACCGGTTTCTGGCTATCAGCCTTCATCAGCCTGGATAGCTTGACTCTAGTGGTGTGGAGAGCCTGGGACTCACGTCTGAGTATACCCAGCACATTCGGGGTGAAAACTGCAAAAAACACAGTTGATGGACAGAATGTAGATCAATGTCATACATTCACCCCAGTACAAGGATCTGGGCCTAAATCCATCGTTTTTTTGCACTCCACACCACCCTGGGTTAGACACTGGCTATATGCAAATCAGCTCTGACCCTGTGCCTCATGGGAACAGTCCAGTCCGAACTACCAAGCCATGTCTTTCCCAGACCGGAATCAAGCATCCAAGGACCGGTTTCTGGCTATCAGCCTTCATCAGCCTGGATAGATGAAAGTCAGCGTTTGGGATTGAGCTACCCTGGCAGTAGGTTGCAGCATTCTAAAATATCCTGTTTATCCTCCCAGGAGCGAGATAGACCCTGTGAATTGGATTAATTTAAATGTGGAATTTCTGGAAGTTTTATGGGGTATTCAAGCGCCTCAGCCCACTTCTTGTCATGAATGGTTCTCCCTAGATCAGACTCCCAAGTGTCTCGGAGTGGATAGAGTGGGTCAGATATATGTGTACATTGGCCCCAATGGTGTAAAGTGTTTACGCCAATGTGTGCATGGAGGTATCTACGTCCATAATCTCCTAAGTGGTTCTCACAACAATGGTTATGAGACCATAGGTGAGAAATTGGCTCCTTTGTACTGTGTATTGCACTTGGAGGGACTGGAAGGACAATAGTTTATCATTCTGAAGAGATGGCCCAGGGTTTTGATGGCTGCCTCAGTCCATAAAAGTAAGCCTCTACGATCAAGACACTCTCAGGTCTTGAAAGGCGAAATAGCAGAATGCAGGGTGCATAGAGGGAGGGATGTTTTGCAATTCTGTGCTAACATACTAGGCACTGAGTCGACACCAGTACAATTTGAGGGCAGTTGGAGCCAGATCTAGAAACGGGCAGTGTCAAATGATTTACTTCAGCAGTCATCAATGCACGGTGGTTCACAGCTGTTTCTTTGACAGCGAGCCCCAAAATCCAACGGGCTAACCACTGCATCTGGGCGGTTTTGTCTGACCATTTCAAAGTACAGAAAACAAAGAGATTGTGAACATTACTGAAGTGGCACCTGTGAACCAGAGTGTAAATAAATACATTGCTGAATCCCAACTTTTGTTTCGTCCCATGGTACGGCTGGGGAATCAAGGTAATTTTAGGCAAAGAACTAGTGACATTAAATTACACCAAAGCAGTACTATCACCTTAAAGTGGAGCTGTAAATGGTTCATGGCTCTGTTATATATCTGTCCTGTTGGTCAATTTTTTGCAGTACACACTTCCCACAAAGCTAGCCATTTTTTCAGCATTTTCACCTTTGCATGAAACACTGTTGATTAATTGAAGAATGAGCTGTGTAATAGAAATCTGCCTGTAAGCTGTACCCTGGTGACGCCATATTGTTTTTGTCTCTCCTTTTAGCTCATACAGACCATCCGTGCTATTGATAAGGATGAATCAATCAAAGGCCTCCATTTTTCTTTCTCTGTACCCTTGCAAGCAGCAAGCAGCTCCAACTTTACAGTTCAGGACAACAAAGGTGAGCCTTCTCTCTGTTCTTTATAAGAAGCATTGAGGCTTATTGTGTGCCTCACAAAATGATCTAAACAAACAAATAAAATAAAAAGGTTGCCCAATACTGAAATAGTCATGTGATCTGACTTGTTAAAGCACCCTCAAATGCATAACTGGGTTTTTCTTATATGGCACTGCGCTGAGGTACCTACACTCTCTTAGGAGCAGGAGGGGTTCTCCGTTCCTGACCCAGACATTTACTTCTATGCAATGCAGGCTCAATTCTCCACACTTTGATACCACTCCCTCCCATGGGTAACCCACCTAATGGCGACGCGCTCCATGATTACTTTGGGTACACTTCAAATGGCAGTGGCAGTGAGGGCAACTAAGTCGAGGGTAGAGATGATTACCAGTGAGATGAACAATGCAGTGGGTTATGGGCTGATGCTGATACTAGGTTTTAAACTAATAACATCTCTACCTTGCCATAATTGAACAATCTCATCCTTCCCTAGATCTTGTAGAAAGTATTACAGGAAGCCCTGATAAGGGCTGAAATGACTCAGGAATGTCACCTTTATTGTCCTAAATTGAGCTAAGAACATTTGCTGTCCTTAGCTTGAGAGGAGGCAGACCACCGCACTCTATGCAGTCATGTATTACAGGCAAAACAGGCCAAGAAATCAAGCAATCCAAAATTTGCCAATGACCCAGCTGGGTTTGCCTTGTTAATGCAAGTCACCTGAATAGATCTTAAAAGTTTTGCTGTCCTGCTTGCCAGATCACAATTGGAGCTTGACCTAGGAGAGATTCTAAATGACAAATGCAGTGAATATTGCTGTAGATAGAGTACTCTTGTTTCTATTACAGTAGGCACAAGAAATTGCATTTCAAATTCCTGCAGCAATTCTATTATCCATCGTTATTTTTGCACAAACTAAACCAGGATTGTAGCCAGGTTTGCTATACATGCAAATATCAAGAAGTAGATTTTATACCCCTAGCCTGGTTCTTCATATCCAGACAGGCATATTGGAGAGACGTTTTCACTATGTTATCTGAACTATGGGCACAGCAATCCCGGCGACACCAATGGTGGCACTCCTTGGCTATGCACTAGATATCCCTAAATTGGCTAGGAAGAATGCTACGCTGTCCTTTTACTCCTAGCTAAGCATAAACTGCCATGGCCTGGATGCATAAGCCAACCCGGAAGGATACAGATTGGATCAAACACATGGCAATGTGCAGGCTGAGACTTATGTCATGGTCCAACCTGCTGTGCGCCATCTTAGAGATGTTTGGGGCCGCCCAGGCCATGCTTCTCCAGTGTATGAGTAGGTGGAAGAGGAACATAAACAGGATGTAACGTAACAATCTACCTAAAACCAGAAGTCCTCGATCGGTGAATGTCTGCCTTTGTTAGTGGCTGTACCTGTGAATTGCACTTCTCTTCTTTCTTTTATAGTATGGCTGGGCACCACATGGTGTAAAACTTTCATGATACTCAACTTCTTGCATGTGTATGGCATTATCTATTTATTTAAATTGTACCAATGATTGCTACACTGTTGTTGTATTTTGAAAAAATTGAAATAAAAAAGAAATCCTTTGATTTTTCTTGCAGATGACACTGCAGGAATATTTACCAGAAGGAATGGATACAGCCGCCATGAAATGAACACCTACCTCCTTCCTGTGGTGATATCGGACAATGGCCACCCTGTCCAGAGCAGCACAGGCACACTGACCATTCGTGTGTGTGGCTGTGACAGCTGGGGGAATAAGCAGTCTTGCAATGCAGAAGCGCTTGTCCATCCCACCGGGCTTAGCACTGGAGCGCTCATCGCCATCCTCCTCTGCATCATCATACTACTAGGTAACGGCGGTGATAGTTTTGACTAGTTCAAACAGTTTTTATTTTGTTCTACTGGAAAGTAATTGGTGGAAGTTGAACATGAAACAAGTGTAGTTTGGCTCATTTTTCTTGGCACTTGCATTCAAAATAGGAGTGGAGGTGCTCTGTGTGGGTGCTGCGGAAGTGGGAGAATAGATGCTGTGGTGTGGGGCAGCTCTCTCTCAAAAGGCAACTCACCCTTTTATCCAGTGCCAAGTGAAATCTTTTTTCTGAAGAAAGGAATGGTATAATGCCATCCTCAAGTAAGAGTGAAATGTTGTGTAAATTAATAAATGTATTACGTATGTGTGTTAGGCCAGGCATCCTTGGTGTGATTTCCCTCTGATGTTATGCCTTCTGACCTCTTTTTTTGCAGACTTCATTTTTTTAGGCTTTAGGATTTTGGGCACTTTAACCCTTCTAACCAGTGCTAAAGTGCATGTGTTCATTCCCTAAAAACATGATACCTTTGGATTATCCACAATTAGCATATTTAATTTACTTATAAGTCCCTAGTAAAGTGCACTACCTGTACCCAGGGCCTGTACCTAAAATGCTACTAGTGGGCCTGCAGCTCCGATTGTTCCAACCACTTCAGTAGCCCATAAACAAGGCTGCCATCGCAGAGCCAGTGTGTACATTTTTAAACTGCCTTGTTGGGCTAGCAAGTTAACCCTCTTGCCAGGCCCAAATCTTCCTTTTTATACATAAGTCACCTATAAGGTAGGACCTAGGCTGCCCTAAGATCAGGGTGCAGTGTATTTAAATGCAGAACATATACTTTTAAGTTTTTTATGTCCTGATAGTGAAAGACTAATCAATTCCTTTTTTTACTATTGCAAGGCTGACCTATCCCATAGGTTAACATTGGGATTACCTTATTATGTTTTATAAGAGTAATTACCATTTGGGAAAATATAGATATTTGAGTTTGGTGTCTCTGGACTCACAATTTAAAATCACAACTCAGGGTAAAGTTGGATTTTAAGTTGTACCTCTAAAAATGCCACTTTTAGAAAGTTGTCATTTTCTTACTTTAACCATTCTGTGCCTCTCTCTGATTACACATCTGGGTTGAGTGACAGCTGGTCTTTTTGCAATCCCTCTAGACAGCCACAAACAAAGGTAACTTAGGTTTGCCTGATGGCCCATTAACATCCTGATGGATTCTACTGTGTAGGATGGGAGGGAAGCGCTGGAACCTGGACCAGAATGGCTGTGCCTGTCTCCTACACAAAGAGCTGCATACCCCCTGTAGTGAATCTGAAGCCAGGGCAGGAAGGGAAGGGACTATGTGCACTTCAAAGGCCTCTCGTTGAAGTCTCCCCCACTTCAAAGGCACAACTGGCTATGAGTACTGGACCTTAAACACCACGCTTCAGTACACTTCTGTACCAGACAAAACTCTGCCAGGAAGAAGGACTACTGTGCTGCCAAAAGGGTTGTCACTCTGCTGGACTTTGCTGGACTCCTGGTTTGCTGTGCCTGCCCTTGCTGCCTGAAGCCCTCTATGCCTGGGAGTGAGAACGACTGGACTTACATTTTTACTTTGTTCGCCATAAGTTGGCAGGGTATGCTCAGAAGTGAGTCCCTTGCTCACTTTGCCACTGGATTCAAGCAAGCCGGGCTGAAGAAGGCTGAAATGCCAGAAACCGGTCCTCGGTAGCTTGTTTTCGGTCCAGGGAAGGCATGGCTTGGCAGTTCGGGCTGGACTGTTCCCATGAGGCACAGGGTCAGACTGATTTGCATATGGCTATGTCTGAACTGGGGTGGCAGAGTGGGTTAAAGAACGGTGATGGATTAAACCCAGATCAGTTGACCGGGGGTGAGTGCTTGTATTGTCAACGCTCCGTCCATCAGTTCCTTTGGTTTTTCTTTGTTCGCCATAAGTTGGCAGGGTATGCTTAGACGTGAGTCCTTGCTCACTTTGCCACTGGATTCAAGCAAGCCGGGCTGAAGAAGGCTGAAATGCCAGAAACCGGTTCTCGGTAGCTTGTTTCCAGTCCAGGGAAGGCATGGCTTGGCAGTTCGGGCTGGACTGTTCCCTTGAGGCACAGGGTCAGACTGATTTGCAAATGGCCATGTCTGATGGCAGAGTGGGTTAAAGAACGGTGATGGATTAAACCCAGATCAGTTGACTGGGGGTGAGTGCTTGTATTGTTAATGCTCCGTCCATCATTTCCTTTGGTTTTTCTTTGGACTTACATCTCTACATCCCCAGAACCAAAGTGACTACAAGGGCTTGCTGGCTTGCCTCCTGTTCTGAAGTCTCAGGGACCTCAAAGACTTCTAACAACCCTTCTGCAGCCTCTGATCTCTGCCAACTGTGAGTCTTGCCCTGCCAAGTAGTACAAGTCTAGTTCTGGGGATATACAGCTAAATTCATGAAGCATTTTTGCGGGCACAAACGGTGCGAATCGCAGAATTCGGCCATTTGCCCCCGCAAAAATTGCATTTGAAATTCATCATTGGGTCATTTACTCACAATTTGAGAAATCGCAAAAAATTGCGATTTCTCAAATTGCGATCGCATTTAAGGAATCTCAATTTGAGATTTCTTTAATGCTATTCATGGGCCAATAAAAAATTGTGAATTCGCTATTTTTTCCCGCTATTTACCGCGAAGTCAGACTTCGTGGTAAATAGCGAAAACTGAGAAAAATTCACTTTTGTGCATTTTTCTCAGTTGTATGTTACAGAAACACGTGTCCTTTGGACATGTGTGTGCGTAAAATGAGTCTAATTTACATTTCAGGGGTGCTACAGGGTGTCCTGTGGACACCCCTAGCACCCTTGAAATCGCATCCTTATTTGCGATTAGCAAATTGCTAATCGCAAATAAGGAATAACTCCCCATTCATTCCTATGGGCCTTTAGGCCCATAGGAATGAATGGGGAGCTATTCCTTATTTGCGATTAGCAGGCCCATAGGAATGAATGGGGAGCTATTCCTTATTTGCGATTAGCAATTTGCTAATCGCAAATAAGGAATGTGTTTAGGAATCGCAATTTATTTTGCGATTCCTACATGAATCCCGTTTTGCGAGTCTGTAATAGCGATTCCTTATTATTCGCTATTACAGACTCGCAAAACATGCCGATGATGAATCGGGCTGTTAGTGGATATAAGTGGGTTTGCTGACTGTTTTTCTGCAAAATCCATGCATCACCGTTGTTGCGCCAGTCGGAACCCACACGTCTCCCCTAAATGCTGATGCATCGCCGCTGTCACCAAGGACATGGCATCACCGGCTGTGCGTGTCGACTACAGCACATTGCCTTCATCAGAAAGGGTTCGCCGATGATGCATCTCTCACTGCGCAGATAGGAACCTATGCATCGCCTACATCCCAAGGGATCAGCCCTGATGCATCACCTCCACTGCTACCCGCAACGGGTCTTCGACGTCGACACATTCTCCATCCAAAGCACTTTTTCAGTGGGTCAAGTTTGGTCCCTGCATCTAAACCACGCTCTATCGCGGTCAACCTGAACTTTCAGATTTGACCCAGTCAAGCGTGACCAGATAGCCCTGGTTGGCTCTTTATGTTTGTAAGCACTATATTTCAAGATGTTCTTTAAAAATGAATAACTCCAGTTCTACTTATTGGATTTTTGTCATATCGGTCATAATGTTACTTGCCTTGCCAATGAGGAACAACTTGGTAGGCTACAGGTAGCCCAAAATACAGCGGCCAGACTGATCTTGAATGTTCCATCTAGATCCCCCTCTCGCCCTCAGTTGAACAAATTACACTGGTTGCCTATTCGCCAGAGGGTGAAATTCAAGATATGCTGTACAATTCATTAATGGCTGTCTGGTGCTGGTCCTAAATATATACCTTATGACCCAGGTCGTTCTCTGCGTTCTCAGACCCAATCTCTGCTCCAGGTACCACGGATTAGAAAGGAAAGATAGGGAGGCCCAGCTCTTTCCTATAGAGGCCCTACCCTCTGGAACTCCCTGCCTCTCACCCTTAGGCATAATCCCAATTTGGCCACCTTTAGGAAATGCTTAAAGACTCACTTGTTCCTGACCATGTAGATATCTTTTCCCTGCCTGATGTTTTTTTTATCTGGATATAGCTTTGGTAAGAACACAAGCGCGGAGATACCCCTTCGGGGGTCGAATTCCTGCGCTATATAAGCAAATAAATAAATAAATAAATACATTTCTGCATCTGTACGAGAACCCGGGGCATCACTGCGCATGGCGTACCATCTGGAGGTGCCGGGGATTGCTCCTGGAATGTCCTTCTTCACTGTGATGACTCCATTGCGGTAGACAATGAGTGCTCTTAAACATGGACATGTGTAGTGAAGCTCGTACACTTTTGTGCTGTATGTTAAGGCTCTTTTTTCGAAAAAAATTCTCCCACACGTTGGCAGGTTGGGCTTCTAGAGTACGCCTCGATGAGCAGCAGTGACTCCTGGAGATGTTGGGGTTTTGACCCGAGGCCTCTTACTTGCTTGTGATGCGCTCTACGACTGAGCTGCTTCCCCGCTTCTGCCCTTCTATGTTCCCTTTTTCGAAGTTGTTGGGTTCTCGTCCTTCCTGTGAGGGGCTGAGTCCCTTATGCTGCGCCATGTTCTTGTTGGTAAGACTGCAGCATGGCTGGTCTGGTTGCTGCCTCCTGTGCTGCTTGAGGGACGCAGTGTTTCCAGCGGCTCCTTTTGGTGTTGGGCTTCATGGTGCTGCTGGTCTTGGGGTCTGGTGTCACTTGTTTGTGCCCCAGACGGTGCTCTGGCTTCAGGATCGTGTGCTTCTGGGCGAGTCACTTGATCTCCCATGTGTATGAGATACTGTGTGGGGTGTAATGAATTTGTGTGCTCCCTGATGTGTGTGCATGCTTTTGCACCACACTAGGATGGGGCCTTGTGGCATGCACTCCCGCCTTTGCACCATGTCACTCAGTTGTGTGTTTCATGTCTGCCATAGGTTCTGGCCTGGTGGGATGCACTTTCAACGCGAACTACCATGGTTCTCCGATTGTGTTTTGCACTTCTCCTGCTCTTTTTGCTGGTGGGGTGTCTGTCAATGTTGCCGTGGACGGGCTGTGTTTTTTGCTTCCTGTTCCTTGGGCAGCTGCCTTTTCCTCATGTTTGGCAGGCTCATCCAGGGCTGGGGCCTGTTGTTGGGCTCTCCTCGGGTCCTGTGTTCTCCCGCCATTGTGCCATTGGCACAGGCGCTGTTGCAGTTGTGTTTCTCATTGGGTGTATTTGTGCTGCGTTCTTCTCCTTGGACTTCAGGACTGTGCTGTTTCTTCTCGGCTCAACAAAAATGGTGTTGCCTTCGTGGCTGCCTTGGGCTGTCTGTTGTTCCTTTGTTTCCCAGCCTCCCCTCTGGGTTTGCAGGGGCTGTGGCCTTCGTATTTCGGTGGGTGCTCTGCTTTTCCCAGTTCTGGGTTTAGGTGGGGGGTGGCGTGGTTGTAGCTGCCTCTCCTCCTGTATGCTGTGGTCCTTCTCTGGTGTTTTTGTTTTGGGATCCTTTCTTTGGGGTTTCTCTCCCTGGCCTGGACTTGGCCTTCCCTGTGTCTCTGAAGTGGTGCTCTGGGCTCCGGTGCCTCTGTGGGTCTCTGCCCGTGGCTTATCCTGGATGATGTGCCTGTGGCTGCAGTGCCGGTTGTTGTCTCCGTCATCCTGCTGTGGTTCTGCCTCTCTTGGTCCCTTTCTGTGTTGCCTTTGCCTACACTACTGCGTGGTTCTTCCTAGCCCTGACATTCAGGCATGGTGCTGGAGCTCCTTTGCTGTGTCCTGGACCCGGTTGTTGCGGTCCTGGTCCTCCGGGGTTTTTTGCCTGTGGCCTTTCCTCCCTGGGGATTGCTTCTTTCCTAGGTGGGGTCGCCCGCTTGGGTTTCTGGATGAGGTTGATTTCCTCTTTTTCTGCTTCCCCGGGCTGCTGGTTCTTGGCGGGAGATGTGGTGCCGGTCTAGCCTCCTTTCGGGGTCTGTCTCCCATTCGCCGGTGTGCTTGAGTTGCCCTGGCCGATCCTCTCTGCTACGTGGTGTTCTGGGCGCCTCGTCTGCTCTGGTGCCTTGGTGGATTTTGGCTTCCCCTGGGGTGTTGTCCTGCCCTTTCTGGTTGTTTTTTTTGCCGGTGTTGTGCCTCAGCTTTTCTGTGGGCTACTGTTGTTCCGGGGGCCGAGTTTTCGATTGCTCCTGGTCTGCAGGCTTGCGGTTGCTTCTGCTTGTCCTTCGGTTGCCTGTTGCCTTCGGCCTTCCTCCCTGTTGGCTCCTGGTCTTGGCTGGTCTGCTGGTTTCTGTTTGGTACGTCCTGCTCCGGTTTGCCTGGTTGAGCTCTTGCTGCGGTCCTGGGCTGCCTGTTGGGGCTGTGTTGGAGGTTTGTTGGGTGGCCTGGCACTTCTTTGCAGGTGTTTTTTTCTACCGGTGGGATGGCTGGTCCCTCTGATGTCGGGTTCCGGTCCTTCCGGGTGTGGTGTGTTCCTGACGTTGTGACCTCTTGGTCCTGGCTGTGCCTGTCTGGGTTTGTCACCCGCTCCTGTTTTCCCTGCTTGCCTCCTCTTGTGTTTCATTTGGGCGTCGCCGGGGCTGTTAACTCTCTGGCCTGTGCTCTTCTGGGGCCTTCCCTTCTTTGGCCTTCCCCCGGTCTTGGGTTGGGCCTCAGGGTCCTTCTGGTCATTCGGGTTGCTTGGCTTTGGCTTTGTCTTCCCAGCTGTGTCCTTGGTTGAAGTTTTGTGCCCTGGGGGTTTGTCCCCTGTGCGTGCCCTGCCTTGGGTCGTTCCGGGCTGTGGGGTTTGGTTTGCTTTTGCTTTCCTCCCTGGCTGCTGTTGCTTCTGTGGTCAGCTTGTTTTTTGTTTCCTCTCCCCTGGTGGTTTGGGGTTCCTTGCTGTGATGTGCGGTCCTGTCCTGCTCCTTTGGGACCTCTGAGGGTTGTTGGCCCTCGATCTCGCTGGCCTCTGTGTTTTTGCCCCGGCCTGCTGCTTGGGCTGTTTGGGGTCGTCTCTGCCTGCCCTGTCTCTGGTTGGGCTTGGCTGTGGTTGATGTTGGCTCCCTTGGGGTTCCCTTGCTATGGTTGTGGGTTCTCTGGGTTGTTTGTCCGTCTGGTTGCTCTCCTTCTCTGGTGTTCTGGGTGTGCCTTCTTCGGGCTGTTGCTTCCTGCTCCGATATCCTCCAGTTTGGGGTTGGGGTGTTTTTCTGGAGATATGTTCTGGGGTTCCTGTGGTTCCTCCTGTTCCCTTTTCCTCTTTGTTTTTCCAGGTCTCTTTGTCCTGGTTGGTTGCCCTTGTTGGTTCTTTCTGCTCTGGTTTCCTGGAGGTGCTGGTTCCCTTGGTGCCTTGTTTCCTCGTCTCTCAGGGCCTAGTGGGTTGGCTTCCGGGATTTGTTCTTCCTTCCCCGGCGCCTTGGTTTTCCCTCTTTCCCTGTCTGTGGGCTCTGTCTCGCCTTCCGGGCTGGGTGCTGGTGGCCTGTGGGCTGCTGCTGGCCCTTTTCTCTTGAGGCCTGCTGCTATTTTGAATGGTTCTGGGGTTTGTCCTCTGGTCTCTCTGTGGTTGGGTCGTTTGCTTCCCTTCGCTTCTGTTTTGGTCTTATCCTTGGTGGGCTTCTCAGCCCTTTTTTTCCTGGGGATGGCTTTGGTTATTGTTGGTTGGGGCTTCGCGTTTCTCTGGCCTCTGGTCCCCTGGGTGTTTCTTTCCTTCCGGGGCCTGGATTTGGCTGGCCTGGGTTCTCTGTGCCTGGGTTTGGCTCCTGTTGCCCGGTTCTGGATTGCTGGCCTGGTGGCTCTTGGTCTTTCTTCTTGCCTTCCGTGCTCTCCCCTTCTCTGGTTGGCCGTGGGGTGTTCCTGCTTTGGTCTGGTTGACCTCTGTGGTTGTCGGTCTGGTCATCTGGATGTTCTCCAGTTGTTTTGTTGGGTGCGTCCAGGGTTGGTGGGGCTCCCTCTTGTCGGGGGCTCTGCCTGGGGTTTTTGCCAGTTCTGCCTTTTGCTTCCTGCAGTTGCTGCCTTGGTGTGATTTCCTGGGTTAGCTTCGGTTTTGTTTGGGAAGGCCGGCTTTTCTGCTTTGGTATTCTCCACATAGTAATGAATAAGACGAGGACACGAGGGACCTGAGGGTAATGCTCTATTACTTACCGTAATCTTCATTACTCCGGGTCCTGTTGTCCTTGTCCCATTCATACACCCGCACTCCCTCCCGGACGGCCGGCCTTCCTGTTTTGGGCTTGGTCAGGCGGAATGGAATTCAGGGTAAGCACCCCTTATGTACTCCTGGTGGGAGGGGCGGGGTTAGTGTCCCAGCATTCTTCTGATCTTTTTTTTCTGTCGGGAGATGGTTATCTCCACATAGTAAAATGAATGGGACGAGGACAACGGGACCCGGAGTAATGAAGATTACCGGTAAGTAATAGAGCATGATGCCACTCCACTCCCTCAATAATGGTAATAAATAACATGCAATGGTAATAAATAGCATGTTACACTAAACACAGACCTACGTTTTTGGTTTGTGCCACATAGGTTGTTATTAACAAAGTTTAACCATAACGAGAGCACCAGAGGGGATAAATCAGTCGAATAAGGTAGTATTACTATAACCAAGCTTTGAGAGTTATTTTCTTTGATACTAGAATGGAATATGAAGGCTGAGCTCAGCAGGGGCTTGACTGGCCATCGGAGTGATCAGTGATGTTGTTTGAGATTTCATCAGTGATGTCATCAATGATGTAATTTAACATGTCATAAGTGATGTAAGCAGTGCACGAATGGATCACAAATTATAGTAGCTCAGTAATCTATAACAGGTGGATTTCAGTGTTTTTTAGTTTGTAAATGTTCGTTTCTATCTTATTTCAATACATAAATATAACTTCACTTTCACCTTTTTGTTTTTGAGTGAATATACTATGGGTAGAAAGATAGATAGATAGATAGATAGATAGATAGATAGATAGATAGATAGATAGATAGATAGATAGATAGATAGACAGATAGATAGACAGACAGATAGATAGATAGATAGGACAGACAGACAGACAGACAGACAGACAGATAGATAGATAGATAGATAGATAGATAGATAGATAGATAGATAGATAGATAGATAGATAGATAGATAGATAGATAGATAGATAGATAGATAGATAGATAGATAGATAGATAGATAGATAGATAGATAGATAGATAGATAGATAGATAGATAGATAGACAGATAGATAGATTAGGATCACCTTTGTAAGAGATACATTTTTCAGAAACAGGGAAATGGTTAAGCGTTCATATGACTCCCACAACAAGTTTATTACCCATAAAGATGAACAAACAAACGGAATCCCAGAACTTACAAATGTTCGAGCAGTGATCCATTTCTCCACTAGAGCCTCAGGAAAACGTCAGATTGCCCCAAAGAAATACATTTGGACTAGTAAAAACCTTTGAAATAGTCTTTGACAGATTTTTATAACAGACACTTTTGCCTTCCTGATAATTCATTTTTTGGAACAAAACTGTTTAATTCACCGCTGAATGTAGCAATGTAAAGTACCAGACACTAAGAACCTCTGATAATCCCTTTTGTTCTTGAGACTTTCTTCTGGTTGTTTATTTCCATCATTGAGTTGGCCCAAAGCAGCAGAGGACAAAACAGCTCAGTAAAAGTGAGGACTATTTCACAGCTCTTGAAAAAGTACATTTACCTATGTAAGCCTCAGAATAAAATCCCCTTTGCCCATTCAAATAAAGATACTTCCATTATTAAAGTGGAAATTCTCATGAAGACAATTCATTCATGTTGCAAAGAATATGTGTTTGCTAGAAATTTGTGAAGCCGCAGCATGGAGTTCCGTTCATTTATGAAACATTATTGCATTCATTTCTATTTTAAATACACAAATGAGACGAGCAATACTTCATAAACAAACCTGCACAACTCCTAAAAACTTGTACATTTATTGCAGATTCACAATGAAAAAGAAACACTTAGCAAAAGGGTTGCAGCTTGATATCTATTTTGGAGTTCTGTGTGATTCTGCCAGCAAAACACTTTAGAGGTTGAAGCTGTAGTTCATGTAGTCTTAAATGACAGAGGCAAACGCACATCTGAAGATGGTGCAGATGTGTGGGGGTTTTAAATTCCCATTCAATGAATTTGTGGAGTCTAATTCTGTGCAATATCTGACTGTATCCTGGCCCAACTACTAAATGACAGGATCTTGCAAAGCATGTGAATCTATGCCAAATAGCCAGCTGAAAATTCATAAAAATAAAGAATGGCTCCTAATAAAGGTATAGCTTGATTTTTTTTCCCTTACTGGTCCTATAATGAACATGTTTTCAATAGTTAGGGTACATGCTTTAGTTTTGTAGACTGTGAGAGGCAAGTTGGCCATTAGAGACTGATCATAGCATCAGGTGGATCTATAGATTTGAGAATATTGGGGTCTCGCCCATGCCTCACTGACATGTAGCTGAAAAATATAGTTATATTCCTGTCTCATTAGCACGGCCAGTGGGTTTGTGCAATCTTTAAAAGATCTTAATATTGGGATTCAGCCAATTTGTCCATGCTCCCAATCTAGTTAGGCCGTGCAAAGGAAAATACGGCGATTTGCTCAAGATCACTTGATTTGGTCAAGTAGAAAGGTCAATATTAGAAGTTCATTTATGTGTTTCTGCTGTGAGGCATCGAAGCAGCCTCCTCTACATGGTTCTCTCATCTGGAGACATTCTCGTCCTCCACCTTTGTAGTGGAGAACAATGTGAAATGTGCCTGGAACTTTCAGAAGATCTGATGTTGTGAAGGGTCAGAGGTGACAGTTTCCATTCATACTGGTATAAAAACAATTGTTACTGATTACAATAAAACATTTTTTTTACATGTGCATTCTTTGTGAAGCACGAATTTCATTCAGTATGTAATAACGAATTGTGGTCATAATATGCATTTCTAATCAGCATGGAGTTGCTGTTGTTCTCTCTTTACTAGTTAGTCAGACTTGCAGCGGAAATCAGACGCCAGAATTAAATTTGCTGGCTTAGAAATCTCCAGCCATTCCAAGTTTTTACCAGGTGTTTACCTGTGCAGTTTTCCATCATTTCGGTGAAAAAAAAATCACATTTTCTGTCTTCTTTAAATGGGCACAAATTGTATTTAGGCTGACAGTGGCCAGTGCATTGTAAGCTCCCCCCGGTTTGCTACAGATGGTTGGCTGGGGCTGGGCAATGCTGTTCGCCTCAGCCTCCTGCCCTGCAGCAATCGGCCCAGACCCAGGGGCATATTTACAAGCCCCTGTCGCCACCGGAGCTTCACTTTTTTAGACTCTGCATTGGAATAATGCCACTTTCCATATTTACAAGGTGGCACTTAGCCACTTGGCGTGGCTTAACGCCACCTTGTAAACATGCCACTTCCGCCTCAGTCCTCTGCGGAAAAGGGGCGTGCAATGGGCGTTGCTGTGGCCGTTCCACTGCAACACCCAGGGCTTTGTAATGCCACCGCAGATTTACTAGGAGGTGTAAATCTGTGCCAGCACCAAAAACCAACGCCATGCAAGAGCAGGTGTTGAAATTGGCGCACGAGGAGAAATGCTTTTATTTCTCCTCGTTTTTGCTTATTCTGCAGCACTGCAGCTCACAGAAAGAACAAAAAGCCAATAATGATTGTTTATGTGCAGGAAGGTGTCCATTCCTGCAAACAAACAATCATTAAATAATGCAGATTTGCCGCTTCTATTTGCTACTTCTATGAAGCACACATAGAAGTAACAAATAGCCATATTGTATTGTTTATGTGCAGGAAGGGAACCTTTCCTGCACATAAACAATAATTTCTTGCAATGCAGGCACCCTTGCATTATGGTGCAAGGGCACCTGCGTTGGCACTAGGCAGCTAATTTTAACGCCTGCGCTAGGGAAAACACAGGGGCATATTACCAAGCAATTGCGATAATTATCGCTATTGCTTGGTTAGAGACAAAAATGTATCGCTGACCTGCGGCGATTTTTATCGCAAATGCGATAAAAATCGTCCGCAATGATTGAATATCGCTGAAAAGTCAGCGATATTCAGGCATTACCGAGCTAATGCTCTTAGCCATGTTATCCACCTCCCATTGGATAACATGGCTAAGAACTGCTCAGGGCAGGTGTAAGCTTTTGGAGATATTCGCACTTAGCGCAAATATCTCCAAAAGTTTGTAATAGGAGATAGCGATGTTAGCGGCTGTTTCCAGTCGCTAACATCTTGGCACGCCCACTTTGCATGTCATTAGTGATAAATTTCTCTGACATGCAAAGTGGGGCCCAAGATGATCACTATCTCCTACTAGCTGTCGCTAACTGGTGTTAGCGACAGGTAGGTAATAGGGAGATAATTTTATCTCCGCTTTCTTGGCTTTTAAAGTCAAGAAAGCGGAGATAAACCAGCTTGATAATATGCCCCACAGTGCTGTGCCATATTGCAGTAAATGCAGAGCATCCCTGCGTTTTGAAAATGTCAGAATGCAGTGCTGCCAAATTTGGCACAGCTACTTGCTTCAACATTTTCTAGTAAACTTGCCCCTGGTGTCTCTAGGAAAGAAATGATCACATCCAGAGTTTTCAGGTTCGATAACTCTGGGCCCTGAAATTCTTGTGATTTAGACCTTTTCTGTGAAAAACACAAATCATCATAAGTGCCTTACTGGGTATGTAAGCATCTTTCATAAATGTAAGAAGGATATTATACACTTCACCAAATCTGCTCACAGGGAGACGTACAACAAGTTTGATTTAATTCTTACAGATCCATGTTTATTTTTCATGTAGGCATCCATGGAGGACACCCTCTTTTAAAAAATAAAAATAAATCTACATTAGTTTTCATATAAAACAATTAAAAGTGCCACCCACTAGGCTTTCCTAGGATCCCCTGTTGACAGTGCCAGACCATTGTATGTTAGTTCGATACCTGCACAGGTCTACAAAAAACAGTTTTCATCTGATTCATATATTATGAACACTTATCTGTTCACTTTAAATAGTCCTTCCAGGACAATATCAAGCGCGAGGTGTATTTTACACATTGTTGAGGGTGTCATTATGCCACAATTTAGGCACATCCATTTTCTAAATATTTGAGGGTCTGTAAATAACAGGCTAGTGGAAAACAGTGATTTTGAGCTCATACTATGGGGCTCACTTTCAAATAATTCATGCAGTGTAGCAAGTCAAGTTGTTGTGCTGTACTGCATTGTGTGAACATGAGAGAGTAGAAGTGCACCATGACTCCAAAGAAGTGGCGCAGTTCTGCCCTCCGCACATGCTGGCGTACTTGTGGCTGCCTAGCGCCTACGCAAGCACCCTAGGTCCATAGTGCAAAGCTGTCTGCGTCAAGGTATGGGTAGTGTTTGTGCATGAAGGGCTACCTCCCCGCACAGAAGCTATCCTTTTAGGCTATTTCCTCTTTGCATATGTGTTGCAGAATGCAACACACATGCACAGAGGAAATAACGAGGAGAAATAAGGATATTCTTCCTTGTTAGGGCAGACTGAAACAGGAGCACCATTTTGGCTTAAAACAATGTCTACAAGTCTTTGAAGATATGGGTTTGCATCAAAATACATGGGTTGATGGACGGAGGCGCCCATGCACCACTCATGGAATGCCTACTTGACGCAAAGTAATGCACTTCGGTGCAATGCGCTGCCTTGCATGATTTTTGGTTTTTTTACAAAGCAACACAAGTAACCACTGGCGGTGCTTTGAAAATCCTACAAAGTATTTGCGGCAGGTCTGCATCAAAACTGAAATAAAACCTGACTCAAAATCTTTGAAAATCTTGCCCTACATTTGCAACCTATGGCAATTTATCTATGCATATATTTCGCTGAGCAAAAATGTTCCATAATTAATATGCTTGCTTTTCTGCTGTTTTGCAGTGACCGTAGTGCTGTTTGCAACACTGCGACGTCAGCGGAAGAAAGAGCCCCTGATCGTTTCCAAAGAGGACATTAGGGACAACATTGTCAGCTACAACGATGAAGGTGGTGGAGAAGAGGACACCCAAGCCTTCGATATCGGCACCCTCCGGAACCCTGAAGCCATAGAGGACAATAAGTTACGCCGGGACATCGTTCCAGAGGCCCTTTTCCTGCCTCGCCGGACTGCAGCAGGCCAGGATAATGCCGACGTCAGGGACTTCATCAACCAAAGGCTGAAGGAGAACGACCTTGATCCCACAGCACCTCCCTATGACTCCTTAGCGACCTATGCCTATGAGGGGAACGGCTCTGTGGCTGAGTCCCTCAGCTCCCTCGAGTCCGTGACGACGGACGGGGATCAGGACTACGATTACCTCAGCGACTGGGGGCCGCGGTTTAAAAAACTGTCGGACATGTATGGCAGCGTGGACAGTGACAAAGACTCCTAATAGGTTGCCTTCATTTTCCACCCAAGCAATTTTCATTTCCAAAAAAACACTCTAAAAACACGTGGAGCAGCAAATTCCTTATATTTATCCACCGGCCCCACCAGGAGTGGGGCACTCTAGTCAACAGATTCAGATCGTCCCTTGGTTGCAGTCTTGTGTGACTTTCATGTTGGGAGACTTTCCTAGTATATTGTAAGAGCTTCCAAAAGGCAATTCTGTGTTCGTCATTGCGTTACTTCAGTGCCACCTCAGCAAAACCAGCACCCGGCTCCCCATGCCGAATGGAAGGTAGAGGGTATTGAATGTTCTGCTTGCACCGACAGGATGGGTGCCTGTTATGCTTTCATATCACATCACCTCCTGTGTTCAGGTTTTTCTGCTCCAGTGACTGATCTGACTCCTGGAGGCCTACACGTTGTTCTAATGTAATGAAGAATTGTGCTTTCACCTCAGTATTATGATGAAAGTCACTGGCTTGCCAGGCAAATAAGCTGACAAGGCAGGAGGAAAACCTTGCGTCAGTTTATGATTTCTTGAAGGACTTCTAAAGACATCTTAATGGCCATTAAATGGTGTGGAAAAAAACACGTGCTTCTTCTGCAAACGTCAGTTCATCTGAGCCACCAAGGATTCGATTTGGCTGCTGTTTCTTCAGGGGCATAACGCAGGCCCCTCTGCCTCTCCTCGGGCACAGGGGCCCCCATTCAGCCCAAGGCCAATGAATATTAGTGAGCTATAGGAGACTTTGGGGGGGGGGGCTTTCACCTCATTCCGAGGGGCCCCATCATTTTGCGTTGCACATCTGCACTTCCTATGTGATGTAAACGAATGCATAAAGCACGGGCTCATTCATGTCAGTGCTTGAGTTCTGCCGTGCCAGGGGGAAGTATGCAGTGCTTTGTATGTACGCAGAGATGGAAGCAAAAGTGGCCCCCATACCAGTGTACAGCCCTCCTACCGATGCATGCCATGCAGTAAGTATTGTGTAAGCCTGAGAAATTACTTCCCTGTGGCTGAAGGTCGGAGCTCTACCTCCTCAGGAGAATCTGAATAAACTCCAGAGATGAGAGGGGCTCCAGGATAAAAGGTAGTTTGTCCAACAATCCACACCTGCCACACATACGCTGGACACCACCAACACACGTGGCCACCTTTAGCCAAACAGATTATTTCCCTTTTATGACACTTTTCAAAGCCATTTCTCGGTATGTCAGAAGTTGCTGGATTTTTTTTCTATGTGACAATTTATAAGTGTTATTTTTTACCTTTTGTTTTTTTAATGCAAATGCATTTTTCCTTATGCGAAAACAACAAAAAATCATATTCCATAGACTCTCTCACAGCAGTATAAACCGGAGTCCATAATTGTTATTCACCACTGGAGGGGCCTGGCTCTGTTGGCAACACCAGCCTTTTCAGAGAGCCTTGGAAATAAATGAAACCATGAATTACCCGACCTTAGCTTGGAAAGACTGGGTGAAACCCAACATCTGAACTGAACAGCTTTACCAGTTTGTACATTATTAGATTATGTGCACTAGTTGATGTCTTTTTAAGACTTGTGCCTTTAAAATGTAATCTTTGCTTTTTTTAAAAAACAAAAAAAAACAACTGTGATCAGACATGTGACTTCCTCGGGGGTCTGATTTAAAGAAAAACATTGACATGACCCTTCTCTCGAGCTGGGTGGTGACGGGTGGGCGTGGTTTTTGGAATATTGACCTGAGCTCCCTTTGAGCTCATTTGTGGATCATTGGCTTTCGGGTCTATTTGTGACGTCACACTTGTACACTCCCATAATCCTCCAGGTAAAATGAGACTGTGTGTATAATGAATCCTACGTCCCTGGGAACCAAGTGTTATGGTCATTGCAATGTATTGAAGCCCGAGTGTATGCCATGACGTCAAAGACAACACATTCACATTTTGTAGCTTCCCTACCATTTTCCAGGGTTTTTTGGTTCTTTGGAGCATTCATCCCACGTGGCTCACTGTTATACTCAAACCGATATGAGTTATAACAAGCTGATCAGTATTATGAAATATCTGCATTTTCTGGACGCACACAGAAAGTAATGAAAAAAGTCACCCTGTCCACTTTCAACAGGATAGTACGGATACAAAAATAAAAAAAAGTATTTGTATAAAATGAAAATGGTCTACGTCGTTTTTAACACCTATTTTATTTTGGAGACTTGGCATGAGTGTAAAATTGCGCTGTGAAGGCAATATCCAGCACCTGGAAAGGAATGTCCCAATGTTATAGAAAAATCACAGATGATTCTGGTGTGAGGTAATGAATAGCATCAGTGTGTGCTTAATTTCTGCACGTGTGTACAGGTGGTGGGCAAGGGTGGCCAGTTTTGGGGACCAGGACTTATTTTTGATCAACAGATTTCGACCACAAGGTAGAGGAAGAAAGGCAGAAAAAAGGAATAGAAAAATAGTGACAAATGTGAGATAGATTGTGCGGGAAGAAAGAAGCATGATGAGGAATTAAAATCAAAACTACCCCACCTTGGCAATCGGAAACATCAGAATTCGGCAGCACTGGTGGCAGGCTCTGAAGAATAAATGAATGAATGGCATCTTGTAACGTGTAACTTAGCCCAAGGGCATCAAGGCACCTAAATGTTGGTATTACTGGTAGTATGGGCCGAAGACACGATTACAGGTAGGCCTCAGTGAAGAATAATGGGGCATATTATCAAGGGGGTTTATCTCCGCTTTTTTGGCTTTAAAAGCCAAGAAAGCGGAGATAACATTATCTCCCTATTACCTAGCTGTCGCTAACACCAGTTAGCGACAGCTAGTAGGAGATAGCGACCATCTTGGGCCCCACTTTGCATGTCAGTGATATTTATCACTAATGACATGCAAAGTGGGCGTGCCAAGATGTTAGCGACTGGAAACAGTCGCTAACATCGCTATCTCCTATTACCAACTTTTGGAGATATGCGCGCTAAGCGAGAATATCTCCAAAAGCTAACACCTGCCCTGAGCAGTTCTTAGCCATGTTATCCAATGGGAGGTGGATAACATGGCTAAGAGCATTCGCTCGGTAATGCATGAATATCACTGACTTTTCAGCGATATTCATGCATTGCGGCCGATTGTTATCGCATTTGCGATAAACCTTTGTAATACCAAGGTTTATTTGCGATAAAAATCGCCGCAGCTCAGCAGTAAGTTTTTGTCTCTAACCAAGCAATAGCGATAATTATCGCTATTGCTTGGTAATATGCCCCAATGTTTTTAGTGCTTTACGAAAAAGCAGAATGGAAGATTGTCCTTTTAATTCGGGAGGAAGAGCATTCCACAGCCTTGGAGCAAGGGAGGAAAAGGCCCTCCCACCCCACCTAGCTTTAAAGGCCCGGGGAACAGACAAAAGTTTTTTGTTAGAGGAGCGGAGAGCTCTAGTAGGGGAGTATGAGGACAAAAGAGACCTTTTATCCTTTGGACCCTTGCACTCATTTTTTTCTTTTTTTACAAATTAATCAGTGCCTTCAGGACTAAGGAACAGAAGGGAATTATGCACGGGTGGCAGGTGCTAGATCAGGTACATAGCAAATCTGAGAAGCTACCGGGGGTGCATTCAGCAGTGGGTGCTAGACTGCTTCTAAAAGCATCCGCTGGATGCCGGAGGACTGAGCAAGTAAAAATGGTATAGTGCCGAGGGAGGCAGAAAGCATTACACCAGCCCATAGAGGGGATACGTTGTCCAATTCTGCAGTGTTTATGAATGTGTCTGTGTGTTGCAGCTGATGCCTTACATTTTGGCACCTCTCCGCTAATTCTGTATGTCCAAATTCTTGCATTTTGTTGCAATGATTTGCAGGCCATGCCTCTTCCTTCCTACACCCTCTTGCACTGCCTGCAAAATAAAGCTATTTGAAGAAATATTATATTAGTAGTAGAACACAAATTCCAACAACACACTTGTTCTTTTCCCCATCCCTCGGTCTACCTCCCTGGAGCCTTCATTTAGAATGTACAAAGTCAACAGAAAGAGAAAATAAATCTAAGTGGTTCTTGAGAACATAGGCCCTTATTTACAAAACAATTACGCAACTCAGCGCAGCAAGACATTTTGCATCGCCAAGCTGCGCAATTTTAAAAGCACAAGGATGCGTCGTGTTAGCAACAATGCGGCGCATCTGTGTGCTTTCCCCTGCGCTGGCACACAATTGGCTGCCACGCACCATTGCAGGCACCGTTGCATCATGTTGCAATGGTGTCTGCTTTGCACGGATGATTGGTTTTGTGCAGGAAGGAACACCTTCCTGCACAAAAACAATCATTGATGCAATTTCTCTCTCTCTATACATGCTGCAGGATGCAGCACGCATAGAAAGAGGAAAGAACGAGGAGAAACAAAAGTATTTCTCCTCATTGCGCCACTCTACATTCCCAGCTTCACAAAACATTGTAAATCTGGAAATGTGTCAGGTTCCATGGATGTTGTGTGGGAAGAGAAATGCATGAAAGGGCCCATATTTGCAAGGCCATGAAAAGCCACACAGGGTGGCTTTACATGGCCGTATAAATATGTGCAGGCACACTGCGCCGCTGGTGCGACAAAACAAGTGATGCACCGGCGACGCAATGGCCTTGTGAATGAGGCTCAAAGTTGCTAATAGTGAACGTATAAGAATTTTCAGTACAAGGCAAATTTGCATTTTGCCCGTTGGAGCACTCCTCATACTCCAAAACCAAAAAGCGACGAAAAAGCTATGCGTTACAAGCAAGAAAATCTCCAGCCAGACTGATATCAAAACCACCAAAATACACCCTTTTTATATGAAACTGTAGCACTTATGGAGAGCTTCCGGGGTTCTCTGTACAATTCCATGGGTTACTAAGGAATCAGGGCTGAAACAGAGGGTAAACTGGCCAGAATCCACTTCCAGCAGCTATTCTTGCTTCAGAACTGACCCCCAGCAGTATCCCAGTGCCATGTGCTGACACTGGGACATGGCCAGGGCTGCTTGTGCGCACTCACTGTGCTTCGCCAGGGGTGGCTGCAGAGGGCTTCTGTTTCTTTTCCAGTGCAACAGGCTGCACCGCGCCTCACTTCACAGCAGTCTAATCCCATTCGAGTTCAGGCGGTATCTTGGCTGGGAGCAGCTTGAGCTCATGAATAAGCACCGCTGGAACCACACAAGTGATTGGCAGAGCCAGCAGCCCATTGCAGTAAACAAAGATACGCTCTGTGGCGTGTCATTTCACAAGCTGTTACGAGATCAACAATGTTTTTTAAAAGGTTTTGTTTTCCTCAGATTCTGGATATATGTAAGACGTGTTGCTTGCTCTGTAGAAGTGGCGGGTATGTCTGTCTATGTTTGCAAGTACCCTAATTATAATTAGGGCTCCCGGTGTTATGGTATTTATTTTTTGGGCATTTCCGTCTGTATTTATCCATATTTATTTTTTGCTAATGTTATCTCTATTTATCCATATTTATTTGGGGTTTTGTGACTTGCGGCCACATGCCTCAAAGTTAGCATTTGCGATTTCTTGCGAAAATTAAGGAATTGCAATTAGGAAATCGCAAATTGCTATGCATCAAAAAATCGCATTTTTATTTGCTAATTCTAGAAATTCCTTAATTGCGATTCACAATTTGCGAATCGCAATTAAGGAATCCCTTCCCATTGATTCCTATGGGCCAAGAGGCCCATAGGAATGAATGGGAAGGCATTCACAAATTGCGATTAGTATTTTGCGAATCGCAATTTGTGAATGCATTTTCAAGGGTGCAGAGGGCGGTCCATAGGACCTCCCCCTGCACCCCTGAAATATAACTTTAAGTGCAAGTTTCACACACACATGTCCCAAGGACATGTGTGTGTGTGTGTAACATGAAACTTTCAAAAATGCATTTTTGTGCATTTTTGAAAGTTTTCGCAAATTAGCATGAAGGTCAACTTCATGCTAATTTACCCCTTCCTATTTGCGAATTCGCAAATTAAAAATGTTCATGCATTGCATTTAAGAAATATCAAATTGCGATTTCTTAAATGCAATCGCAATTTTAGAAATCTCAACATGGTTGCGATTCCTAAAATTGCAAAAAGCATGATGCATCCCAAATTTGAGAATTGCATTAGCAAATGGCCGAAAATTGCGATTCGCACCGTTTGCGAATGCAATTCTCAATGATGCATGTGGGCAATAGTAACCAATAAATGTGCATTCATGCTTGAATGCCAGATAGGTTCCAGTGATAGGAACACCCACAGATGATAAATCAATGCACTTCTAAGAAAACATGAACATTTTAGTATCAAGGTTGTGCACATCTACTGTGGTTAAGTTTCTTTACTAAAATTCCATTCTTTTTTTTAACCCCTTACATGTCAATCAGCACAGCTATTGGCCTGGCAGTCATGACCGGCAGCATTTAGAGACCCTCCACAAAAAAAAACAATTTCCGTTTTTATAAACATTTAAAACTAAATACAGACAGGAAAATAAATGGTTTTCTGTCTGTATTTATCTGGAAAAATCAGTAAAAACGTAAAACAGGGAGCCTTAATTATAATCATTCATGTAGCACACAATACAAACTGAAGTTGTTGGTACTTATTAAGTGTTTTAGCTTAGTTTGAAGTAAAGGGCCAGTTCTCAAACTTCTTGTGAAATTCAAAAATTGATGAGGAGAATTGATGAAGTAGGCCCATTACTGAACGAGCTATTTTACCAGGATTGTATCTTGTCTCCCGCTGCTAACACAAGGATCTCTGCCAAATCCAAGGGAGATATTTTACATAAAATACTAATCTCTGACCTTCACTTGCTTGGTTTGCTCTTCAGCTGAAATAGTAACACTCTGAGCTATTTTAAGATGTGTCATACCGCCCACACAGGGCTTTCCAGCAACAATACAATTGGCATCAGAGTTATCCTAGCAGTATTACATCCTGAAACTTGCTGAAAACACAAAAATCTTTGAGGAGTTACTTTAACCACTGTGCCATATTAAAGCACAGTCTAAAGTAAACTAGAATACATTTATGATTCCATTTTATTCTGTTTCCAATTTGTTCATGGCGGAATATGTACAAAATAATTCGTAGGCTGAACTTTGCCAGTCGTAAGGCCACTTCTCATCTCTTCACACCCTTTCAAGGCCCAAATTAAGCGGCATAGCAGCAAGGATTTGCTGTAATTATCGCACAGCGCTTTTAGTGCAAGGATAATTATCGCAGGCTAACGCTGGATTCTATTGCGGAGATAGCGTGCTATCAGCAACGCTTATCTCCCAAGCGATAGGAATCCATGCGTTAGCTGGAAAACAGTGTGATTATCGCTGGAAATCCAGCGATAATCGCACTGCGACCAGCGACACCATGCTGATAGGGTAGGGTGGTCATAGCCATGTTATCAACCTCCTTTTGGATTGCATGGCTAAGTCAGATTACAAGCAGGCGTAAGGAAAGTAGCGGTAACTGTGGTTAGCGCTCCAATTCTTATCGCTCTGCTTGTTTGCGTGCAGCTTAATAAATGAAGAAATGTCGGTTAGCGACATTTCTCCAGTTATTTTGGCACGGAACGCCCACTTTGCATCTCATTAGAGATGCAAAGCTGGGCGTTGTTGAAAGGGGCGCTAAATCAGTAAAACACGCGATAGCGTGTCTTTGCTGATATGGCGATGAAATTATTGCCGCTTTTCGCCCAAAAACGGACGCAAAAGCGGCGATAATTTCAAAGCGCCACCTTGCTGATATGCCCCAAAATGTTTTTGATTTCAAACACTGGAGGGTAAGAACATTCCAACATGGCCTAACCCCACGATTGCATTGAAACCTGTCCTCTGAAATGCCAATATCAGTTACAGAAAGTGACCTCACAAGTAAGAGCCTAAATGAAAATACAACAAAACATATGGAATTTTAAAGGGTGCAATAGAGGTGGTGGGTGGCTACCAGAGTGCACTCTCGCCAACCTTTGTGCAGGATCCTCCAAAATCAGATGCGTAATGGAGTTCCCTGCCTCTCCTGTGGTGCCTGGAATTCCATCTACTAAGGGTCCCCAATCATCCCGAAGTCTTAGTCAGGGTGGCTCCAACATTTGAGTGTAGGAGCATGGCCCCACAAGCCCCAGAGCTGAAAAATAAGAAGGTAGTAAAGTTTATTTATTACCATTTTATTTTTCAGCAACCCCTCCTGAACCAAGTATCAGGATGGGGCGAGTGAGGCCAGTGCTGCCGAGTGGCAGTAGCAGGGAGGTGTGCACTATAAAATGCACATGTCTCTTTGGTTGGCTGTATTGGGACAACCAGCCAGACTTGTGCATTTGAAAGTGTTCTAATCTAGCTGTTTTAGTCAGCTGGGTTAGAGAAAGCGCAGGCCTCCAGTGCTCTTTGGAGCGCTGAGAGAGCATGCTCTATCCAGCCCTGGTACTGCGCTGAAGCTGTGAGAGCAGTGCAGGATTGGGTAGTACTGTTTCCTGGTCTGGAGCTTGCAGGAGAAGAGAAGATGCCCGAGGGAGGATGACATCTTGCAGCAAGTTAGAAAGGTACGTCAATTAATATTATTATCTTTTGTGCCTCACCACCATCGGTACAAGCCAGCCACCACTGTGGTATACCTGTGAGGAAGCCATTTTGAGGCCTTGAACCCCTGTTTGTGAGGGAGAGGTGTGGCGCATCGGCCAGGGCGGCTGACTCCAGAGCACGGGGATCATGGTTCGATAGCCGGAATAGCTCAGCTTAGCACCATGTGACTCTGGGCAATAGCTCGCTTAATCTCCCCGGCTGCCCCCAGCGCCTTGAGACCCTTGGGGTGATTAGTTTGCGCTTTACAAATACCAGGTTACAGGGATCGCAATTACAAAATGCACAATTTGCGGACACTGATAATTACTGACTGTAATAAAGTCCACAGCCCCGGAGTTTTCCCAGCTACATATCTGCAGGTTAAATCTGCAGAACTTGAATAGGGCCTTAGTGAAATTTTAGAGGCACCGTAACACATTTTGCTTGAGAACGCCATCACTCCGCCAATGAGCAAAGTCACACTTTATGGTGCAATCGAGGTGGTAACTAAACTTGATGGATGCACATAACACTTTTGGGAGGGAAGAATCATTTACTAGTTGGTGAATTGAAGGTGGGAATAAGAAAAGGGCGCTCGTACCCATATTGAGCGATGGGTTTAAAGTGCCAGTGCTTCACATTGCCCATGATTTTGGCTACCATGTGAGAATCGATGCTATTACAGAAAAAAAGATATTACAGTTTTCTCACAGACTGAAAATGCATCCACTGATAAGTAACATTCGCACAATTGAACATGGGAAATATTGAGGCTAGAAATATTGAGATACACTAATATCGTTTGCAAAATATCCAGGGACAAAATATCGACAGGTAAGTGCATATAAAGGAATTATAGATTTACTATTCATAACTCCACATCTATGCACCTTGAAGATAAATATATTATCAAGGTACATATATGTGAAGTTAGGTATATACAATCTATACATACTTACCTTTTGACATTGTGTCCACTATATTTGGTGCCATCAAGGCTCCTACCTCGATATTCTGGGGGCACACCACTCGCATAGGGTAAATTATCTTCTTCCTTTCAGACTTAATAATTTTATGTCAAAATCATAAATTGGGGCACATGGATGTCAATTCACCAACATTCCTGGGGTAGCGCAAGTGACATCATGAGTCCTTTATATCAAAATGACACCAAAGAAACCTTGGTCTGATGACATTACAAGAATTGATGCCATATGCACTAAGGTCCAGGTCGTATAGGAAGTAAAAAGATTTATGGGAATTGCTTGATTATAGAGCTGTGTTTATTGTGCCATTTCTTATTGGGTGTTGAAGTGTGAATGTATACAACAGGGGGTTATTTATATTCTTCTCATATCCTATGTATTTGTTATGGACATGGGGAACAAGCATGATGATCATGGTTTAGAAAATCTACATGTGTTAGACGATTGGTATTGTGCAAATAGGCGTTTAATATGTTTGAGCAATACTTTATTAATTATTCATTATGTATTTTTGGTATGGACGAACTGTTCCCAAATAAGAAAACAAAAAAATAATTGATGCCATAAGACCTTCGAACCAGATGACATCACAGTCCGTGACAACACCCATGTTAAAAAAAATAATACAATAAGCGCAAAATTAGACAATACGTTTAATCTTAAAAAAACGTTTCTAGAGCAGGTATAAGTCTATTTTAGACACTACGTACGCACTTACTAGGATGTTACCATGTTATGTTAAAGATGCATCAATCACACTGGTATACCACTGTACAGCAGATGATCATGCTATGCAGCCTAATTACAGCTTTAAAAGCCCAATTGGTAACCACAACACTAGTCTCAGTTCCAAATCAACAAGCAGAGCTACCATTGCAATGTTCGTTCTGGCACATACATCAGGAACAGGATTGGCTGTGGCAGTACAGGCTGCATTTATAATCGCAGAAGAAACACAACAGAGGCAGCAACAGCAAAAGCTTTCCCCACCAGACAAAGCATACGCATGATAGTAAGCAGTATGGCAAGCATTCATGCTAGAACCTAGACTATGGCTAACTCATTGAGCAAGCCTTCTTTGACTTCCATTAGCAGTAGATAAAACCATAAGTTCTGTAGGAAGTTTGATTTGTTTTTGTGTGGTCCCCCTAGATGTGTCACCTTTTGCAGGACTATATTTTTGCTGGCTTTAGGACTCTTTACCTAAGCAGTAGTAAAGTGCTCATGTTGACGGAGCCTTGCAGCAAACTGTTAAAAGCATTGCCAGGAACTGCTGTTATGGTGGTTCCTGGTAATGTTAGGTTAGGGGTAATTTATAAATCTGGCGGGCGGTCCCTCCACCAGGGCTACAGAGTCATTTTCTCCACCGCTCTGTGGAACAACGGGACGTTCGCCAGATAAATTGGACCCTAATTCAGAAGGTAAAATCTTTCGCCAGGATGAACATGGCCGGTGTATGAGACCCACTTTCCACCACGACCAACCTCAAATCAAACCTAGGTCCCAGTCGATCGTGACCATTGGCTATCATTGTCCCTTTGTGCTTTTTTGAGCTATTTCTACTTAAGAATTAATATCTTCGTCCTCCTTATTAGATTGTTGTCATTTTTGGTTTTGTTTTGTTTTGTTTATTACATTTCTCTATTTTTCTGGTTCAGTTTGGGATGTTTATTGTTCTGCATTTGGACTTTATTCCTGTTTTGGTACTGCATAAATAATTTAGACATTGCCCTATTTTAAATCTGTCTGCTCTGTGCCATAGCTACCACCGAGTTGAGCCGAGGTTAATTCACCTCAGAAGGTAGGGTAAGCATATGGCAATGCATGGATTGTATAAAGTAAGTAATACATACCTTAAAGACACTCAGAGTTCGTCTAAATATGAAGAAATCCTCTCCAATACCGGCTTTGAATTCAAACATAGGGACGGCTCTCCCTGTCCAGAAGAGAATCGTGCATTAACACAGCAAGCTCACCTCTACCAGAAATGACAGCTCTAACAGTGGGAATGGAGATAAAGGTACTCAGAATGATGGCCTCTTGTATATCATAAATTCTAGATTTTACAGGAGATCAATTCAAAAAGGGGTTACACAACCAATGGTCACAGAAAACAGGGAACTGGGAAGACCTAGTGATTGTTACAGAAAAGGTATTATTCAAGCAACCAGCCCCTCTTCAGCCATCACAGCAGGTGTATCCCATCCAGGTTGGGGCACATAAATGGAGAAAATGAGCAATCGAAAGCAACAAAGTACTCAGGAATCATTAAAGTCTGGAACTCAAGATTGTATTCCTGGCACTGAAAAATTCTACATGGATGTCTGGGGACGGTCTGAACAGATTGATTTGTATAGCACACGAATCACCTCTGAGGGTATCCTGGAGCTTAAGCAGGTGTTTAAGCATGTGGTCCTTGCTGAGTTATTCGAAGAACCATGTCTTCAGCTTCTTGCAGAACTCAAGGAGTGAAGAGGCGGCTTCGATGTGTTGTGGGAGATCATTCTATGTTTTGGGTGTGATGTAGAATGAGCGACCTCCTGCCCTCCTTTTGTGAATGCGGGGGTGCGAGTGAGAGTGAGGCCAAGTGTAGGTGTCGGGCAGGCTGTTAAAATTGTAAGCAACTGTTTTGGTATGCTGGTCCGGTGTTCTGCAAGGCTATGTATGTGTGCATGGGGAGTTTAAATTGTATGCAATACTGAACAGGGAGCCAGTGGAGCTCTCTGAGGTGGGGGTGAGATGTGGGTGTGGGAGGTTAAGTATGTGTCTTGCGGTGGCTTTCTGGATAGCCTAAAGTCTGTTTAGGAGCTGTAAACAACCGCAATGGATCGCACACCGCTAGCCCCTCCTCCGGATCGCCCCTAAGGATTCTTGTACATAAGGTTCGTAAGTGGCTCACCTCAGTAGGTGCAAGTAAGTACTTGTTGTTGTGAAGATCTCTAGACCCGAGACATGGCCCGGGTTTCGGGATATCTTCCCTCATCAGTAGAGAACGTAGTTGGGGTGGAAAAGAAGGCCGCCAAGCAACCGTCACAGGCCTCGATGCCCAACCGGCACGCAGGTGTGTCGTCCAGAAGCTCGTCAGCTTAAAGGCTCAAGGGAGCCCATTTGTAGAAACAACCGCAATGGACCGCACACCGCTAGCCCCTCCTCCGGATCGCCCCTCAGGATTCTAGTACATAAGGTTCGTAAGTGGTTCACCTCAGTAGGTGCAAGTAAGTACTTGTTGTTGTGAAGATCTCTAGACCCGAGACATGGCCCGGGTTTCGGGATATCTTCCCTCATCAGTAGAGAACGTAGTTGGGGTGGAAAAGAAGGCCGCCAAGCAACCGTCACAGGCCTCGATGCCCCACCGGCACGAAGGTGCGTCGTCCAGAAGCTCGTCAGCTTAAAGGCTCAAGGGAGCCCATTTGTAGAAACAACCGCAATGGACCGCACACCGCTAGCCCCTCCTCCGGATCGCTTCTAAGGATTCTTGTACATAAGGTTCGTAAGTGGTTCACCTCAGTAGGTGCAAGTAAGTACTTGTTGTTGTGAAGATATCTAGACCCGAGACATGGCCCGGGTTTCGGGATATCTCCCCTCATCAGTAGAGAACGTAGTTGGGGTGGAAAAGAAGGCCGCCAAGCAACCGTCACAGGCCTCGATGCCCAACCGTCACGCAGGTGCGTCGTCCAGAAGCTCGTCAGCTTAAAGGCTCAAGGGAGCCCATTTGTAGAAACAACCGCAATGGACCGCACACCGCTTGCCCCTCCTACGGATCGCCCCTAAGGATTCTGGTACATAAGGTTCGTAAGTGGTTCACCTCAGTAGGTGCAAGTAAGTACTTGTTGTTGTGAAGATCTCTAGCCCCGAGACAAGGCCCGGGGTTCGGGATATCTCCCCTCATCAGTAGAGAACGTAGTTGGGGTGGAAAAGAAGGCCTCCAAGCAACCGTCACAGGCCTCGATGCCCAACTGGCACGCAGGTGCGTCGTCCAGAAGCTCGTCAGCTTAAAGGCTCAAGGGAGCCCATTTGTAGAAACAACCGCAATGGACCGCACACTGCTAGCCCCTCCTCCGGATTGCCCCTAAGGATTCTGGTACATAATGTGAGAAGGTGGCCTGATATGCAGTGCTCACTATTCTAGTGAACACTATGTATCAGTCCAGCAACCCTTATTGATGATTGGTTGTAAGTCAACCTTATAGACCAGCTATCCTAGTAGCGTGGATACGAGCAGTCTAAGGCTAAAGACTCGAGAGGGCGCGTTAAGCCAGCTGTTTACCACACATATACCCCTTGAATACCAAGTGAAAGGACACCACACAAGTGTTATGAAAATAAACAGTTATTTATTTAAAGATCACAACAGCCCTGTACTCTTTATGAGGACAGGGTACTAAGCACAAACCAAAACTCTTACAAAAATACTTAAGTTAGCACAGTATATACAAATGCCCGAGGGGCACGGAAAACCATATACTCTGAAAGTGGAATGCGAAATTCCTAGCAGGTAAGTACAGTACTAATAGCTTTTGGAATCGCTAGGACTTGACTAGGGAATCGTTAGATTACTTCTAGGAGGCCTAGGGGACTCGGGTGCAGTGTGTGCACTCTCACGCGAGATGCGGGACAAAAGTCTATGGTAGCTAGGAATTAGAAAGTTAGTGTTCTCGGGCGAACCCGACCTGGTAGGGAGAAAACGAAAGTAGATTCTGACCCTTGGATAGTGAGGCTATGCTGGGGCACCGAAATGCCGAAGTTACCTAGCCCAGGGGCTGCAGCTGCATAGGTCTGAAAAGACGTCGGGAATCCTCGTAGACGGACCAGGAGCCGGAAGAAAAGATGCTGGCCGGTGACCAGTGAAGAAAGTTCAGTCGGATCCAAGCCTGGATCTTGAAGATAGATGACACCTGAAAGCAGAGGGGACCAAGTTCGAGACTACTAGCCAGTAGTCAGTGGGCACCAGGAGGGCACCGGATGGTAGCCACCTCGACTAGGTGAGTGGGTGACGCTGTAGCTCGAAGATCTCGCGGACCAGGAGGCGTTGTCGGCGACCAGGATGGAGGATCGAGCTGTCCCACGAAGATAGAAGCTGTCGGCGTCGCTGGACCCAGGGTTGGGCAACAAAGCCTTGGCAAATTCAAGCCCACGCGGTGGACCTAAAATGGCGTCTGGAGTGGACCAGGAGGGTCCGGGGTGCCTCTCTTGAAGAAGGAAGCAAAGGCCAGCCTGGAGCAACCAGACCAGCAGTCGTGAAGTCGTTGGGCGTCGTTCAGAGGGCCACAAGCCAGCCGGCTAGTAGCCAAACAACGCGGTGCACAGCAAACAGCAGAAGGGCCCCACGCAGATCGTGGAGATGCAGGGGGGCTGATCTTGGGTGCTGGAGCTGCGCAGGGTCGGGGCTTCTCGGACCCCAAAGCACTCACCAGTGGAGGACCCGGTGGGCTTGCAGTAAAGATGTCGTGCAGTCTTGGCGATCGTCGGTCCCTTGAGGTCTCGTCGCACTCACGGTTCTCAGCTGGGCTGTAGAGGTGAGTAGAGGTCAGAGGTGCCAGGGAAGCCGGGTCTCGTCGCTGGGTCGTCGGATTCGTGATGAAGGACTTGCAGCAGACCGCAGTGTTCTTTAGGATGGTGCCTGCGGATGCAGGGTGACTACTCCTTAGCCACAAGGGAGAATCTTGAAGAAGAAATCGTGAAGTCCTTTCGAAGAAAGTGGTATCTTGATTCCAAAGATGATCTAATTTTAACAGGGGGCCCGCTCCCATCTTTATACTAAAAAAGGGGGCTGACCCGGTGACTAGGTCCTGCCTATGGGTGGGACCAGGAGGGGGGTGGTTACACCCCTCTCCCCTGCCGGACTTCCCCAGGCCAGGGGCTGGTGTGCCCCTGGAACTGGTTCTGACTGGCCTATGCGTAGTGAGCACCGGGGTGCCACTCAGCAGTCACCTTCCTGAAAAGCCCTGCCTACCCAGGATACACAAAACCATGTCTGGGACGGTGCTAGCACCGCCCCTGACAGGAAACCCTTTGTCCAGGCTCCCCTCACTGGGAGGACTCCCAGCTGCAGGGGGTCAGACTTGTGTCTGTGGTGGCAGCATCCATTTTGTGGAGCTGAGGCTTTGCTTAACTTTAACCGGGGTTCACAGTTACATACATGTCGTGTCCCTCTAGAAGGGTGGAATGCTAACCCCGTCGCCAGAATTGGCGAGGGGTTAGTATTCCAATTCGTATGACACCTTACTCGACATGTTTTGATAAAGCAATACCAAAGATAGCATTTAACCGCGAGGATTATAATGCACTTAAGAGTATATGGTATGCGATATCATGGAACAGCTATTAGGACTTGATTCCGCAAGCTGCAGACAGGCTCAGCTCATGCCAGAGCACCATCTCACACGATTCCAAGCACTCTGCCTTCAGGATTGTCAAGGCCTGCCATAGGAGTGACTGATAGGAATCTGTGTGTCCATTTTAGGGTTAGATATAGGTATACTATATCTACAGCAAAGGGTGATTACACGACTTTGCCCCAGCTGTCATGCAGCCAGTTGTGTCAAATTTAGGAGGCCAGCCAGGGGTGGCATAATACATGCTGCAGCCCCTGGCAGCCCTGGGTACACCTATGCCCTGAGTTACAGGGTCTGATAAGGTGGCCCAGTACCAATTGGAAATGTACCTAGGGTACATGGAATCCATTTTAAAGAGAGAGCAGTAGGCCTGGGGTCCTGATTGGCAGGGTCCCAGGTCGACTATGTCCAAAACCAGCTAAAACACAGGGCAAAAAGTTGGGGGCAACCATAGTCAGGATGTACCTTCCTACACAACCCCCCCCCAAACGAAAGGAGATAAGGCTATCCTTGTCCAGGTAAGCCTCTATTACCTAAGTGGCCATATAAGGAAGGACCAGCTCTGGCTTGGTTTCCCCCTGTGTCATGGTCCACTAGGCAACCCCTCACCCTAAGGGTATCTGAGGGTCTCCACCATAGGGAATCTCTGTCTCTGGTGTGTCTTGGGAAAGAAGAAGGCTGATGCTGGGATGGAGTACTGAAGTGAGGCTCCTCTACCTTTGGGCTCAACTTCCTCCAATCACCATTCATCATGTGTGCCTTTCTTTCTTTAGCTGAGATGCACTGAGCTCTCAGGGTCAGCCTCTGGCTACCTAAAGCTGGAGGCTGAGTCCCTCTGTTTGGCTTACTGGAGGGACAGGTCAGGTCTGGGGTTTTTAGGCCCCATGTTTGGCTGTGCCCAACAGTGTCCAGCTGTGGGAGTTCCCTAACTACTTTTAAGGGGGATCCCTCAGGAGTCTGTTCTATTTTCACTTGGCTAGGGTTACCAGCTTCAGTGATCCTAATCTGCTGATTAAGGGGTTCTTTTGGACAGGGGGCCCTTTGGGGTCCACCACTGGCCTCCCTGTCCTCTTCAGCCCTGGGCTGACTGAGGCAGGGTAGAGAGGTGCAGGTTACCTGCTCCAGACTGGGTCCCACCTGGGAAGGGTCCACTGCCATCAGGGGCTCTGCCAGGCTAGGCCTGACTACCTCTGGGGCAGTTCCTTCAACAGGGGTAGAGACAGTTCCCTGGGGAGGCTGGCTCTCACCTAGTGTCTGGGAGGGGGAAGACTCTTCTTCCTCCTCAATGCTCTCTGTTTGAGTGGAGTGATCCATTGTTTCAGGCTTCACAACCTCACTATCTGTTTGAGTAGAGGCTGAGACCATTTCAACCTTGCCAACCTTTTCAGGCGGGCACTCAGTTTGTGTTTGGGCTGTGACTGTCACAGCCCTCCTATCCTGTTCTGGAAAGTCTGTCTGAGCCTGGGCAGTGGCTACCACTGCCCTTCCAACCTTTTCAGGGAGGAATGGTGCTTGGACTGGGGCTGTAGCTATTACTGCCCCATTAACCTGTCTGGATAGGCCTATCATCCTGGAGTGAGTTTCTTGCTCCACCTCAGCCCATGCTGAGAGTTCCAGGTCATTCCCCAGTAAGCAATCTACAGGTAGGTTATCTGTCACTGCCACTCTCATGGGCCCTGTGACATTACCCCAACTGAGCTTGACTACTGCCATGGGATGCCTTCTCTTCACTCCATGAATGTCTGTCACCTGATAAGTAAAACCAGGGGTCAGTTGAGCAGAGGGGACCAGATGGTCACTCACCATGGTGAGGCTGGCCCCTGTGTCTCTGAATGCCTCAACTTTCTGACCATTCACTAAAACTTCTTGTCTATACTTTCCCAAAATGTGGGGTCCAGTAGTGAAGTTGGCAAACCCCATGCCAGTCTCACAGACAAGAGTGTGGTCAGGGAACCTGGCTAGGCCATAGTCCTCCTGATTGCCCAAAGTAATGCCCACCACATTCTTGGGGGCACTCCCACCACCTGGGGGATTACCACTAGTGGTAACAGGAGGTTTAGGAGTATTACCTGGGGGTATATTTCCCTTATTACCATTTTTAGGGCAACTGGCATCACTTTTGTAATGACCCACCTGTTTACAGGTATGGCAATAGGGTTTCTTCTGTTCTGAAGGAGTGTTCTGGGACCCACCACCCTTGTTGGAGGTTTGGGGCCCTTGGGAAGTCTTCTCTGTGGATTTATCCCCACCCTTCTCTTGAGGCTTGGTTGATTCCTTTTTCTGGTCACCACCCTGGTTTTTAGGCCTAACCCTGGTTCTGACCCATTTGTCTGCCCTCTTACCCAATTCCTGTGGAGAGGTCAGATCAGAGTCTACCAGGTGCTGATGTAATAACTGGTTCTGACAATTATTTAAGATTTGTTCCCTCATAATTAGATTATACAATCCTTTAAAATCAGTAACCTTACTACCCAGTAGCCAGCCTTCAAAAGCCTTAGTGGCACAATCAACAAAGTCAGTATAATCTTGAGACTGAGTTTTCTGGGTGTCTCTGAACAGCATCCTGTATTGTTCAGTGGTTAAACCAAACCCATCAACCAGTACATTCTTCAAGATTTTGTAATTGTTAGCATCCTCCACCCTTGTGGTGAGGAGCTTATCTCTACCTTTACCATCAAAGGAGAGCCACAAGATAGCTGCCCACTGACTTTGGGGAACACCCTGCACAGTGCAGGCTCTCTCCAAAGCAGTAATCCATTTGTGGATGTCATCCCCTTGTTTAAAGGGGGGCACTATCTTACCAAGGTGTTTTGTATCAAAACTCCTTTCCCTATTGCTAGGTACAATGCTGCCACCAGTGGGGACTGTCCCACTCAATTGTTGCTCTCTAGCAAAGGCAAGCCTCTCTTTGGCCAGGGCAAGTTCTTCCCTTTCAATCCTCAGATTGGCTGCCTTTTCCTTAGCTTCATACATTCTCCTCTGGGGAGATGTCATTCCCCTTTGAGAGGAACGTTGAGAGCCATTGGTATGAAGGGATCTGATAGAGCCTCTTGATAGAGATCTATCTCGTCCATTCCCAATGTTAAGCTGACCTGAGAGTGGCCCCAAGGGTCCCCTAGTGCCCATCTCATGTCTGCTTAAGTTGGACCTGGTTAGTCTGCTGACTTCTACCTGTTCCTTTTCTGCCTCATCCCCTGATACCAAATCATCATCCTCATCATCAGCATCATCTGCTTCCTGAAGAGGATGGTCCTGGGCATCAAAGGGACCCTGTAAGGAGGGCATGTTGCCATCTGAATTAGAAGGGTCTGGGTTACCAGCCCTCCTTGCATCATGAGTCTCTAAGAGACCAATCAGAAAGGCAGTTGTGGGGTTAGACCCCTGCTTAATCTTCCTAGAGGTACACACTTGTCGTAACTCATGGAAGCTAAGCGCAGTATATCTTGAAGGGATGACCTGTGGAGGGTCAACTGACACAAGGGGAACCTCAGTGTTTCCTCCTTTGTCCGACATACTGTTTCTAGTGTGGTGTAAGTGATGCACCTACCTACACTATGTGTTTACCTACTGATCCCTTGCTAAGAGTTGCAGCCAAGGTGTGCTAAGCCTTGAGGAGCTACAACAGCTGGTTCAGTAGAACTCAGAGTATTCTAAGCTTTAGTTATGTGTACCTAACAGTACTTATGTGATCTTTCAACAAGATATTCTTAGGATACGTGTGGTAAAACAACAGCAAGCTCAAATCCCAACCGCTGCTCACCAATGTGAGAAGGTGGCCTGATATGCAGTGCTCACTATTCTAGTGAACACTATGTATCAGTCCAGCAACCCTTATTGATGATTGGTTGTAAGTCAACCTTATAGACCAGCTATCCTAGTAGCGTGGATACGAGCAGTCTAAGGCTAAAGACTCGAGAGGGCGCGTTAAGCCAGCTGTTTACCACACATATACCCCTTGAATACCAAGTGAAAGGACACCACACAAGTGTTATGAAAATAAACAGTTATTTATTTAAAGATCACAACAGCCCTGTACTCTTTATGAGGACAGGGTACTAAGCACAAACCAAAACTCTTACAAAAATACTTAAGTTAGCACAGTATATACAAATGCCCGAGGGGCACGGAAAACCATATACTCTGAAAGTGGAATGCGAAATTCCTAGCAGGTAAGTACAGTACTAATAGCTTTTGGAATCGCTAGGACTTGACTAGGGAATCGTTAGATTACTTCTAGGAGGCCTAGGGGACTCGGGTGCAGTGTGTGCACTCTCACGCGAGATGCGGGACAAAAGTCTATGGTAGCTAGGAATTAGAAAGTTAGTGTTCTCGGGCGAACCCGACCTGGTAGGGAGAAAACGAAAGTAGATTCTGACCCTTGGATAGTGAGGCTATGCTGGGGCACCGAAATGCCGAAGTTACCTAGCCCAGGGGCTGCAGCTGCATAGGTCTGAAAAGACGTCGGGAATCCTCGTAGACGGACCAGGAGCCGGAAGAAAAGATGCTGGCCGGTGACCAGTGAAGAAAGTTCAGTCGGATCCAAGCCTGGATCTTGAAGATAGATGACACCTGAAAGCAGAGGGGACCAAGTTCGAGACTACTAGCCAGTAGTCAGTGGGCACCAGGAGGGCACCGGATGGTAGCCACCTCGACTAGGTGAGTGGGTGACGCTGTAGCTCGAAGATCTCGCGGACCAGGAGGCGTTGTCGGCGACCAGGATGGAGGATCGAGCTGTCCCACGAAGATAGAAGCTGTCGGCGTCGCTGGACCCAGGGTTGGGCAACAAAGCCTTGGCAAATTCAAGCCCACGCGGTGGACCTAAAATGGCGTCTGGAGTGGACCAGGAGGGTCCGGGGTGCCTCTCTTGAAGAAGGAAGCAAAGGCCAGCCTGGAGCAACCAGACCAGCAGTCGTGAAGTCGTTGGGCGTCGTTCAGAGGGCCACAAGCCAGCCGGCTAGTAGCCAAACAACGCGGTGCACAGCAAACAGCAGAAGGGCCCCACGCAGATCGTGGAGATGCAGGGGGGCTGATCTTGGGTGCTGGAGCTGCGCAGGGTCGGGGCTTCTCGGACCCCAAAGCACTCACCAGTGGAGGACCCGGTGGGCTTGCAGTAAAGATGTCGTGCAGTCTTGGCGATCGTCGGTCCCTTGAGGTCTCGTCGCACTCACGGTTCTCAGCTGGGCTGTAGAGGTGAGTAGAGGTCAGAGGTGCCAGGGAAGCCGGGTCTCGTCGCTGGGTCGTCGGATTCGTGATGAAGGACTTGCAGCAGACCGCAGTGTTCTTTAGGATGGTGCCTGCGGATGCAGGGTGACTACTCCTTAGCCACAAGGGAGAATCTTGAAGAAGAAATCGTGAAGTCCTTTCGAAGAAAGTGGTATCTTGATTCCAAAGATGATCTAATTTTAACAGGGGGCCCGCTCCCATCTTTATACTAAAAAAGGGGGCTGACCCGGTGACTAGGTCCTGCCTATGGGTGGGACCAGGAGGGGGGTGGTTACACCCCTCTCCCCTGCCGGACTTCCCCAGGCCAGGGGCTGGTGTGCCCCTGGAACTGGTTCTGACTGGCCTATGCGTAGTGAGCACCGGGGTGCCACTCAGCAGTCACCTTCCTGAAAAGCCCTGCCTACCCAGGATACACAAAACCATGTCTGGGACGGTGCTAGCACCGCCCCTGACAGGAAACCCTTTGTCCAGGCTCCCCTCACTGGGAGGACTCCCAGCTGCAGGGGGTCAGACTTGTGTCTGTGGTGGCAGCATCCATTTTGTGGAGCTGAGGCTTTGCTTAACTTTAACCGGGGTTCACAGTTACATACATGTCGTGTCCCTCTAGAAGGGTGGAATGCTAACCCCGTCGCCAGAATTGGCGAGGGGTTAGTATTCCAATTCGTATGACACCTTACTCGACATGTTTTGATAAAGCAATACCAAAGATAGCATTTAACCGCGAGGATTATAATGCACTTAAGAGTATATGGTATGCGATATCATGGAACAGCTATTAGGACTTGATTCCGCAAGCTGCAGACAGGCTCAGCTCATGCCAGAGCACCATCTCACACGATTCCAAGCACTCTGCCTTCAGGATTGTCAAGGCCTGCCATAGGAGTGACTGATAGGAATCTGTGTGTCCATTTTAGGGTTAGATATAGGTATACTATATCTACAGCAAAGGGTGATTACACGACTTTGCCCCAGCTGTCATGCAGCCAGTTGTGTCAAATTTAGGAGGCCAGCCAGGGGTGGCATAATACATGCTGCAGCCCCTGGCAGCCCTGGGTACACCTATGCCCTGAGTTACAGGGTCTGATAAGGTGGCCCAGTACCAATTGGAAATGTACCTAGGGTACATGGAATCCATTTTAAAGAGAGAGCAGTAGGCCTGGGGTCCTGATTGGCAGGGTCCCAGGTCGACTATGTCCAAAACCAGCTAAAACACAGGGCAAAAAGTTGGGGGCAACCATAGTCAGGATGTACCTTCCTACACATAAGGTTCGTAAGTGGTTCACCTCAGTAGGTGCAAGTAAGTACTTGTTGTTGTGAAGATCTCTGGACCTGAGACATGGCCCGGGTTTCGGGATATCTTCCCTCATCAGTAGAGAACGTAGTTGGGGTGGAAAAGAAGGCCGCCAAGCAACCGTCACAGGCCTCGATGCCCAACCGGCACGCAGGTGCGTCTTGAGAACAACAAGTACTTACTTGCACCTACTTAGGTGAACCACTTACGAACTATATGTACCAGTACCCTCAGGGGCGATCCGGAGGAGGGGCTAGCGGTGTGCGATCCACTGCGGTTGATTCTGTTTAAGAGCTGCTTGGAGATTCCGGTGTAGAGCGTGTTGCGTAGTCGAGTCTGCTTGTGATGAGTTCTTGCATGACTGTTCGTCTCGAGCTTTGTGCAACCACTTAAAGATCTTTCATAGCATACGTAGGAAGTGCAATCAGGTAGCACTCACTGTGTTTACTTGTGCTGCCATGTTGAGCTAGTCTTCCAGGATGATCCCCAGATTTCAGGCATGATCGGTGGGTGTTTGTGTTGGTTCTAGCTCTATCAGCCTCTAGGTGGCATTCCATGGGGAGATTTTGGTTTCCGAAGACCAGTACTTCCATCTTGTTGGAGTTGCGCTTCAAGCAGTTGGTTCTAATCCATTCTGCTACCACTATCATGCAGTTGGTGAAGTTTGCTTTAATGGTGGTTGACATGTCTGTCAGGTAGGGGATGAATTGGATGTTGTCGGTGTAGGATATGAGGGGGTTGCCTTGGGATCAGATGATGATGGCAAGCTGTGTCATGTAGTCACTGAGAAGAGTCAGCCTGAGGGACTATCCTTGGGTGACTCTGTAAATCAGGTTCTTGATCTCTGATATGAAGGATGGCAGTCTGACTCTTTAGGTTCTTCCCATAGGAAAAGAGCAGAGTGGATGGTCTGCATGATCATCACTGTATCTTCTATAGTGAGAATTCTCCATTGGGTCAGGTGGTCGTCTTGGTTGGTGATGGCCAGGTTATGTTATGTTATGTTATATTGCATTTGTAACGCGCACTGTTACTCTAGAGTGTCCTGGCGCGGGGGCTAGAGTGTCCTGGCACGGGGGCTAGAGTGTCCTGGCACGGGGGTTGGCACTGAGATCAATAGGGTCTGGCTGGTGTGCAAAGTTGCTGTAGATCTATTCTATTTTGCTGTGGTAGAAGTTTGATAGGGAGTTGCAGAGTTCCTAGGCCGGGATGATGTTGTTGAAGGAGGCCAAGGGTGTGGTGAATTCCTTCAAGAAAAACTCCTTGCAGTTGTTTGAGCTCCCTTCGATGCGTTCATCTACCGCTCTTTTCTTTGTGTCTCTCAGTTGCTGGTGGTAGCATCTTAGTGCAGCTTTGCAGTTGGCTCTATTGGTGATTTCCTGGTTGGCTCTCCATTTTCTTTCTAGCTGTTTGTAGTGTCATTTGGAGTCACGGAGGTCCTCTGTGTACCAGCAGGCCGGCTTGTTGGATCTTGATATCTTGTTGGATTGATGGGATCGAGGGAATCTGCATGGTTCTTGATCCAGTTGTTGAAGTTGGTGATGTCCTTGTTGAGGTTGTCCGTGGAGTTAAGTTGATCTGAGCTGAAGGCGTTGAGTCAGTCTGCTTCTGAGATTGTGCCCCAGCTGCGGCTGGGTGCATTGGCTTGTGGTGAGTTGACTTGGAGGTGGTTGATGTAGTGGTTGGTCAAAGTGAGTGGTGAAGTGGAGTTGTACTTGATGATGTCGCTGGTGGTGAAGATGGGGTCCAGTGTGTGACCTGCAAAGTTTGTTGGCTCTGTGACGAGCTGGGCTACTCAAATGTTGTTCAGGCTTTCGAGGAGTGCTGTGGAGCAGGGGTTGGTACTGTCTTCTATGTGGACGTTGAGGTCGCTGAGTTGTATGAAGGCTCTGGAGTCAATTGTGAGAGGGGGTCAGTGATGAGGCTGGTGAATGTAGCTTGCGGTTTGGGTGGTCAGTATGAGGGTTCCATTTAAGGGAATGTTTTTGGAGATTTGCATATTTTCCATGAATGGGGTGCCCCTCTCAGAGGACATTGAGCACTTGATGGAGTTTTTGAGGATGACTGCAAGTCCTCCTACTGGCTTGTGAAGGCGGTCCTGTCATATGATCATGTAGCCCACTGGGATTACCACAACAATGTCTGGTGCAGATGTGCAGCTGAGCCAGGTTTCTATGAAGGAGAGGTCGTCCGGTGCATTGCTGTCCAGCAGGTCCTGATCTCTGTTGCATGTTTTTTGAGAGATCGTGTGTTGAATAGCAAGCATGTGAGTGAGTGTTGGTGTGCGGGTTTGCTGTGGGTGTGGTATTAGGAGAGGCGTTCATAGTGTTGCTAGTGCTTGCATGGGATGCGTGGGTAGGCTGCTGCTGTTGAAGCGGCAGTGGTGTAGGTAAAGGGTTCTACCGTGGTGTGTGGCGTGGTGGAGTACGGCAGCATTGAGAGGAGAGGCATCCCAGTACGAGGGTTCAAAGGAGCGATGCATGCTATGGGGGGTGATTGGCCCAGGCATCGTGGTGCTGGGCATGGTCTAGGCCCAAATGGGCACACACGGGCTTGCCTTTGGCAGGCCCACTGTGCGAACATGCGGAAGCCCCCATTGATTAGATCCTGGGAGGGGGGAGTTCGTGGGCACGAGAGGTGGTGGGTGGAACTATGCTGAGACGCTGGAAGAAGGGGAAGATGCAGGAAGAAGCAGGTGAGGAGCCAGGGGGGCTGTAGGCAGGAAACAGCATGGGAGGGGGTAGTGGTCAAGGGTAGCAAGGGCCTGTGATGGGGAAAGGGGAAGCGCAACACATAAAGGCACAACATTGGTGAAATTATAAATTAGAAAAGCTGGCAGGAAAGGCACAAAAAAGAGATAATACCTGGCAGAAAAGACACAAATGAGGAAAAAAGCTAAAGGAGCTGGCAGAAGGCAAAAAATGATGGGGTGAAGAGCAAAAGGATTTGGCAGAAAAAGGCACACAAAGAAGGGCGCTGGTAGAAAATGGTGCAAAAAGCAGGTGAAAGAGAAACAAGCTAAAAGGACTGAAATGGGGAGAATGATTGAATGAATGATTACGCATTTGTATAGCGCGTAGCTACCCGGAGGCATCCCAGCGCGTTAAGTACATAGTCACTTACTCCTGATCAAGGAAACAAAAAGGTTTTAAGCCGTTTGCTAAAACTGAGATGGTTTGGTTCCAGTCTAATAGCTTCGGCCACCCATGCGAGACCTTTTTATCCTAGGGATTGTCAGAAGTTTCTTATGGTTAGATCTGAGGGTCCGGGGAATATGATGAAGTTGAAACATGGGTTGGATCAGGGCAGGTCCGGAGTCAGTGATGGACTTATGGACAGTACACATAGCCTTGAACCAGATCTTTTGCTGCATCGGGAGCCAGTGCAGTTGTCGTAATGCAGGTGTAGCCGAACTCCGTTTTGGCACATCCAATAACAGTCGTGCAGCACAGTTTTGTACTGTCTGCAGAATCTTAATGGTTCCCTGGGGAGCACCCAGGTAAACTGCATTCGCATAATCACGGGGCAACAAAATGAGAGACTGGATCAGCTGACGCCTGGCTTAAAAAGGGAGGAGATTTAAGATATTTCTTAGCAGTCTGATCAAACCATAGCAGGTTGCCGCAACCTTGCGAGATTGTACTAAAAAAATAAGGTTGGGATCTAGCCAGACGCCAAGACTCTTAATTTGCTTCTTGGGGGGCGGGGGCGGCCAAAGGCAACTAGGCCACCAAGGATCTAAATTGTTGGGGGTCATGTGCCCCAGCATCATTATTTCGGTCTTGGCGCCATTCAGTTTAAGGAAGGATGCATCCATCCATTCAAGCACTTTACTTAGGCAAGAAGAAAGGTTAATGCCAGAGGTGCACTGTCTGGAAAGGGAGACTGCCAGCTGGGTATCGTCGGTGTAAGTAACCAACTGGACCCCCAGGGAAGAACCACCTGAGCCAATGGCCTCATGTAGATGTTAAACATGGTAGGGCTAAGTGAGGATCCCTGGGGGACGCCGAACTGCAAGGGAATCTGTTTTGAAATAGCCTCCTCTTCAAAGACAGCAAAAGTTCTGTCAGTGAGAAAGGATTGAAGCCAATTAAGAGCCAGCCCTGATACCCCAACATCACTCAACCTCTGAATCATTATCGAGTGGTTTACCGTGTCGAAGGCTGTGCTGAGATCTAATAAAATGATGGCAGCGCAGCTACCAGAGTCAACTATTTTCCTCGCTTCTTCGACTACGGCGATGAGGGCCGTCTCTGTGCCTTGCTTACGTCTAAAACCCGTCTGGGTGGGATGTAAGGCATTATTGTTTTCCAGTAAAGAAGTGGTCCAGCAGATGACCTGCTCTGTGAGTGGGGCCATTAACAACTTGTTTTAGGTGGAGCACATCTAGACCTGCCATGAGATTTTGAGAAGCGGGAGTGTCAGGTTCATCGAGGTGAATGTTAACCCCTTCCATGCTCATGTCGAGCTCAGCTCGTCATGCAGTACACTGCTTGTTTGCTCATGACGAGCTGAGCTCGTCATGAACAATGGGACTCAAAGGCTCTCAGCACAGAGGGAGAATTGCTGTAGCATTCAAAGTGTTATAATCCCCCAGAATGGAAAAATTGGGAGTGAGACTTGCATAGTTTATAGCAATGTTAGGGAGGTCATTACAGAAGTTTGCGTGTGCTCCTGGAGGATGATAAAGTAGAATCCCAGATAGGGTACATGTGGGAGAGAAACTGATAGCAAACATGATGCTCTCACATTCAGAGATGGTACAACTAGTTGACCTACAACTGTAGGTATTTTTATAGATAATTGCAATTCCACCACCCCGACCATTGACTCGGTCTTGTCTCAAGATGGCATAGTTTAGGGGTAAAGCGCGAACGACATCAGGATCGGACAAAACATTTGTCCAAGTTTCCGTTAGGAAGAGCACATCGGGGCATCTTTCTTCTAGTAACATGCATAATTCATTCGCATGTTTGGGGAGGGAGCAGCAATAAGTAGTGCTAGGGAGTATTCCTTAGTCTTACCAGTTAATGGTTGATAAGATAAAAGGTCAAATTTACATTGGGGACAAGTACTTTGTCCCTTATCATGGGAAATAATGTTTAAGCATCTAGTGCTTTCCCTTCCCTTGAGTGCTAAAAGCTGTTCCTTGTTATAACTATACTTCTCTGTGGGGGTCTGAGCAGGGGATCTGGTCCCTGGGCCCGGTCTGGCGCGGACGGGGACGGACGGGAATGAAAAAGAGAGGAAAAACCAAGATGAGTAAAAGGAGGTAACAAGCTCCAGAAGGAGCAAAACAGGGGTGAAAGTGGGAAACAGAGCTGAAGTAAGAGATGAGAGGTGTGAGAGAGTGGGAGAGAGAGAGAGCAGCAAGGAGCGAAGCAAGAGTTTCAAAAGCAAGAGAGCCGGGTCCAAAAGGAGGCTAACTGGTCAGAGGACTGGTCCAGGTAATTGAGGCTGGGCCTGGGCACTAACATAACATAACTTGTTAAGATTCATCTGAACACCTAGGGAGAGACAACATGTTAGCTCCTATCCAGACTCGCACAGTCCCTTTGTGTTGCCCATCTCTATAGTCAGACATCCAAATCTTAGAAGCAGACAAGCTAAGTAAGTAGACAACAAATCACTTCAGTGGAAACTAAAATAAGAGGTGGGTCTCAACATTTTCCAACAGTGGGGTATGCCACATATAGACTTGTGTACAACACAGACAAAAGCAAAATGCCAAAACTTTGCGTCAAAGTACTCACAACGTCTGTCTCTAGGGAATGCCCTTTGTATAGACTGGTTAAAGACCGTTGCATATGTTTTTTCACTAATATCATTGATAGCCCAAGTGATGAACAAGTCAAACAGATAACCCTGACAATGATACTAATAGCCCCAGCTGGGCCAGCAAACATGGTTATCAAACCCGGTGGAAATAACACAAGTCAAGTTAATGAAGTTGCCAGTCTCACAAGGCTTGATAATGTTACAAGAGTGACAGGGGTGTCACCTACAGCCAAGGAGCAGCAGTCTAGTGGCATGGCTTGTGAAGACATTATGGGGCATATTTACAAGGGGATATTGCCACCAGAACATCACTTTTAGTGTCATTCTGGTGGCAATATCCCCTTCTCCATCATTACAAAGAGGTGTTAAGAAACTTAACATGGCTTAATGCCACCTTGTAAATAAGGCCCCTTTTCACGCTTCATTTAACGTGAAAGGGGCTTGCAATGGGTGTGGGAAAGGGGATTGCAGTGGGAGTTCCGCTGCAACACCCATTGATTTTTTACACTTCCCCATTGTTACAAGGATGGAGCAGCGCCAAAAACGAAGGCCAGGTATAACCTGGTCTTAGGATGGCGATATGAGGAAGAAATTATACATTTCTATGTGTGCGGCATTTTGCGGCACACATAGAAACAGCAAATCACATTTCAAGATTGTTTATGTGCAGGAAGGTGTCCCTTCAAGTGTAGGCACCCTTGCAACATGGCAGAAGTGTGTCTGCGCTGGTGCTAGGCAGCTTTATTAGCCCCAGCGCTAAGGGAAATGCAGGGGTGCACCATATTTTTGTATATATGGATTATCCCGGAATTAAAAAAAAATCAGTGTGCAGCATTACCAATTTTGGCATAACATCACGCTCCAGGATTTTATTGTAAATATCTCCAAAAGAGTTCAGTCCATAGGGCCTACCTCAGGAAGGCATGAAAGTGTTGAAGTGGAACCACGTACTATAGTAGGACAAATTCTCACCCCATTCGTGACATCCTCCCTCCAACATTTTTTTTGTCAATCACACTTCTTCTCCAACCTCTGTTTAAATGATCCGTTCATGTTACTTAACGCAACTTCCAACATCGCAGTCTATCGTGGGAAAATTACGCCGAACTAAGCATTCTCAACACGATAGTACCATGCGATAGTCTCCAGATAACGAGTCAAATGTCTGCGTTAAAATCAACTCCACGCCGCAAAAATGCGAAATGCGAACGTAAAAAATCTTGCAATGAGGCCAACCGCAGTACGAAAAGCAGAGTAAACCAGCAACAGACCTGCAAATCCCACGCGTCTGGAGGGAAAATGCACTATAAAAACAATCCAAAGCACGTAGCAACATGGATGCACTCTGACCGAGGGCAGAGTCCAATTCGAACCCCACAACCCCTACAGACCGCTAGCAAGGAACAACGGGGACGGGTACGGCCAAAGAGAAGAGGGAGAGGAAGACCGGGTGCAGTCCGCAGCAAAGATCAGACCTGCGTCACAGAGGTGACAGAACACTACCATCAACTGACCCACAAGTAGACCTCCAGGAATGCAGTCAGAGTGTTGCGGGGGCCAATCGAGGAGGCCAAGAGGCGCTGGCATGATGTGATAATCTAAACCAGGCACAAACCCGCTTCCAAAAGGAAGGCAGCAACAGCGACAGGAGGTGGGAGGAAATGAAGGCCACAGTCATCAGTGTGGAGATGGTGCAAGGAGTAGGGAGTACGGACACAGCTCGAGAGGACCTGACACAACATCAACAGGGTGAGTAACAACCAGAGACTGGGGGACGAGAGGAGATGGGCACAATGGCACACATGTACAACGAGGTGTAGCACACTGCACACCCACATTGACCCTGGATCATGTCCCTGATCCCATGTCACACTCCAGCACACACACATTGCAAGAATAACACACCTACATTGATGACAATGTGGTACAATATGCAAATCCGACACTGCAGAACAGAGGACAAAACTGGCTCTGCACATGAACAGAAACAGGCCTACTACATCTGACAGAGCTGGAAACTGTGAAATGGAAATGTACGCGTACAACCTTACATCCGTCATGAAGTCCAAATGTACACGGTCCCACATCCCAATCCTGCACCTCCCAAACTGTCACAACGTACATTGTCATACAGTCTGCATGTAAACAAGAACAATGCGCCACCATACATATCAACACAATGTCAACATGCAGCTCCCATTCACATTGCAGAGGGACACACAACACCTCCAGCAGAGCACAGAAGACCACATACCTTCGACACAGATGCCCTACAACAGCTCATGGACATCTCACGCAACCCACCACCAGGACCAAGGCAGCCAAGCTACTTAGAGGAGAACACAGACCCTGCAACAGACCACACAGCAGGAAGCACCTGCAAGCACTGGTGGCTTACAACATTTCACCGACCGACACATGGCACCCCAATGCAGGTATCAGAACGCCAAACGGAGGTGGCGGAACAGGTGCGGGTGATGTCCGAGCCCATGGAAGGCAAACTAGATCACATATGTGGGTGTCTGTTATCCTTCAGGGACCACCTACATACCACAAAGGAGACCCACACTGCCATAGAGACACATGCAGATGCACCTTCCCAGTACAGAACCACTCCCAGGGGTACGCAAATATCAGTCACACACCAACGTTGCCTGTGCGTATGACGGTCCAGGCCGCTCCCCTTATGAATTGAGTGGGTGACGACAAAGCTACATGTCCAATCTCCAACCCGCTGCCTGCGGTGACATGTCTGCGCCTGCTGTACACAGCAGAATGTAATGTTATAGGGCCCAGGGCCCTCATGCATAAAACAAGACCACAGGGACACACGCAGATATTATGTTGAACTAGCTATGGGCACGTGTGCCCGGCCCCTTTAGTAGCGGGGCCACATGTACAGTGATGCCTGTGCTGGATGTGTGTGGGGTGAGTGTAAGCCAGCCCGCACGAAGTGCTTGGTGCTGACAGCAACTTGAACAGTAGACACCAGTGCAACGGAAACTGAAAACACCTGCATAACAGAGTCAACTGCTGAGCAACATGGAGGGAGCCGGAGCAAGTGCAGAGGTCACCCAACATGCAAAAAGAAGGGTCCGTGAGTTTCAGTGCACTGAGTTTGGGGCACTAGAGCTGAGCCCGCCCATGTGATGAAAATGACTGGGATTGTGTCCATTCAGGATATTCCTGATGCAGATGCAGTGGGGTGTGTTAGACTTGCATCATCTTCCTCATCAACATCCCAGGTCTCCCATACTTCCTGAGGTGACCTCTCCACAGCACAAAACTCAATCAGCAATGGTCCATGGGTTGTGGTGCACTGAGTCAGTGGCACCTGGAGTGCTGAGCATGGGATCAGGCAGATGATGGCATCCACGACAGGTGTGAGCAACTCTGTTAATCTGCCAGTACCACTGTTTCGACTCTGGCAGATGGTGGATGAAGTTGGCCCTGGCAATGGTGGCGTGTGCCTCCTGCGGTGATGCGTCATCCGGGCCGGTCAGGATACGTTTGATATGCGAGCTCTGGTGGACCGCAGTTGAGGCCGTAGGCAGCGGAAAGTACTGGGCCACATACACATGTTGTCGATGACCCCAAGACCATCGACACAGAGGTCATCCAATATTCATTTGGACAGGGTCCCTGACTTGAGCAGCACAAAGTTAGTGTCCCCGGATGCACAGCGGCCGGCACAGGCACCCCACCACGGGACGGTGACCTGTGGTCCACTGTGGTAGAGCCATGCAGACTGAGTGGGTCCTCATCAATGTCAAAGGTGAATGTGGCGGAGGGTTACGGGGGACAGTGAAAGGTATCCTCCAGGGCATGATGCAGAGGGCAGATGCTATTCGGAAGCAGCAAATGGAGGAGTGGAGTGCCACAGCCTCGTCGCCGCCACCAATTCGGTATTAGCTACATGAGGATGAAAACTACCCCCTAGTCCATAGACTCAGATGCCACCAATGTTCGATCAGAGAGTGTCCATGAATGTCAGGGAACAGACTTAGTGGCACCGGGGCTTAGAGGGGATGCAGTCTGCGATGATGTGAGTACACTGTTATGAACTCCGCCATTGCTAAATCAAGACTCTGTGACCTACTGGACCACAATTTAGGCCGGAGGCAGTGGTCAGCACTGGCCCAAAGCCACATGTCGTAGGCTCGCGAGGCACAGAGTAAGACACTAGGGCAGTTGTCTGTAGTGTTCGATCACGTCCGTAACAATGATCTTTTTTTTCCTCCCAAATGCGACGCATCATCCTCTTACGCCTCTCCTTGCTTGCAATGATATGTACTCTGCCTTTGAAATATCGGTGCTCAGTTCCAATTGTGTGACCTACTGGAGCGCAGCATAGGCCGAGGGCAGTAGTCCTCGTGGGCCCACAGAATCTTGAGGTTGTGATGCACTAATAAGACCTGGCGGCACCAAATCAAAGGGAGTATAGTGACATAAATGCAGCCATAATTAATGTGCTCTGCCATGGTGTAATCAAGACTCCGTTCCAAATGTGTGACCTACTAGTCCGCTGTGTCAGCCGGTAGAGTACGTAAACGAGAAAAGAGTACTGCGCGCCTTGCTCGCGGAGGCCCTGACGGTCGTAGCAGGTTGTCAGGGTCACGGGCTTCAGGATTGGAGCACGCACCGGCACGTGGTAGGCCCTCTTCAACACACGTCAGTGTCGGCAGGGGGGCATTGAGGCCTGGGTGCGCAGCGGCGGGTAAGACAGGTTTGGGGACCAGCCTCTCGGGGTGCAGCAAGTGCACAGGATCGCAGGCAACCCCACTCACGGCGATGGCATCGGCCTCGTGGCGGGGTGAGAGGCGCCTTCCTGGCATTCCGGAAGAGGGCCGCACCCAGAGTTACGTGCCTTTTATTCAAACCCCAATGCTGGCCTGGCGTACACCGGGCCAGCCCACTCTGCTCATGCTTACGGGGGGAACATAACAAGCTACATTCCAGCAATCTTCCCCACTGGCTGGGGTGACATGGTTGCGTCCACTGTCCACTACACTCCAAACACCACAGTGTGTGTCAACATGGATACATGTGTGGTCTGCATAACGCAGTCTGGCCATCACATCTAGGCCACACTTGGCATTCTGTACATTCTCATTAATCGGTCACTTGCCTCCTTCGCACATGCCTGGTCCCCACCTCTTCCGACATTCTGCTATTGTGTGGCTGAGGTGCCATGCCTTTGATATATAACGTACATGGCTGGGCCACGTTCCCACAGTGAGTTGTGCTGTCATGTCTGGTGGGTGTGCATGTTGTATGTGAGCTTGTGATGTGTGCATTTCCTGTTTTGTGAGTTGCATGATTGTGGAGTTGAGGTGTGTGATGTGTGCATTTGGTATTGGCCAAAGAGCAGTGCATTTCCGTGGGTGCCATCCTGGTAGTGCAGGTTGATGATGGACTGTCGGAGGTGTATGAATCATGCACACTGCCTGCGTGGTTGGCGGCGATGTTGGCAGAGATTCCCTGGTGGTCCACTAGTGCCTGCACATTGGTTGGAATTGAGCGCTTTCTGTTGCGCTTATTGTGTGCAGTGTTGCCAGGGGCCACTAGTAGGACATGTGTGCAGTCAATTGCCCACTGACACTTGCGGGAAGCCAGCTGTGGCATAGGCGCCTTGCTTGGTCTCCGGTTGTTCCTGCGCAGTGTGTGGGAAGTATAAATAGTGGGGTACCAAGCTGATGGTGTCATCCATCACCGTTGTGAGGGACTTGGATTGGCCTGGCTGTGTGACTCCTCTGACTCATGCGGATGTTGGTTGGAGGGTATCAGAGGCCAACAGGTGCATCATGGTGGCCAGCAGCTTTTTCTGAGGTGGGATGTTGGTTGTCCGCAGTGTTGGTACCGTCAGCCTGTGCCCAATGGTGGTTAGGATGCGGAGGAGGGTTGTCCCTTTGAGCATGTAGTGGACAATGACATTCTCTGGTGTTGGGTCTGTGAGGTTGGTGCATTTTCTGTGGTCGCTGTCTTTGTCTGCGCTGCCTCAGTGTTGGTCCGGGGGGGTGGTGGGTGTCCGGTGGTGTGGGCTGGGGGGCCCCAGGGGTGGTGACGGTGGGTGTTGTGGCCCTCTTGGGTGTCTGGCTCTCATGTTCAGTGGCTCCATGGCATCTGTTGTTCTTCAGGTGTGGCTCTGGCCTGGGCTCCCTTTTGTGATGGAGGCTGCCGTCCAACTTTACACCAGGTCAGGGCAGGTGTTACTTTCCTGCAGCTAACCCACCTTATCGCATGTTTCGTGGTCTTTTCTCTGATCTGGCTGGTCGTTTAGAATGTTGCGACGTGGTGTTGTCGCGGATTTTGGCACGGGATTGCCTGTTCTCTGCATCTCATTAGTGATAGTTGCTGGGGTCATCTGTGGTGATGTTTTTTGCGGGCTGCTATCGCGGGCAAACTGGTGCTACGGGCTGTTAGCACCAGCTTGTGAAAGGCATGATAAATTGATCTCGACTTAGGCTGCGATAAAGTGCTGTTAACTCGGTAAAAACTCCTTGAGAATATGCCCCATAGTCTGTTGAAGAAATCCAGCTTTTAATATCAAAGTTATCCTCTAAAGAAACTGCTAATTCGTATTAGAAGCCGTATCACTGAATGAACAACAACCAATTCCAGCACAGCTCTGTCAAAGATCAACCTATTACAACAATGCCCTGTCAGTAACCAACCAATGACAGCGAAGGTTTGTGGTGACATCTCACCAATCTTAGCACAGCTCCCTGGCTGAGGAGAGACCTAATCACAGTGTAACTTCTCTGTAACACCAAAAACGATTTCAGAACCTTCTACAACACCTTGAAACATATTAAACAAGTCAAATTTCACAATTAATATCCAAGTGAGTAAGAGAATCTGCACCACTGATGGTACCATTCCAAAACCACAATTAACACTATGCAGACCCCTCCGTCCAGTAGCAATTCTCCTCGGTTACTGCTCTTCCTCCAATGCACTTAGGAGCAAAGATACACCAATCTAAATTAGGCACACACCTCGAAAAGAAAAATCATTTTTTTCAGAAACCCCTAACTGTGTGTATGCTGTGCCTCATACTACACTCTACCTTATGCAGAGAAGAAAAACAACAATATCTCAAGAGCTTGGAATTCGGCGTATCCAGAAACCAAACCAACCAAAAATCGGCAAATGAATTTACTAATATGAGTAATACATCAACAATACAGTGATTTATCCAGCAACTAAACCAACAATTAACATTACATATCCAAACATCTCACAAAGTGCACAACACTCCAACTTCCAAACTCATTCTTCAACACCCCTGGCAAATACACATCATACATCAATCAGTTTGCCCTATTGATACCTACACTCCAAATTGCTCAGAAACGCACTACAAGTAAGCTTCCCTGAGAAAGTTTTAGCCTCAGGACTTGTCAGAGGAGGTTGGAAAGGTCCACTATTCTCAGAGAGGGGCATTAAGGACCAAGACACTTTTGGGGACCCTTTGCCAATAGGAGGTGCTCTTATGGAACCATCATCTACTACCAGTTTGTCTAAGTGACACCCATACCCCAATAATTAGAACTGTACCCCATTAATAGTGACACCCCAACATTTTCCAAATGCTACAGTTTACCTCAGGAGGTTCCACTACAGGTTTATCTTGCATAAGAAATGCACCCCACCCAACATCAGTTTAGCAGTGTGTCAAAAATGAATAACTAAGACACTAAAATATTTACGTTTTGGATCAGGGAAAATGATAGGGTTTTATTACAGGAATGAATGCCATGAATGCTCAAAGTGCTCAGTTAATGCAGATTAGTTTAAAAAAAAAAGCAAAAGTCAGTCTATGCCCCAAATGAGCAGCAAAATCAAGAAAAGGTCGGACAGCATCCCTAAAAATATTAGAATGGAAATCTTCAGAAGTCTGGCTCAGCCCAAAACCAAGGGGTTCTTATTCTCAATTCTTGTACAGAAAATTAGCTAAAGCACAGATTCACCATAGTATGATCCCATGTAACAAGTCTTTGAAAATCACAATAATTCATGTTAGTGGCATTGTTGCATTTCTGAGAAAGCATGTGGCTTTTTTATGTCACTGTCATCAGGAGATGTTTTATGCAACATTAAACAAAGACAATTCATAAATGCGCCAATCCGAACTAGGCTACAGAGGAAGAATCCTTCAACTTTGCAATCTATCTAGTACACTAAAAGTTTCATTATTAATCCTTTGTATTCATTGCTATTAGAAAATATTACATCAATTGACTTCGCTTCTACAGAGCCTCTGGGGGTGGAATGCACAGGGGAACCTGATGCGAGGGGGTGAATGCAGGAGTGGAAAACAGCTAACGATTTAGAATCTATTTTATCCAACTTGGTGTTTTCACCAAAATGTAGCCTAACTAAATCATGTTAATAAACACACTTCTAAATCTCATCATAAACTAATTTTTAAGTGCAGATACCACCTTTCTTTTAACAGCCATAGACACATACAGAGAGAGCACTTCACACACTTAGGGGTAAATTCACAAGTACGTGTGTTAAACATCACCAAAAATTGCTAACGCACCTTTACACATCGCAGCCTATCGCGGGAAAAAAAACCCATGTTAATGTGGAAATCACAACAGGGCGGTAGCGGTTCAGTTACTAAATATCGAGGGACATAATATAGAATGCCTAAAATATTGACTCCAAAATATCGAAGTACAGAATATTGAATCCCTATCGACAAACAGGTAAGTACTAAAATATCTAATTCAAAATATAGAATGCTAAAATATAGTTAACTAAAGGATCGAATTTTTTTAATGTATTAAAAATAATATAAAAGTAATTAAATATTAAAAACAAATAAATAAAATATACTTAAAATAATTTTAAAAAGCTTAAAATGTAAACATTTTAAATGTAATATTAAAAAAAGTAGAGATTTTGTTGGATAGTGAGAGTGTAAAAATTACTATTCCCACTCCAGTGAGTGCAACAGTATGGAAAGCGTTGGATAGCGTAGGGTTAACAATTACTATTCCCACTCCAGTGAGCGCAAGAGTAGGGAAAACATTGGATAGCGTGGTGGTAAAAATTACTATTCCCACTCCAAAGAGTGCAACAGTAGGGAAAGCGTTGGATAGCGGGAGGGTAAAAATTACTATTCCCACTCTAGTGAGTGCAACAGTTGGGAAAGCGTTGAATAGCGTACGGGTAAAAATTACTATTCCCACTCCTGAGAGTGCAACAGTAGGGAAAGTAATTATTTAATATTAAAAGAAGATTACATTAATTATCAATACAAATAAAAAAATAACTTAAAATAATTACCAATTAATAAAAAATAATTATCAATTAAAGAAATTAATAACCAATTAATAAAAATTAATTACCAATTAATAAAAATTAATTACCAATTAATAATGATCAATTAATTATTAATACATATAAATAAAAATAAAAATAAATATTTACTTTATTACAATTAAATTACCACCCACCCTATTCCCCTAAAAACCCACAACCCATTCCAAATAAATAATACAATTAACATAATTATCAATTAATCAATTTATACAACTTAATTAGCAATTAATACAAATTAATTAGCAATTAATACAAAATAATTACCATATAATTAAAATTTATTACCAATTAATAATTAATTATCAAGCAATTAATTATCAATACATATAAATAAAAATAAATATTAACTTTATTACAATTAAATTACTTCCCACTCTATTCCCCTATAAACCCAAAACCCGCTCCAAATAAATAATACAATTAACATAATTATCAAGTAATCAATTAATAAAAATTAATGACCAATTAATAAAAAATAATTAATCAATTAATAAAAATTAATAACCAATTAATAAAAATAATTACCAAATAATTATCGATCAATTAACCATCAATACATATAAATAAAAATTATTATTTAATTTACTACAATTAAATTACTTCCCACCCTATTCCCCTATAAACCCACAATCCGCTACAGAATTAAATTACGCAAAAATTAAATTACATAACATTCATTACTTTAAAAAAATTAACCATGCATTACAAAATTAATACATAATTTTAACACATATACTACCATACATAACACAATTCTTTTTTTCCGATATTATGGAAATCAATATTTTAAATTCAATATTATGGAAATCGATATTTCCTACCCCATTTTCGATATTTTGACCTATCCATATTTTGGTAATTCGATATTCTGTCCTATCTATATTTTAGAGTCGATATTCTGTACTGTCTATATTTTAGATTATATATTTTGGCTGTTCACCGGCGGTCAATGTCCGTGATACAACCACCTCGACGGCGATAAAAACACAAACCTCAACTCGAAAAAACATGCGATGGGCCAAAGCGCGATGAGCAAATCAGCGATAAGCAGCGCCAGGCCTGCAACACACACATGGCAGGTGGGAAAAATCACCATAAAAGTAGAAAAAACTGACCAATACCCAAGCACCATGGAGGCAGCCGGAGCAGGCGCAGAGGACAGCGCCAACCCCACAAGCACCCCGGACGATCAGCCGGGGACCTCGGGGACGGGGAAGGTCAAGGACAAGAAGGAGAGCAAGACGAAGTTCAGTCCGCAGGAAAACTTGATCCTAATTAAGTAATGGCCCTGATCTACACACTATCATAATGTACAATGCCATGCTGTCTGAATGTCAACATGTACCATGCAGCTACATACATGTGGACACGTTATAATACACCATCTCCCCTGCACATTGCAGTGGCACTGTCAACACCTCCTGCACAGCAGTCCCAGCTACTCTTCACTGATGATGAGGAGGACACCGCCAGCATCGACACCCAAACCCTCCAACACAACATGGACATCATCCGCAAGTCACCTCCAGGATCAGGGCAGCCCAGCTGCATCGAGGAGACCCCACCCACTTCCCAAAGCACCCGGCCGGAGGCACCTACAGCCCCAGCAGGGTCCTAAGACCCCCAGGAACAAACTATGGCCTTCCATCGCTGTGTGCTGGAGGGCCAGAAGGAGACAGCTAAGCAGGTGCGGGTGGGGTTCGGCCTCATGGCTACCAAACTGGACGCCATCCATGGGAGTTTAGGTCCCACGGCCTGCTCCATGGTCTTCAATAAGCCCTGCTGACATTGCTGGAGTCATGATGCAGAGAGAAGAACACCTGTCCGCTTATACTGGCTCCAGCGATACCAGCCGTGAGCTGGTACACATGTGGAGGCTCATGGAGGGCATGGTGCGGATGGAGGCGGAAAGGATGGCAGCCACCGTAGTGCATCAGTGAAATGTAGCTGGGATCTACCATGCCCTTCAAATCCTCATCATAGCATTGCTGCCACAAGGCGTGGTGCTGACGAATGCTGTTGCCCCCACACTGTCCACATCTTCACCCCCTGGTGTGTTAGTGCCACACAGTGCAGAAGGCTTATCCACTGCGACACCTGATATGCCACTGCCACACAGTATAGCCAACAATCCTCCTCCAGCCTCTGATGTGTCAGTGGCACACAGGGCCGCAGCCGGTACTGCAACACCCACAGGTGGGGCAGAGCACACATACGAGAATGTGGATGGAATTGTTGTCAGAAGGAGGCATTAGCATTCATTTCTGCCACCTGGCCTGTTTCTGTTTGGTGCCGCACATGGCCTCATGACCTCCCACTGCCCCCAATACACTCCGCTGCACTCACCTTGGACCTCGACATGGACTGCCATATCCTGTTTGATGACCAATGTTACGGCGGCCAGACTGTGGACTGTACCCTTCCTCTTCTGCAGTACCTGTCATCCCCGGATGGACTCCCCTGGATGTGCAAAATCATTCAGTCATGCACTGCTGTGTCATGTCTTCATGTATGAATGTGTGGATGGAAGTAGGGACAGTGATTTTCCTTACGTCAATGATGCTCAGCTAGTGGGTTGCCAGTCACCTAATGGAACATTGCCTATTGTGTTCCGGGTGCCATGGACACTACAACAGGGACACACGCATTAGTCACTTCCTTGTCCGGACATGGATTGAACCACGCCCAGAGCTGCTGAGTCATTGTTGCAAGCCGTGCGCTGGTCTGGCGTCCGCTAGGCCAGATCACTCCGCTTATTCTACGAGGGGGAACCCACATAGCCCCCTGTCGCAGGCATACTCGCTGGTGGTGTGCAGTCACTGGTCTAGTTGTCAGCATGTCACGGCCACTCCTTGAGGGCAGGTCTGCACACACACCACACCAATCCAGCATAGGAGTCACAGGCCATGCAAATATAAGGGCCTGACAACGTCACATTCCCCTCTGCCGGTGGTGACTGTATGACAGACGCTCCACAGGGTGTACAGACAAAATATCGACTCCAAAATATCGACTGGACATAATATCGAGTTTTAAATATAGACTGGACAAAATATCGACTGGACATAATATCGACTACAAAAATATCGTTTTTCAGGTAAGTGAAGTAATATCGACTGTATAAAATATAGATAGCAAAAATATCGAATTTTTAATAATATATAATATTTTATAGTGTATTTTTATGTAATAATATGTGTGAATAGTGTGTATTAATGTTATAAAATATTTTATTAAATGAATTTTGTTTTTATAATAATTGCGTAATGTAATTCTGTAGCGGGTTGTGGGTTTATAGGGGAATAGGGTGGGAAGTAATTTAATAATAATTAATTACTTAATATATGTTTGTTAATATTTTTAATTAATAATTAATTGATAATTAATTAATATTAATTAGTTAATTAATTAATATAATTTTGAACATATTTTGTATTAGTAATTAATTGTTAATTAATTAATTGTAATTAGTTAATTACATTAATTAGAGTAAATTTTTAATATATATAATTTTGTGTTATTTTTAAGTAATTAATTTGGAAAAAATAATATTAATTATTAAAATAATTACAGCTAATGTTCTAATATATTTACTTTATTGTTATTGTTAATTAATAATTAATTGGTAATTAAATAATATTGATAAATTTTGGGTAAAGGAGCATTTTTAGGGTTCAGGGTTAGTTTTCAGTTTTAGGGTAAAGGGGTATTTTTGGGGTTCAGGGTCAGTTTTCAGTTTTTGGGTAAAGGGGCATTTTTAGGGTTCAGGGTCAGTTTTCAGTTTTAGGGTAAAGGGGTATTTTTAGGGTTCAGGGTCAGTTTTCAGTTCATGGGTAAAGGGGTATTTTTAGGGTTCAGGGTCAGTTTTCAGTTCATGGGTCAAGGGCTATTTTTAGGGTTCAGGGTCAGTTTTCAGTTCTTGGGTAAAGGGGTATATTTAGGGTTCAGGGTCAGTTTTCAGTTTTTGGGTAAAGGGGCATTTTTAGGGTTCAGGGTCAGTTTTCAGTTTTTGGGTAAAGGGGTATTTTTAGGGTTCAGGGTCAGTTTTGGGTTTTTGGGTAAAGGGGTATTTTTAGGGTTCAGGGTCAGTTTTGGGTTTTTGGGTAAAGGGGTATTTTTAGGGTTCAGGGTCAACAAATAAGATTGTAAAAAAATATTTTTATTATTTTCATTTATTATTTAATTATTATAATTTAATTTAAGTAGTTTTAAGTATATTTTAGTAATTAAAATTTAATATTAATTTAATTTAACACTATTTTTAATAAAGTCGATATTTTTTACATCTATATTATTGTTAACAATATTTTGTACTCGATATTTTTGTACTTACCTGTTTGTAGATACAAACTCGATATTTTGACTGTCGATATTTTGTCCACGATATTTTGGCAAGTCGATATTTTGTCCCTCGATATTATTTCAGTGATCCGCTCCACAGTGCTTAATCATAAAGGGCCCATGATTTGCTGTGCACAGGGTTGGTGGCACCCGAGTCCTTGCAGCCGACACGGGCCTGCCACCACGTGACGCTGACTGGCGTTGCACAGGGTTAGTGGCACACGTAATTGCTGAGCGGGTGTGCAGCCTGCGATGATGATGCGTGCACTGAAGTGGTCTCCGCCATTGATGACTTGGGACTCAGCGTGATCTGTGGGACATGCTGGGCCGCGGGGTGGGCCCGCATGATATGGACCATGTCATGGTGGCGTGACCAGGGCCTGGAGATCGCACGGGCATGTAGTGTGCCTACTGATGGACACACTGGTGGCAGCAGGTGAACAGTGGGGGCTGTGTGTTCAGGGGCGGTGGTGTCTCTCTCTCCCTTCATTTCCTTCTCTCTCTCTCTCACTGTCCCTCCCTTCCCTCTCTCTCACTCTCACTCCCTTCCCTCTCTCTTTCTCACTCTCTCTCTCACTCTCTCTCCCTCCCCTCTCTCTCACTGTCTCTCCCTTCCCTTTCTCTCTTTCACTCTCTCTCCCTCTCACTCTCTCTCCCTTCCCCTCTCTCTCCCTTCCTTTCCTTCCCTCTCTTTCTCTGTGTCTCACTCCTTTGATGTTTGCCTGACACACGTCCTGATTTTGTGCTTTCTTGTCCAGGCTGTGACATTGAGATTGTCGCTGACGGACCTGACAGGAGTCTTCCGTTTTGTGTTGTGTTTCAATAAAGTTTTTTGTTGTTACTTCAGTGCTGTGTGACTGTTTCTCATTCTTCTGGCCACACATGTGTGTATTTATTTTGGCACTGTGCGTCATCATGCGTTTGTTGTGGCTCTTGTGTTGTGCACGGTATGTGTATGTCCGGGGGTAAGGGGGGGCCTGCAGTGGGTGTTGTGGACCTCATGGGTATCTGCGGTGCATGATCATTGTCTACATGGCATCTGTGGGTCTTCAGGTGTGGCTCTTGGCTGGGCTCCCTTTTATGCTGCAGGTAGTCGTCCAGCTTAACACCAGCAAAAGGCAGGTGTTAATTCCCTGCTGCTACCGCAGCTTATTGACGGTTTGTGTTTCGCATCGCAGATCTGGTAGTTCGTTGTTAAAGTGGTGTTGTGGTTTTTTCATGTGTTTTTGCACAGGAACGCCTACTATGCATCTCATTAGGGTTAGTTGGTGGTGTCCACTGGAGATACATTTTGGGGCAGTTATCGCGGGAATACAGGCGATGTCTGCAGTTTGCACCAGCTTGTGAATGGGGTGTTAAAACTATCTCCACTTTTGATGCGTTATGGTGGGAATAAATCGGAGTTGAGTCCTTGTGAATATCCCCCTAAGTGTTAGAAGAGCAGTTATGTGCTACCTAAAAGAGACACAACAGTACCAGAAAGAGAGAAAAACATGTTTTAATCACACCATCAAATATAGGCATGCCAGTCACAAAAGAAACCATTGAAAGATGGATAGTGTGGACTATCCAAACATGCTACAAATTAGCAAGTGTGCCACGAAAAAGAGGCTGCTAGGAAAAATGCAGCCGCTATAGCATTCCTAGCCAAAGTATTCATAAATGACATCAACATGGCTTCAACGTGGTCATCCACCCACAGTTTCACAAAGCACTATGCATAGACATTCGAGCCAAAAGAGAAGTACATGTAGGGCATCAAGTCTTAAAAAGCATTTCGTAAACACACACTCACTCAACCCAACCTCCCTGGTGGGGGAATACCGCTATGTAATCAATGCACAGAATATGAATCCAGAAGAGATTTATGCTATACAATGAAACAGTTACTAGTATGAGAAGTTTTGCAGCTTGAAAACTTTTCTGAATTCACATAAAACCCTCATGTCTTCCATTGAAGGGGTGTGAGATTTTTCAAACAGGGTGATAAAAATATATAGAACTCAACACTTGCAAATCAATACACAATACAGGTAACCCCCCAAAAATTTGAAGATGGCAGCCATGCACTGGGGCTTCAAGTAGTCTGATATCATGGAGAACGTATGCCCAGATACTGGACGACAATCAAGTAAACAGAAATAGGAGAACCTTCCAGACCCTTCCACGACATGGAAGAATAATGCATGTGAATCCAGAAGAGTCTTCTTCAAGCTGCAATTCTACTTCTATGGAAAAGTGACCATTTTGTTTTACTGTGAGTTGCACGCGTAGCCTAATTTAGAGGTATGCCGGAGGTGGCAATTCTTTACCCAGCCAGAGGGTTTGGCGCTGTGTTTGCACATGATGGTGCCATGAGTTGTGTCTAAAGTGTATTTGGTAGTCCTGGCATCCATGGAGTGGTTTTCCCTGACTTTTTGCATCCTAACCTCCTGTTTTGCTGACGTCATTTTTTGCTGACTTTAGCATTATAGGCACTTTACCACTGCTAACCAGTGCTAATGTGCATATGCTCTGTACTTGAAACATGATAGCATTGGCTTACTACAATTGGCATATTTAATTTACTTGTAAGTCCCTAGTCAAGTGCACTGTATGTGTCCAGAGCCTGTAAATTAAATACTACTAGTGTAAAACCGAATACTACTAGTGTAAAACCGAAATAAAGTCTTTTTGAATTGAATTGAATACTACTAGTGGGCCTACAGCACTGATTGTGCCACCCACTCAGTAGTCCTTTAAGCATGGCTCAGGTGTGCCATTGCAGAGCCTGTGTGTGCAGTTTTACACTACCATTTGAGACCTGGCAAGTTTTAATACAAAAGATAAAGCCTGAATAACCTTAAAAAGGGGAAAATACAACCTGCCTCCGATTAGTTAGAGCGGAAATATTTCGCTTTAGATGAAAGGTTTATATCGCAAAAATGTATCAAGATTTCAAATTAACACAAAAGTTACCACAAGTCCTTATCTAGTTTATTTGATATGTATTTAAATATAGTAGCAAAAATCTAGGCCCTTATTTATGAGGCCTTGCGTCAGTTTTGCGCCGCCGGTGCGTCACTTTTTGTGACGCACCAGTGGCGTAAAATATGCGCCTTATTGCGCCATATTTAAAAAGGGACGCATCTAGGTAGATGCGTCACTTTTTAAACCTGTCAGGTATAATATATGCAGAGGGGGCGTTCCCCCGCAAAAAGCCTCATAATAGTGACGCAGTGAAATCTATGAGATTTCACTGCGTCACTTTTAGGATGCTGTTGCATCAAAATCTTGCGCCTGCCTCACAGCAGGCGTAAGACTGACGCAAGCCCTTTCATATTGGGCTTTCCCCATGTGAAAGGACGCATTGCTGGAGTTGCGTCACTTTTGTGACACACTCCAGCAATGCGTCACTTTTGCGCCTACAGATACGTCAGAAATACTGACGTATCTGTAAGTCCTTGCGACATGATGCATCATACATTAAATATGACGCATCATTGGTGTCGCAAGGAGTGCGCAGTGAAAAGTGACGCATCGCTGTTTTCACGCAGCGATGCGTCACTTTTCATAAATGAGGCCCCTAGTATGAATACATTTTGACCACAATTCACATCATCCAAAAATATATAATAATAAATACAACTCTTTCTTCTCGCACCCCTCATCCATTCACTCGAGTTAAATCACAACTAGACAACTGTCTCTCAGACCACAGCCATACTCATTCCACTTACATACTCAAGGTACAAACAAACTAACATTTGTAGGCGTAAACAGGAATCAAAGCAAGATACTAGAGCTTAGAATCCCAGGTATGTCTGTTCATAGGAAGGTTCTCCTAAATGCTTAAGAGAACACTTCAATGCAACTTAAGATTCATTTCATCACTCGTGTATAGCATAGCTCCAGTTCTTTGCATAATATGTTCATGTCGGTGTAATAAAATCCATGTATTTCAGAAAAAATAACACTTGTGTTCCTTTTACGTTATGTGCCGATGCGAGTTTCAGTGAAGGCCAAGTTGCGGTCAAACCTTCCTCAGGGCACATGTTCGTAGCTTGATATGGCGATTTAGAGTAGAGGGGGAACGTTGAATGCAGACACATTTTTCATCAAGTTTGTATCCTCTCTTGTAGGAAAAAGCAGAGGAGGGGACCAGTCTACTGGTCCCGGTTATATTAAAAAAGGACCGTCTTGAATTTTCCTCAAAATCAGGGACACTTTGTCTTATTTCAATAAACAACGTTCCCATCGAGGTAGATAGAATCTCAACAAATCTTGAAGATCCTCTTTTTTAGGGTTATTCAGGCTTTATGTTTCCTCTGCATCATTTATTGGAGCGTAGAAATGGATAATGGTGGTTTTGATGTGTCTGTCTTTTAACCTGGCTCTTATGAGTCTGCTGTTGGCTGGCTTATACTCAATTAGCATGTCTTTGTCCTCTTGTTCAGGAAGGTGGCTACTGATTCATGATGTTGGTCATCCTCCCTTCCTGATTTCAGTACTGTCTCTTCTGTGGTGGTTGTTATTCAGTCAGATCCAATCCAACAATTTCACTGACCCCTAGAATGTGTAGGATGTAACAATTTATCTGAAATGTTACTAGAGCCAGCTATCCTATTTTGTACATCGTCAGTACATTCCAGAATCTGATTCCGGTCTTGAACTTGGCACTCAGAACTTCAGTCATTCTGTCAGCAGTTTCCTTGCAGCTTTGACTACTGTCAGTCATGCATGTCTCATGCAGAGGCTCAAGACAAACTAACTTGGTGCTCACCTAACAGAAGAGACAGAAACCAGGTTGACCAGCTAATGCCAAGCTGCACCTGGAGACGCTCACTGCAAGATATCAGAGTGAGGAGGCGAGCGGACATTAGTAGTGATCACCATCTAGTGACAGCTCTTGTGAAGCTGAATATCAAAAAAACTAAATGCAAAACAGCAGGACAGCACTTCGATGTGGCAAATTTACAGGACCTCAGGACCGAGAAGGCATTCATCTTACAAATCTAAAACAGGTTCCAACTCCTAGTAGGCACGGAAGAACAATCTGAGTGAGCAACAGATGGGAACAGGTCATCAAGAAATGGGAACAGGTCTCTTCAATATACGTGAAGAACAGTGAAACATACCTAGGAACAAAAACAAGGAAGAGGCAAGAATGGATAAGACAAGACACATGTCAAGCTATTGAAGACAGAAGGGCAGCAAACAAACCTCATAGAGGCTAAGTCTAAGCAACTGCAGGAGAAATACAAGCAACAGTACACAGAAGCAAACAGAGCAGGCAAAATAATGACAAGAGAAGACAAGCAGGCATCCATGGATAACCTTGCCTGTTAAGCACAAGAGGTAGCCAGTAGAGGAGAAAGATCACAAAAATAGTCAGTGGTAAATCTTGTGCAACATACAGTGTCCCCATCATGGAAAAGCAAAGCAGACTACTCACAACAGAGAAAGGGCAAGAAGCATGGTGGGCTAAGCACTTTAAAGAAGTCTTGAACAGACCAGTACCAACTATCGAAGCGGACATCCATGAAGCAGAGACAGATTTGGATGTGAACATCACCCCACCACAGAAGAAATTGTCACTGCCATCTGACCAACGCAACCTGAAAAATGTTCTCGGCAGACCCTGAAATATCCACCAAGAGCTTATAAACACTGTTTACACCAATCTGGGAGGGAAAGAAATTACTGGATGACTAGAACCACCAAGGCATCATCACCAAGATTCCAAAGGAGGGAGCATTAACTAACTGTTACAACTGGTGTGGATTCACCCTTCTATCAATCCTGAGTAAAATCCTGGCAAAAATCATTATACAGCACATTTCTGATGCTGTGGGCAAGCAGTTAAGAAAAGAACAGGCTGGGTTTTGCAAGGGCAGAAGGTGTGATGATTAAATCCTTACTCTACGAAACATCAAACAGCAGTGCATGGAGTGACAACGACAACTATGCATCAACTTCATTGATTTTGAGAAATCCTCTAATAATTTCCACTGTCACAGCCACTGGCGTATACTGAGAGCCTACTGTGTACAGCAGGAGATAGTTCTCCTTATTAGGAGCTTTTATGATAATGTTACATGCAATGTGGAAAAGAGTGAATATAGTTTAAAAGTCAAGATCAGTGTGAGACAGGGATGTGTGATGTCAGTGTTGCTCTTCACAATAGTCATTCACTGGGTTATGTGAAGCACAACTGAAAACCAAGCCAGAAGCATCAAATGGATCTTATTCTCTATACTGGTGGACCTTGATTATGTGGGTGACCTAGCCTTGCATTCTCACACACCAGCATATGCAGGAAAACACATCTTGTCTCAACATCTATGCACAGCAATTGGTACTGAAGGTCAACATGAAGAAATCAGAAGTCTAGTCACTTAACATCTAAAACCTTTCACCAATCAAGGTGGATGGAGAGTATCTAGCCGTGACTGAAAAGTTTATCTACCTGTGCAGTACTAGCAGCCCTGATTGAGGGGCATGCAGTGAAATCAAAAACAGACTGAATAAAGTCAGGAATGCCTTCAGGATGCTAAACAATGTGTGGGGGTCATCTCAGTGCAGTGCCAACACCACAGGTGAGTTTTGTCCACACTCTTGAATGCTGGAGGATGATAAGAAGTGATATCACCAAACTGTCAGGCTTCTACACCAGTAACCTGAGATTAATCTTGTGCATTTGTCTGACTGCAACCAGGAACTGCACTGTCAACCTCACTCTTTATTGTAAAACTTTACTTGCTTTCTTTGAGCTTCCCTAAATCACACAAAACCTACAGGAAGGGCATCTTGGCTTCATAGCTGGCTAAGAGGGTGTGGTATTCTGCCATTTGATCCCAGTAAATATCAGAGAAAATCATTAAAATTAAAATGTTTCTGTGAATAACATTTTCATCAAAGTCAGAGAAATTAAATCCACAAAATAAATTTCCTTGGAAATTACTAATAAGATGAGAGGTAAATCACAATTCGGGTTATGGTTCTAGTAGGTTTGGCTTTCAGGGATAGATAAAGCTCACAGTGAAGGCCACTATAAGAGCTACGGCTAAAGTTACTTTAAGGTCAAGGTTAGGTTAAGAGCAAAGGTTAGAGTTGGGATCAGGGTCAGGTTGGTTTTAAGGTAAGAGTAAATGTCAAAATTGGGGTCGGGTTGGTTTTAGGGTAACATTATGGCTGGGGCCAGGGTTAGGGGTAGGATAAACAGTAACATGGTCAGTGTTAAGGTGAATACTAGGATTTGCATCAGGTTCTGGTTAGTATTCGAGTAAGGACACAAATCACAGTTGGGGCTAAGGAAAGGTTAGGCTTAAGTAATAAGGAATAACTGTTAGAGTCAAAATTAAAATTTGGGTTTGGGTATGAGGTAGGAACAATATTCTTGTAAGGGTAGCCAGGGGTTAGAGGTAGGATCTAGACATAGTGAGAAATAGAAACAAGGGTGGGTGGGGTCACAGATAGGTTAAGGTTGGGATCTGATCTAAAAAAGCTAAATTGGGAATAATTCTTTAGGAGTAAGGCAGGGATAGGTGCTCAAGTATTTTAAACAGATAAATATTTTAGAAAAATGTGTAAAAAATTAAAAAGTTAACTTAGTTAAGGCCAATGGAGGAGTACAACGGTAACTGCGCAATGTTACCCATTGATGTCTTTGTTTTGCAGTAAGTGAATTTATTTCTATGATTATGTCTATGTCTGTTAAGCACAACAGAGATTCAAATAATAAAACACACATCTCGTTTCAATACTCTTTTAAAACTGTTTCTACTGAACATAAATAATAACCCAGACCTAAAGCAACATACAAAAACTGCAAATTCTCTAACAAATCAATGGCTGACTTTCAAAACAGAGTACTATACTTAATTAAAAGAGAATGTCAACGCTGGCTCTTAAATAAATTTAATTCGCAGGATTGTTCTTTGAGAGTGAAATGTATGCAGCTGAATGACACACACAGAGATGATGCTCAAGTAATGTCTAAGTATAGAGAACAATGGGACTCCAGTAGTGAGACCAGGGGTAATATCAGGCGCTGTGTAGAACAAAGGTCTAGAGGAGGCCAAAAAGGTACTCTGGTAGCCAGGGCTACTAGTGAATTGGGGGCAGTATTAATCTGAATAGATAGTACCAGTTGGACTCAGAAGACAAATATTTTTTAAGGACACAAGGTTATGTGAAATGACAACGCATTTATTATCATCATAAATGGAATATCAAATAATTTGGTAATAGTTCTAGTGCTCACATTGGAAATGACAGTGCGTGAAGTAGGGAGATGCTGGTGACATTTAAAAACATTACATCGTATTGAAAAACAACAAAAACAGTCATCAAAACTCCTAAATACATTAAATTCAGGAATGGAGTTTTGGTTGGAGAGGTCGACGGCGTTTCGATCACATGAGTGTGAGATCTTGATCAGGACTAGAGAATGTGAGCGATAGAATCTACGGGAAGGATAAAAGAGTTTCAAAACCTTGGTCCTAGGAGCAATTTACATACAGAAGTAGAGCACAAGTGCATGGCTCTATTGATTGGCCAGTGTCTGAGATGTGGTACTCTTCATACATCAGTCGTACACAGTTAGATAGCTCTATTGGTTGGACAGTGGAGTGAAGCGAGGCTCTTTGGGCCCAGAGGATGGGCGTGGCAGATGTCTGTATGCGGGTGCATCTTGTGTACGGGCCTAGCTTGCCGGAGGATCTGGGATGGAAGATTCGCAAGGTTACGAACACAGAACTGTCCAAGAGCATGGGGAAAACAGAATAATCCATGGAGTCGACTTATTGAAATAGCCATAAGGTTTATGAGGGCCTGCGGTAGGTTGGGCGGTGTGAGTTGCTGCCAGACCTAGACGTCTGGAGAAGGCAGAGTCACTGTCTAGTGGTGGCAGTCTAAAAGGAAAAGGTGTAACATTACTAAGGGATTCATAGGCAAAACGGGGATGGCTGTGTGAAAATTAGTGGGAAACTTACTTAGGAGACGGCAAGGGGCCGTCCAGGAAGTGCTAATCACCCCACGGACTTTATATCAAAAAAGGGGTCTTGTCCATACGGGACCAAGTAGGACATCATAATCTATCAAAAAACAATTACCTGGTCTCGGTTTTTTATAAAGCTGCTCTTTATTTAAAGCAGACTCAGTGCTTTGATAAATGTATTCATAAGCACCACCCTTTTACTCATCAAACTTTTCTATCACATTGATTTAAACAATTTGTAATTTTCAACATGTCCGAGTTTGACACACCACAAAACACTTTTCAATCATGAACAATAAATAACAAACAATATGTGCATCAAAAATATGCATTAAATTACAAGAAGGAAAAAAGTATGGTGAAATACCAACAGTATGCCAGGCGCACTGCTGTAATTACCAAGCTTGTAGTCAATGGCGTCGCAACGATATTTCCTAAGCTTTCTTTCTTGTATGTCTTTACCATAACTTTCAAGTTTACTGTTAAGGTCTTCCAATGTGGTTTGCCAAAATTCAGCTTCACATCTAGATCAGAGATCTTCTTTAATGGCTCCAATTTCGTCCTCTAGTTCTTGAATTGTCTTAGATAACTCTTCAATGAGTAATAAAATCAAATCAAGGGAACACTTATTGAGTACCGCCTGCCATGTTTCCATAAAAACCTTATTGAATTGGAATTTATACAAGAGCGGTTTAATTGGCAAACGTAGACCGCGAGGAATTCTCTGAACTTTGTGGTACTGTATGAGTGTGGATGCGTGCAACCGTTGACTTAATGCACGGCGTGCGATGAACTCGAGTTGCCTGATCTGCTGTGTGACTGAACTACCCTGGGCATTGAATAGCGGTGCATCTTTAATTAAGGAATAGATGTCTTGTACTTGTGCGTTAGTATAAGTGCGTGTATCAGCCCTATTGTCAGTAAGGTTTGATATACTGTCAAAAGACATGTTGTTTAATCAAAGGCGGGGTGCTACTGACCTTGAGTGGCGAGTAATTGAGCACTCCCTATTCTCAAAATGTGAACAATTGTAACCAAAAACGTACTCAAGGATGCGTGCTGCCTGGTTGCAGGTTGCCAGCTACAGTATAAAGGAAAAAAGTCTGGTGGAATATCACCGGTATGCCAGGCGCACTGCTGTAATTAAAGTATTAATATGTCATCAATTCTAGAGACCCACAGTTTTTTAGAAAAAAATATATCACTGAAATGATCGACCAGTAATTTGCCACAAAATTGAGCTCAACATACAACGAACTGATAGACTGCTAATTTATATTAAATAAAGATTGTGTTTACAAGGAAACACTTTGTTTGTAGTGAACAAGAATCATAATAATATTCACAAAAAGATCAAACATGCATCAAAACACAAATATTGGCTACATGCTTCAATATTGTACAGAATACTTGTTAGTGACTATGCCCAATGCATTTCGGGATGAACTCCCTTCTTCAGGGGAACTGTAAAACAAAAAGAACAAGAAAGAAAAAACATCTCTATTACGTAAATTCCTATGACAAATGAGATAATAAATCTGACAACGTATAGCTGCATCAATGTGACCAAGGAGTAGAGCCAGTGGTTGATGAAAGTACCCTCATGTAACTGCTCACAGTCAATTGCTGGTAGTGAAAAGAAATGCCACCAAAGGAAAGAAGGAAAGATTCAGCGAAATGGTGAGTGATCAATGTAATTCTTAGAGGTCCCTGTAAGAAAGTAGCACAGAGAAACACGTGTAGTGAAAACATGCTTACTAACGTGACATGTTGACTACCATAGGAGGTGAATAAAACACTCACTTCTTAGTTCTATTGCAGTACAGCTTAAAACGCAGAAAATGTTGAATTACACAACCTGAGACAACTGGTTTGTCTCTTTCTTTCACTTAGGAATATCGAGTGTGTTCAGACAAACGCAAAGAGTGCCGTCATAAGAAACAAAGTGTCCTTGAAGGACAGAGGTAACTTTTGAATCGTTTTGGCAAAGCTAGACAGAATAAAGGAGATGGAGAAGGCATTACATTGAATTGTTTTTCTTTTTATTATTTGATAGGTGCCCTGATGAAAAACCCAGGAATAAACAACGGGTTTGGAAACGCATCAGCTTTTCCATAAGATTTTTTCATATACTCACAAAGGGTTATTGGACTAACAGTGCTCATCCTAGTGGTGGATACGTACAATTAATCTACACTAGTGAAAGTTTGTCCCATGTGAGAATAGTCCTACAAATATATGGAGATAGAGAAAGTTAAAGATAGGACTATTGTGATAAAAAATACTGGTGTACTGGTATATGTATATTTTGATTATAATGTATGATTTCTTGTAATTTAATGCATATTTTTGATGCACATATTGTTTGTTATGTTATGTTATCGGATTCTTCTATAGCGCAACGGCTACTCCAGTAGGAGTGTCCCGGCGCTTTGGCGAAGAAGTCCTTTAGGGAGAGGCGACATAACTGCAAAACATAAAGAACGGCGAAGTTATCTGGTAAAGAGCCAGGTTTTTAAAGCCTTTCTGAAAGACAACAAACTAGGGGCCTGTCTGAGAGAAAGGGGAAGCTCATTCCAGGCACAAGGGGACAGGTAATGAAACGAGCGCCCACCTTGTCTGGTTCGCTTAATGGAGGGAACGACCATTTTGGACAAGGAGGCAGATCGCAAGGCTCTGTTCGGTTTGTAAAAAGCAAGACGTTTCCTAATGTACCTAGGGCCTGAGTCATGAAGGGCCTTGTAGGTCAGCGTCAGACTTTTGAAAAGGACCCTCTTGGCTATAGGAAGCCAGTGCAGTTCCTTTAACAAGTCAGAGGCACTAGCTCGTCTAGGGAGTCCATAAATAGCCCTGGCAGCTGAATTTTGGACAACTTGAAGTCTCCTCACGAGGTATTTAGGGAGTCCTAGATAGAGGGCATTAGCGTAGTCTAAACGCGACCCAACAAGTGCTTGGACAATGACCCTTCGATGGTTAATAGAGATCAAGGGGAGAAATTTCCTGAGCATCCGAAGGATCCCGAAACATTTCCCCGAAAGACAGGATATTTGAGGCCCAAAGGTTAAATCATTGTCAACAATGATACCTAGATTTTTGGCCTTAGTACTTGCGTTTGCAGGTGGAAACAAGTCTTGTGGCCACCAACTTTTCCAATTTGGTTCGGAGGCACATCCAAAAAAAAGCAGCTCCGACTTATCGGAGTTGCATTTTAAGCCGTGTCGTCTGAACCAATCAAATACTGCTTCTAGGCAGCCTCTGATGCGGATCCCATCGAACACCTCATTCTTGTCATATGTGAACAAGAGCTGGGTGTCGTCAGCGTAAGACACGATCTGAGCGCCGAACAACTCCGCAACCTCTGCAAGGGGGGCCAGAAAGATGTTAAAGAGCAGGGGGCTAAGAATAGACCCCTGAGGGACCCCTACTTCCAGAGGTGCCATAGCTGCGGAGTGAGGTGGCGCCCAGATCGTTTGCCGACAGCTGGCTAGAAATGATTTAAGCCAGTTCCACACCGTCCCCCGAAGACCACAATCCCAGAGTCGTATTAGGAGGGTATCATGGGGAACGGTGTCGAACGCCGCCGACAGGTCCAACATGACCAACATGGCCTTTCCTCCAGTATCCAAGACCTCTCTAATGGCGGTGGTGACTTCAAGTAGCGCGGTCTCTGTGCTGTAATTCGCACGAAACCCAGATTGAGTATTGTGCAACAGATTGTTATTCTCGATGAAGTCAGAGATTGATCTGTGCACATGTCTTTCCGCCACCTTCGCCAGAGCGGGGAGGAGAGAGATTGGCCTGTAGTTGGCATGAACGATGGGATCCAGGGCTGGTTTTTTTATAAGTGGAAGGATAAGAGCACTCTTCCAAGCCTGGGGGACTACGCCAGAAGACAGTGAGGAATTAAGAATGGAATTGATGGGGCCATTTAGCACAGGGGCTATTTTGTTGAGACAGGAAACAGGGCAGGGATCTAGAGGAGAGCCCGACTTCAATCCTGTCAGATGATCTAAAGAGGCAGCAAGACTCAGCTGAGGGAATTCCCAGAGGGTGGGTTGTGAAGAGGAGAGGGCACCAAGAGAAACATCCTGAGGTTGTTTAGAGTAGACAGCAAGGGAGGCTTGAATAGATGTTATCTTGTTTACAAAATAATGTGCCAGTTCAATCAGCCAGGGTTCTGAGTGAGACTCAGCAGGGATGCCTAAGGACGGAGAAGTAAAATCCTTGACAATTTTAAAGATTTCCTTACAGGAGTTTTCTGATTCGTCGATCCGACGTTCAAGATAAGATTTTTTCCCACTCCAAATCATCTTGTGGTAGGATCTAGTCAAGTTTTTAAATTTTTCTTTCTCAAGAGGATTGTAGTCTTTCCTCCAGGCTCTTTCTGCTCTCTTACAGTTTTGACGGGCTTCTCTAAGCTGAGAGGTAAACCAAGGGGCGGAGGGCCGTTTGTTTCCAGATTTAACGGCTTTCTCGGGCACGAGAACCGCCAGTCTTGCCATAAGCCATTCAGTAAAATGAGCTAGATCAATTTCCACATTACCTGACAGGGAGCAGGGTGAGCATGACATGGCCTGTAGTAGCATCTCGTTTGAGAGCAGATGAAAAGGCCTGGAAAATCGTTTGGAAGAGGTAGTGGGATTTGGTCTAGGAGGAGGGGCACTTGATAGGAAAAAGGAGATTAAATAATGATCCGACCATAATACTGGCTGTGGAGCAAGTACATTAATAGAGATGGTAGAAAAAACTTGGTCCAGGATGTGGCCCTTATTATGTGTAGGATCATGAATAAAAGGTATAAGTCCTAAAGCTGTGGTGACATCCATGAGTTTCATTGTGTCAGGGTTAGTGGCCTCATCCATGTGTATGTTTAGGTCGCCTAGAAGTAAGCAGTGTTCCGATTTAAGACATGGGACTGAAAGTGCTACCTGTAATTCATCCAGGAAAGAGCCTAAGGGACCGGGCGTTCTATATAAGAGGATGCCGGTACATGCCTGGTAGGGTGACAAGTGAAGTGTGAAACCGAGGGCCTCGGTATCCTGAATATTGTCTATCGGGAAGGTAGTGCAGTGTAGCTGGTTGTTGACTATGATAGCCACACCGCCCCCGCGCCCAGATGTTCTATCCCTCCTAATGATGGAGTAATTAGGTGGGATGGCGTTGACTAAGTCAGGGGCCGAGGTGTCACTAAGCCAAGTTTCAGTAAGAAAAAGGCAGGATATATTAGAATTGTCGAGCAAGTTCCATATGTCCAGCGCATGACAGCCCAGGGAACGTGTGTTAAGAAGTAGGCAAGCGGTAGAGATAGGTTGATAAATCAATATGGGCTTATTGAGTGTGGGAAGACGCCATTCGCAATCAGCGCAACCTTTTCTTAGGGCACGGCAACCAGGAAAGACATAGTGGCAGCGACCTACCGGAGGACGGAGATTTAGGAGGGTCTCCGACGAGTAAGAAAGCGACATAGCCAAAGCCGAGAGGAGTAGAGCACTGTCCAAAAGAAAATGCCAGCCGGCCGTCCTACCACGTCTGCTGCCGGAACGCTGACGGGCGCAGACGGGCAGGACTCAGGCACGACTCAGGCACAGAGAAGGCGCCACCCTGCGCGTCACCGCTGCGCGTTGAGAAAGGTGGAGCTTTAAGTAGGCCGGCGGAAGTTAACTGAACAGGCGCCACGACCCGCAATGTTAATTATTGTTCATGATTGAAAAGTGTTTTGTGGTGTGTCAAACTCGGACATGTTGAAAATTACAAATTGTTTAAATCAATGTGAATGTTTGATGAGTAAAACGTCGGTGCTTATGAATAAATAAGTACAGTTAAGACATTAAATGAAGAGAGTCTCAATAAAAACAGAGGATACAAAATTCAAGGAGGGTACAAAATTCAAAGAGGGGTTGGGTAAACAAGTAGGCATTACATTGGGTACATTGTGTAGAGGGGCCTGAGGTTGGAGCTAAGTAAATATAAAGTTCATGATGGCAGCACATGCCAAGCAGTACAAAGAAAAAGCTAATGAGGATCAAATTACAGGATCATATTCCATTCATCAATGGTGTTGAGTCCGTTCTCGATGGAGCGACAGTAAAACATCCATTTACATTCAAGCCTGTTGAGAATGGCTTGTGGGTCACCACCCTTGTCGTTTGGGCACTTGCCAGCGGAGGTCTTGTTCAGAGTGTCCTTTCTCCATAAAATGTTCCACCAGTGGAGCGGTTGTGACTTGGCATTGTATCCTGCTCCTGTGTTGACTGATTCTTGCTTTCACTTTTTGGGTTGTCTTTCCAACATACACCAGGTTACAGGGACATTTGATACAGTATATCACGTTCGTGGAGTTACAATTTGAAAAGAACTTAAGTTTGGGTGTGCTCGTGCCATATTCAAACGTTTTTGTGTTGTTGGTGAGTGGGCATGCAACACAGTTCCTGCACTTAAAGTGGCCTATGACCGGGGATAAACCCAGGTATGATTGTATGGTATTTTCATTTCTAGTAGGTATGTGTGCGCAAACTAAGTGGTCCCTAATGTTGCACCCACGTATAAAAGAGAATAGTGGAGCCTCGTTGGAGATGTTGAGGGACATTATGAGGGGCCAGTGTTTTTTGATTATCTTTGTGATCTTGTTGCTGGCAGTGCAGAATGTGGTGACACAGGCAATACGTGACATGGTATTATTGGGTCTCGATTCTAGTAAGAATTCTCTGTGTGAATACCATACGTGCTTCATTGATCTTTTGACCAGTCGTTTGGAGTAACCCCTATTCAAGCGTTTAGCGCAGAGGAGACCTGCTTCCATGAGGTAGTCATCTTTCATTTGGCAATTTCTCCTTATCCTCAAGAACTGGGCGTATGGTAGGCCATCCCTAAGTGCTCTTGGGTGGGCACTCCTGTAGTGTAGGAGGGTATTGCGTTCAGTGGGTTTTTTTGTACAGTGTGGTGTAAAAACCTCCCTCATGGGGTTTGACAGAAACATCTGTGTGTTACTAGAGTCATAGGTGAATTTGAGGTCTGGTTGGCAGCTGTTAAGCCATGTAGAGGAGGTGTCCAGTTCAGTCTTAGTGCCTTGCCGAATCATAAACACATCATCTATGTATTGATGCCAGCTTCTGATTTTGTTACGGTGTGGGTTAACTTCGTTGAGGATTAGGGTTTTCTCTATGTTGTCTACAAAGAGCATGGCAAGGTATGTCTAAGACACAAACTCAAAGCATAGTCAGATATGTCCTGTCTCCCCAATGGAAATTTACCAAGCGGGTTGGCTGTCAAGTAATGAAGCCACTTGTGCATTCATTAAACATGTAACCCCTCGGGCAGAAGAGACGGAAAGGTGTACAGAAGTCCTGTGCTCCACTCTATCCAGAATGTGTCTCTGCAAGAAAGCCTTCTTGGAAATTCCAGTGCACAAAGTTGACAAACTGTAAGTTCTCAACAGTGCCACAAATATCTAGCCAGGCTTCTCCCCATTGCTAGAACCTGTCCTGGGCCATGTCAGAATGTGATTGCCATTCATGATCTGCTAAGTACCGCTTGTTGAGGTAATTGGCCCTGATGTTCCAGGATTCCTCCTTGTGATTAACAACCAGGGAAATACTTTGACTCTCCACCCAGCACTAGAGGCAAAATGTCTCCTGGCAGATTACCCAGGACACCACCCTGCCCTGCGTGTTGCAATACCACATGGCGGTAGTGTTGTCTGTGGGAATCTGAATAAGCCTCTCAATGATAAATGGTAGGAAGTCTTTCAGCACCAGTCAAATGCCTACAGCCCCAACAGGTTGATGTAAAGACGGGTCTCTGCTGGAGACCAGAGTCATCTAATCTTCACTTCTCCAAGGTTAGCGCCCCATCCTAGCAGCAATGCATCTATCACCACTGTAAGCTCTGGGGCAGGGACAAGGGTATACAACTGGTCCAATTTAAGTTCAGTAGCCACCACTGTTGATCTCTTGTAATCTCCTCCAAAATCTGCCTGGGATCTGACAGGTTCCCCTAAGGCTGGGCCCTTTTGGACTTCAGGTTCCACTGCAGAGCTTGCAAATTCTACCTGGCATAGTCGATTAGCAGGATGCTGGAGTCCAAGGGGCCCAGGAGTTTACAGCCATTCTCACTGAGACCCGGCACCGAGGATGAAACATCTGAATCATAGCACAAAAGTCCTGGACTAATCGTGATGGAGGGAAAGCCCGAAACTGAACTCATTCAGGAAGGCTCAAATGAAAGGAAGCCTCTGGGAAAGAGTCGAGGGCAACTTGGCACGTTGATACTGAACCCCAACAATGTCAGAAGGTTTGTAAACCTACCTTCATTAGCCTGTCGCCATGATGGGGAATAATAGAATACCCAACCTCAGAAGGTGTACTCAGACCACTGTCATCGCTTTCGTGAACAGCCAACGGGCACTTGAAAGGCTAAAGGGACACACAGCAAACTGAAAATGCTCCTAGCCCACCCTGAATTGCAAGTAGCATCTGTGTGACTGCAGGACGGTACATAAAAGTAGACGTCATGCTGGTCCAAAGCTGTCATACATTCATCTGGATCCAGGGCAGACAGAGCCTGTGCCAATGTGAAAATTGTCAATGTGTCCTTCCGTAAGAAGGTATTCCGAGGGTGGAGATTTAGAAAGGGGTGAAGACTTCTACCCTGTCTTCGGCATGAAGAAATAGCAGGAGTAACAACCAGTCCCCATTTCTGGAGCTGTAACCTTCTCTATGCTCCTTGTCCGAAAGAGCCTGAACTTCTTGGAGAAAGATTGCCAGGTACTCCAGTGTAAGCTGCTCTGATGTGGACAGGAGGTGCAAAGGGTCTACAACAAAGGCAGAGCATAGCTTAGTTGAATGATCTGTAGGATCCATCTGCTGGATTTTATCTTTTGCCACTCTTGGAGGAAATGTCTGATTCTGCCTCTGAAATGATAGGTATGTCCCGCTAAGGGCAAGCTAAAGATACTTGGAGGCTGATGCCACAGGGATGGGGGACTGGAAAATGTGCTGCTCCGGGACACCTGGACGTTGAATGCTTGATCCCCACCCTTACCCTAAAAAGATTGCAGCGCCTGTTGCGGGGATGGTGGGTCATGGTGTTGCTGGTATGCAAACCCTCTGGAGTAGCCCCAAAAGGAGCAAAACAGTACAGAATAATATCTAGCAGGGGTTGAAATGCACAAGAAACCTTCCTTGGCCTGGCTATTTTTTTTAAGGCAAATCAATACTGACTCAGCCTTTCCACCAAATAGGTGAGTCAACCAGGGGCTTGAACATTCCCAGAGAAGTTCGGGGAACTCAATCAAGCATGCAGCTGGGGAGGAGCTACGCGGGCATCCAAGATGGTCGCGTGAGCAGAGAGCTCCCGAGACCCGCGCCGTCCTCCTTTATCTATCCTTCACCTATCCTGGTCATTTTGACGGGCTTTTGCAGAGCTACCATCGTTGAGGCCGTTGATCCCTTTCCGGTCGAAATCGGACCCTGGGGACCGCTTTTCTACAACTTGCAACTTTCTGGCCTGCCCACGGGCGCGACCGGGGACTCGGCTGCCCACTGTAGCCGACCTGTAATTGAACAACAACGGCTGCCTGGCATCTGGCCCGCCGGAGGTGTACTGCTTTCACTTTCGGTTTCTTTTTCTTTGTCCCTGTCTCCTCCTACCCTGCCTTGCCTGCTGCCTGTTCAGTCGTACGCTCCTCCGCTGGACTTGCAAGGAGGCTGCGACACCTCTGTGCCAGTGACACATCGGAGTTTCTAGACTTTTCAGCCTGTCCGTCACCTCTCCGGCTACTCGGCAGACTTGAATGCGCGATGGCGACGAAAGTGGAGGCCGAAAGACGTCGTAAGACTACGACCCGGGGGGGATCGATCCAAACGAACATGATCGAACGCTATACCCTACCGAAAGGCTCCCCCGGGGCCGTATGCATGGGTGCTGAAGGACTTCAGACCGACACGTCGTCCACGTCGGAGGTGTCGCTCCAAGACCTTATGGCTGCCATTGCTGGTCTCAAGGCTGATATGGGCCAACAATTCGAAGCCGTAGTGACCAAAATAGATACGGTGGCGGTGGATGTGACTTTGATTCGAGCCGACCTGGCCAAAACAAATGAGCGGGTGAAGGCGCTGGATCTTAAAACGTCGAGCCTGGTGAACGACATGGCCGAGGCGCAATCCGAAATTGGCAATCTGCGTGCATCGCACGACCTACTGCTCAAGCGGATGGAGGACTATGATAACAGGGCCAGGCGGAACAACATACGCCTCGTCGGAGTGCCGGAAGGCGATGGTGCGGTAGCGACCGACCTTTTGGTCGAGGAATTAATAGTCGCCCAGCTGGCTCCGGCAGGACTTAGTAAGTTCTTTGCCGTAGAGCGTGCCTATCGTTTTCCCGGAGGCCAAGTGAAGCCTGGAAACCCACCGAGGCCTATCATCGCCAGGCTTTTCCACTACCGGGACAGAGATGCTATCCTCCAGGCCGCCCGTTAGCATGGTCCCCTAAAGTATGACAATAACTCTGTATCCATATATCCTGACTTCAATCCTCAAGTGCAGCGGCAAAGATCTGGCTTTCTCGGGGTGAAGCGTCGCCTGAGGGATCGGGGTCTAAAATACGCCATGCTGTTTCCGGCCCGGCTCCGGATCGAATATCGGGAACGTGCCTACTTCTTCGATCAACCTGAACGTGCAACCGACTGGCTGGACTCATTGCCGGCAGATGACTTTGGGAGCGGAAGCCCTGGTGGTGCGGAAGGTGGTGCAGCGGCCCAGGAGTAACAGATGCCCTGGAGGTTCCGATTGAGACTATGTAATATACTGTACAAATTGACTTATTCCCTACTGACTCTGCCCGTGGCGGTGCGGTAACGGGTGATTTCTCCCTTCCTCCTCGGGGGGTTCTTTGTGTAGAAGTACGGGGCGACAGGCACACTGCAGTTGGGGGTGGCTTTTTAGTCAGCAGGGGTGCAGGGAGGGGGGTGTTGTAACGGGTTTGGGTTCTGGGGTCTGTGTTTGGGGACTGAGTTGTGTTTCGTTCAATTGGTTTTGTTCTTTGTTTCATGGTATTCTATATTTTGCAATGACTGTTTATAGTGGGCTCTGCTGGGGGGTGGGTGTGAAGTGTCTTTGCTGTTATGGGGGGGGTGAGATGCGGATTCTTTCTTGGAACGTAAATGGTCTGGGTGATAGGATTAAGCGGGGCATTGTATTGCAATTTTTGAGGCGCCACGCCCCTGATGTTGTTTTTCTTCAGGAGACTCATTTGATTGGCAATGCTTGCAAGGCCTTAGACCGCCGGGGTTATCGACTGATTGCACATGCGGGTTTCACCTCGGGTTCCCGGGGTGTGGGTATTATGGTAAAGTCTTCCCTTCCTCTTGCTGTCGACGATGTTATCCTTGATGGGCGTGGGCGGTATGCTGCTGTTTCGGGGAGGTGGGAGGGTAAACAGGTTGTGTTTGTTGCTGTCTATATCCCCCCGGGACTGCAAGCGACCACTTATGCTGATTTAGGCAGGACTCTTCTTGGGCTGCCAGACGGCTTGTTGATCCTGGGTGGGGACTTCAATTCTGTCATGTCCGGTGACTGCGACCGACTACCCCCTAGGGTGTTGCCGCAGTCCCAGATGTGGCTCAGTGAAATGGCTGACACTTTTGGCTTGGTTGATGTCTGGCGCTCACTACATCCCTCACTCCAACAATACACCTTTCACTCTGGAGCGCACGGCAGCCTCTCCCGTATCGATTATTTTCTTATGTTAGCCTCCACTCTGTCCACTGTACGTGAGATCCGGCATCTACCCCGGGGTATCTCGGATCACTCTCCCTTGCTGATTACGATTTCTGTGGGTGGCCCACCTGGTAATAGAATTCCCCCGATCCCTCCCTGGCATTTGAAAAACCCCCGGCTCCGCTCAGACTTGATTAAGGCAATAGACTGCTATTTTTCCGAGAATCTGGGCTCAGTCACTTCCCCCACTGTTCTTTGGGAGGCCTTCAAGACGGTTATTCGGGGCTCAGCCCTCTCACTCATTGCCACCGAGCGTAGGGTCAAAAGGGAGGCTGTTGTGGCTCTTGAAACCGAAATCATTGCGCTTGAAAGTGAGCTGGGTGGGAACGACACACCTGCACTGTTGCATGACTTGGAACTAAAACAAGCAGACTATAGAGCCTGTGTCACGGACGCTGCTAAATTGATGAGGTCCAATCAACTTGGTCGACTGTATGATGTGGGTGACAAGGCTAGCAAGCTTCTCGCATGGCTAGATAAGACTGAGCGTGCTAGTCGGGTTGTTCCCTCCATTGTTTGTGATTCTGGCGTGACTGTCTCTGATCCAGGTAAAGTTGTTGAATGCTTTGTTGACCATTTCCGTATGGTTTATACGCCTGTTAGTGATCGTGATGAGGCCGACTCCAGGTTGCTCCTGCGTGATATTGCCCTGCCCACTGTGTCTGAAGCGGACCACCTCGCTCTGGAGGCCCCCTTTACTGTTGACGAGATTGCCCTCGCAATTCGTTCCCTTCGCTCGGGTAAGGCAATGGGCCCTAATGGACTCCCCATTGAACTTTACAAACTTTGTCCTGACAAGATGGCCGCCCACTTGCGTCACATGTTTCTCGAGGCAGTTGAGGCCGGGTGCCTCCCCCTTGAGCAGCGCCTAGCTACTATAGTGGTCATTTATAAGGATGGCAAACCTCGTGATCGTTGTGCCTCGTACCGCCCCATCTCCCTCCTTAATGCGGAACCCAAAATCCTCGCTAAGGTGTTGGCTAACCGTATGCTTACTGTGATTTGTGACCTGATCCACCCGGATCAATCCGGTTTCATCCCCCACAGGAACACTGCTCTTAATTTACGCAGGCTACACAGTGTTCTCGCGAGAGCTTCTATTCTCGCCGAGCCGGCAGTGATCGCCTCCCTAGACGCCACGATGGCATTCGACACCATTGAATGGCCCTACCTGTGGGCAACCCTCGCCAAATTTGGCTTTGGCCCCAAGTTCATTGCATGGGTCAAACTTCTTTATGAACGGCCGCTGGCTCAGGTCGCTGTGAATGGAAGATGTTCAGACCCCTTTCCCCTGGGCCGCGGCACACGTCAAGGATGCCCCCTTTCTCCGCTTCTGTTTGCTCTGGCACTCGAGCCTCTTGCCGCATGGCTCCGGTGGGAACCCTCGATCAAAGGGATCCGTTGGTCCCCTGACCTCGAGGATCGTGTCTCCTTATACGCAGACGATATCCTCCTTTATCTTACTTCCCCTCAGAAGTCACTAAATGTTCTTTTCGACGTCCTCACTTCCTTCGGCAAGAACTCGGGACTGGTCATTAATTGGACCAAGTCCTGTGTCTACGCCATAGCTGGTACCCTACCGCCTCTTCCCCGCAGATTTCCAATCCTGGTAGCGACCGACGGATTTAAGTATCTGGGGGTCCATGTATCCATGATCTCTTCGGTCCGCTATGAGCGGAACTTGTATGCTCCGCTTCGCAGACTGAAGCAGGATGTTCGGAGATGGCGCGATCTCCCCCTATCTCCACTGGGCCGGGCGGCGCTTTTTAAAATGATGTCGCTTCCTCGCTTTCTCTATGCCCTGCAAAATTTCTTCGACCCCGTTCCGGCCCGCTATTTCCGTGAAGTCGAGAGTTTACAGCGGCAACTTATCTGGGATGGCCGTGCCCGTATTGCCTTATCCAAGCTCACGCTCTCCTGGTACGACGGAGGTATTGCGCTACCAGACATTAGACGTTACTACTGGGCCTCACACCTGAGCGCCATCAACCACGCGACTTACTCCCCGGAGCCTGCCCCTGCCTTTGCATTAGATAAACTGCAGCTGCCCGGTGGTAACTTTAATAGGGCGCTGTACTCTAAGGCCCCCTTCCGACTCCTCACGGGCCCGTCGAAATGCGCAGTGCGTGCATGGCGGGACGCTACAGTGGCCACGGGTTGGGGTGGTAGACTGACACGTATGACGCCACTGTATGACTCTGAACGACTGGGCAATCTGTGGAAGACGAAAGGGTTTGAGAAATGGGACATGATTGGGATTAGTACTGTGGGGGACCTTTGGACACGTGGCGCGGTTAAGTCCTTTGAATCACTAAAGCTGGAATACCGGCTTGATGATAGGGAGCACTTCCGATACATGCAGGTGAGACATGCCTTGTCCTCTGTCTTCCCCTCTGGTACGGACGTTCCGCAGTCCTCCCCGCTGGAGGATCGAGTTCTAGATGGCCACGTCCCAGACAGTACCATTTCTTTGATTTATAAGAAGCTTATAAATAACAGAGCTGACCAGCTCGAGAAGCTCCGGGCTGCCTGGACTGCTGACGGTCTCGAAATTGATGACGAGGACTGGCAGTCCGCTTTGTCCTCCCCTAAGGAGGTGGCTATTCCTGCTAGACTTCGCTTTGTTCAATTGAAAATCCTTCATCGTGTGTACCTCACTGGAATGCGACTGGTGCGAATGGGTCTGGCTACAGACGGACGCTGCAAGCGTGGCTGTGGAATGGATGGTACCTTTCTTCATGTTATGTGGGAATGTCCAATCATTGTAGCGTACTGGTCTAGGGTGCATGATGTTATGAGTCGTGTCACGGGGGTCCTATTGCTCCCTGAGGCGCGTCGCTGTCTGCTGAATGTGTGGGAACCGACTGATTGTACTGCTGCCCAGACACTTTGGGTCACCCTAGGCAATATGATCGCTAAGAGGGATATTGCGCAGCTCTGGGGCTCCCCTAGACCACCAGTTCTGAGTGCCTGGAAAGAAAACATGGACTGGTCCATGTTCCGAGAGAAGACGGTATATGAGGCCCGGGGGCGTCCAGGGAAATGGTCCAGAGTTTGGGCTCCCTGGAATACCTACCGTGGAGACATCTGTTCACCTCCACTTGAGTACGAGATCCCCCTCCCCTCCTCTCCGTGATTTACGTTCCTCTCCTCTACTTACCACATGCCTTGCCCTCTTGCGCGCGTCACCCCCCCCTTGCCTTCGACATTTCTCCTGCATCAATTCCCCTCTCCCCCGCCTCCAGCAACCCTTGCCACTATGATACCATGTGTTTGTCTGTTTGTGTTCACTTCAACAAAAACATTAAATTAAACCTTTCGTATCCTATTGTATGATACTGTGCTCTCGCCGACAATGTTGATGTAATGGATCGCTCCAGCAACGGACTGCCTTATAATCCACTTTTCGCTTAGCCTGTCTTTGTCATAGCGGCCGGCCCTGCGGGGTTGTAGGCAGACGCTGTGTACTGTGCATTTGTAAATAAAGGTTTTAAAAAAAAAAAAAAAAAAAAATCAAGCATGCAGCTGAAGCACCAAGCTAGTGCCAACTGCACTGACTAAGCAAAGGATAAACAAACAAAATGCGGCTGGCCCCGGTTCAGCACCTCAGTTTCTAAATATAATTTTTTGGGGGAAAAAGTCTGTGCAACAGCTTCCAAGGTTTGCCACACGTTTACTCCGCAGGAAACCAGATCAATGTTTTCATAAAGAGAAGGAAGGTGCACTAGAAAGAAGTCAGTTAGTTCCAAATGTATCCAAAATAATATACTTTATTATAGCAGTAGTTTAAAATTGGACATCAGCCAACGTGTTTCGTTCAGAATGGAACTTCGTCAGGGCTCCAATATCTTAAACACGATTCGATTATGTTGTGTGCATGGTTCAGTATTTTGCCAGAAGTAAAAACTATTGGACTACTACTACTCCAGTGTCCCATAACCATTCACAATTGATGGCCCAAATTATCTGCCCAATTCCTCCATGCACCAAGGAAGGTATATCACAAGGAGTAATTGTTTTCAACATTTCAGAATCCCAAGGGCCAGTGTAGCGGCCAATCGTCCTGATCAATGTAGATTCCCACACGATCGGTCCCTCATTCAATTTTGAAATAGTTTTTACTTCTCATGAACCAAGGCCTTTATTTACCTTGAATGAACTTTTGGCAAACCTGACTTCTTTCTGGTGCACCTTCCATCTTTTTATGCACTGACTAAGCAGTCTGCAATGTCCAGCCCAGAAAAGAGGATATATTTTGCAGTATCCTGACCATCCCGGCTGGTTTGAACCAGGTTTGCCTGGAATTGCTCCATGACTGCCGATAAAATCTTGTCAACCACGTCCCAAAAAGCATTGGAATTTCTCCCCAGCAAACAGCTGGCACTGACTGATTAGATGGCTAGGCTGGCCTGGCGTTGTCCTCCGGTGCCAGGAGCTTTGGGTACAGCATTGATATCAAAGGGACTGGCATGGCTTATGGTACCAGATTGGAAGTCAGCTCCAGTGTTAGAGTGGGACCTTACATGGGTTTGGGAGACACAGACAGTGCAGAAAGGGACCAGTCGGTGGTAACCTGCCTGAAGGCCTCCACGGATCTTTGGAGTCCAAAAGGATGGCAGAGGGAGCCACAAGAGTGGCAAAGATGCGCAACACAGCCTCTTTAAAGGCCTCAGTCTGTTGCAACATTGCTGATGGACACAGAAACCTGTGGTGCACCAGGATCAACAGCAAAATTGGCCCCTTGGTAGGTTACTGGGAATGAGATCAAGAGGCACCCTAAGATCCTTACTCCTTCTCAGGCTGAGGGAACTGGGATGAATCATCTTTAGCCTTCTTGTGCTTCCACGTTGACTTACCAGAAGACTTAGACCATGACGAAGATGTGTCATGTTAACAGCCTTCAGAGCAGGAACTTGTTTGCACCCTCATCTTCAAGTGGGAGCTGGCATCTGTGACGTCTTTCAGTGTACATCGACATCCAACTTGGCTTCATGTTCCTGAATCACCTTCATATTCATAAGGACACACTTCTGCAGGACTTGGATTCATGATTTGATCCCAAACACCAAGGCATAACGGGTGGGGGTCTGTCACAGACATCTATTTGTGACAGTCTCTCAATTCTGAACTTTTCTGAGAGGACATAATACCCTTGAACAAAAAAACATGGATTAAAAGAATTCTAAGGGGAGCTCCGGATCCGCATATGAAGGGGGAAAAGAAAGGAACTGACGTTGATGAGCCATGCTGGTTCCTATACATGGCTCCATCGTCAATTCCTGGATGGAACAAAGGGGCTGCAGAATCACGCATCGCCATCTACCAGCACGGTGAGCAATTCTGTTTAAATATTCTGGATCCTGTCTGGTGCATGGGAGTTCTAAGGTGAGGAATCTACAATTAGAAATATCCATCAGAAACTTAACTTCTTTTCCACAATAATTTTTTTTTGCTCAACATTTGTTTGTAAATGTATGTTGACTGCCTTCCCCAGCACTTTAAGGAACTAAAGAATGTTAGAAATTGGGAAGAAGTTTGCCAAGTAATAATCCCCGCTTCAAAAGATCTTTTAATAATGTCACTAATGAATGCAGCCAATTTTTTAGACTTCCTTTAATCACGTTGAGGGACAAGCAATAGGCTTTACTGTTTTAATGAAAGAAATTGTTTATTTCAGTGAGAAGTCCCGAAAAGAGAAAAGATATGGGCAAAGTGCTCTAAGACCACTTACAGTCGCCATGTTTAAATGTCCCACAATGCTGTCCAGGAGGGTTGGGGCAGGAAGAAGCCTGATGAAGCACCCTAGGTTTGGGCAGAGGTTCCTACCATCCATATCTTTCCACTCCCACTTAAAAACCCTGCACAATGGAGAGGCACTAGAGAAGAGACTGGGCTGGGGCTGCAACACCAGAATAATGCCCATCTGGAAGAGGAAGACCACTAAACCTCTACAAGGATAAACTTTGGGACTCTGAAACTTCAGCTGACACCCAGGACTAGGATGGGTTTCTCCAGGGCCAGTGATACTGGCCATCTTATGCCCCCGAGGAATAGTTGGAGGAATGGACAAGCTGGGAGGAAGCCTGGAGGGTTTTCCTGGCACTTCTATGGACTGGCACCTGATTCTGTGACACACAAGTGCCCTGCAAGTAGCCATGAGGCTCTGGGACCTGGAGAGTGTGAGAGGGAGGGTGTGTTGCTTGTTGGCTTTAGAGAGTCTGTGAAAGACACCCCCAAAAAAGGAGAGAGCAGACGAGACATACAGGCAAAATTACACACCTCAACAAAAGTAATCTTTATAGACTAGGAGACCTGAAAAATTTCTTTGTTGGCTAGAGTCAGGAGCAAAGCAAGACCAAGATCATGAAACACGGTCTTAAGGGGCTAGAGAAACAGGCCTGGAAATCGCAGTTCCCGGAGCTGGCAGACTGTGCAGAAAAAGAGCAAGTAATGCTCTGCTGTGTTCTTCAAATTGTCCTAGAGAGGGCCAAGTCCACAGGGGTCGGCACACCCTCCAATAATGTATTTTTAATGGGAAGGGGAGTGTGTGGGGTGACCACCCCAGAGTCATCCACGGACCGAGGGGCCTCATCCCTGGGGCCAAAAGCAATGGAAAAGCGAGCATGGAACAGAGAGCACAAATCAGAGCGCGTGCACACGGGTGGGACAGATAAATTGTTGGTTCCTTCACTGGTACTAAAAGCAGTGTGAGCCAGCCGGGCAACCACCAGAGGCCAAAGGGGCAGAGTCAGCCAGGCGAAGAACCACCAGATGCCAAGGGGTTATTGAGGTTTTTCCCCTGTGATCTTCATAAAAAAAGCCTGTAGGTGCCTTGGTGGGACTGGGTCAATTGGAACAAAAAGAAAACAAGGAGTAAGGTACCATATGACCAAAAAGCATTGCCTTCGAGACTATTGCCTCTGGCTTTTCCTGTTGTTCCAGTAGAGTGGAATTATTTGGTGTGGAGTGTAATTATGCGGTCCAGTGTGGAATTATGTGGTGTGGGGTGGAGTTAAGTGGTGTGGGGTGGAATTGTGTTGTGTGGAATTGTGTGGCATGGCATTGCTGCCTTGATTGGAATTATGTGGGGTTGACATTTGTGGAGTGTATTTATGTTGAATGGTATGGAGTGAAATTATGTGGACTGAAAGTATGTGGCATGGAGTGGAATTATGTGGAGTGGCATTGTGGAGTAGCATATATTGGAATTGTGTGGTGTGGAGTTGAATTATGTTTTGTACAGTGAAATTATGTGCTGTGTGGTGAAATTATGTGCTGTGTAGTGGAATTATGTGGTGTGGAGTTGAATTGTGTAGCATAGATATGTGTTGCATTGAGTGGAGCTTTGTGGAGTGGAATTGTGTTGTGTGGAGTTGAATTGTGTGGAACTTTGTGCCATTGAGTGGAATTATGTCAAGTGGAATTATGTGGCATGGAGCGGAGTTGAATGGTGTGGAGTGCAATTATGTGGTCTGGAGTGGAACTATGTGGGTTGGAATCATATGCTATGGTGTGGATTGGAATTTTGTGGAGTTGAATGATGTGGTATGGAAGGGAATGGAATTATGCTTCATGGGGAGCATTTACATGGAGTGGCATTGAGTAGTGTGGAGTGGCACGGAGTAAAGTTGAATTATAGGGCATATGTTGAATTATATTGTGTGGATTACAGTTATGTGGTATGGAGTGGGATTATGTGGGCTTGTGGAATTGTTTGGCGTGGAATTGTTTGGCATGGAATTGTGTGGCATTGAATAGAATTGTGTGTAGTGGACTTATGTGGCATGGTGTGAAGAGGAATTATGTTGATAGTAATTATGTGGTATGGAGTGTACTGGAATTACATGGAGTGGGAATGTGAGCAATGGAGTGTACTTATAAGGAGTGGTATTGTGTGTCATGGAGTGCCATGGAGTGGAGTGAAATTCATGCAACTCATTTTTAATCCTTTTTTTATTGTGAGTAACATTTTTCTCCTCCCTCTTTGGGTAACCAGGAGGGGTGTTTGAGATGTGTGCCACATGCAACCGGGTTAGATAGGACCCACACATACAACATTTGTCGGAACTTGTTCGGGTTTTGGTTCCTCCATTTATATAGGAAAGTTGCCGTTGAGTGGGCAAATTGGTGAGAACCTGCCAATCGCTTCCTGGTGGTTGCTTACATGAGGCACTTCCTATATTTTTCCACTTATACTCAGTTTCATGTTTTGGTTTACCCTGAGGCACTGGACCTAATCTTTAAAAACACAAACACACATACTGGGGATGTTCCTAGATAAATACGGAAATTGTTCCGGCCCTTAATATAAAATAGGAGGATCCCATGTACTGAGTAATAGGTGTGTGACATGTATCATGGGCTTTGATTTTAAGTGAAGTTTTGAGTGGAGTGCACCATTGGCGTTGTTCCCTCTAATGCTCCTTGTGTAGATAGCAGAGCTTGTCTGCCCAATATCAAAGAACTATAGGTATTTGTCACTTGTGTCACAAGAGCTTGCATGTTGCTTTTGTTATATTTTTCATCTGGTTCTATAGAAAATCTTAAGATTATACAATTAAATTGAACATGTCATGTATTTATTTGTTGACAAATTTCTACATATAACTTTAAGGCTGTCGTCAATTGTTTTACGGAGAAATATGTCATCTTGCTTCCCTGTTTGAATTCCCCAAAGGCAGAGCATCCCATTGCATAAATAAATAACGTCAGCGTTTGAACTGGGAAGCTCTGTTTTTGGGGACTTCAAACACAGAAGCAAGATCTGCAGTCTGATATCTGCAAGCAAGCCAGTGGACGGTATATGGTGTAATGGCCAAAGCTACCGACATTGGAGCCGGGGGGACCAGCACTGGCCGATTTGACATTTGGGCAAACCATTTAATCTTCCTGTGGGTATTTGGTAAAATATTGAGTTTTAAATATCAAGGGAAACATATAGGAAAAATATATTGTGATACAAATATATTGTGATGCAGAAATATTGTTGTCATGAATATTGTTTTTTTTCAGGTAAATAATATCATTTTTTAAGAATATTGTTGTTGTAATTGTCATTTTCAATAATATCACCGTAAAAAATATCATTGTTTACTTTTCTTAATGTGTTTTAGTTCATATTTTAATGTAATGTGTCATTATTGTTTGTAGAATTGTTAAGAATATTTTTAAATATAGTTTGTAATTTTAAGTGGGATATAATGTAATTGTTAATAGTAATTTATAGTGTTGTAGTGTTTTGGTAGTAGTTTTGTAGGGGTATAGAGTGGGAAATTAATTAAGTAATAATTAATTAGCCATGAATTATTAATTTATTATGAATTATTTCATTGACCTAATTATGTAATGTTTTTAATATTTATATTTTTTAGTTATATTTTATATGTGGGCTGCTGGGATTGTAGGGGTATAAGGTGGACAGTTAATTAGGTAACAATTAATTAACAATTAATGATTAATTGATTATTCATTATTTAATTGATAATTATATAAATTGTGTCACAACTTTATATATTAGTTGCATTTTAAGTGCGGGCTGCTGGGTTTGTAGGGGGGTATTGTGGGGCATTAATAATGTAATAATTAACAAATACTTATTAATATCTAATTAATTAGCTAATGGATGATCAATTATGTATATTGACTTATACTTATTTATTTAGTTAGTTGTATTGTAAGTGTGGGCTGCTATGTTTGTGGGGTTACAGTGTGAAAAGTTAATTAAGTAATTAATAAATACATTTTTTTAATTATAATGAATTAACTTTTTAATAATTATGTATGATACCCTCTCGGTCTGCAGTGACGCGTGAAGCCAGCAACTTTGGACTTTCGTACTAAAATACAGCACGTCACCCCCTCAAGCTAATGCATTACCACAGTGTTTCACCTACTGCATGGGGAGAGAGGCTGTAGATTGCACTACAGAGGAATCAACTGGTTTCAATTTTAATATCTGTTCTCCTAGGATTCGTAGCTGGTGGTGAGTGAAGTCAGGATGCCAACAGTATTTGGGACACCACTTGGTGTATAGTTGAACCCCTCACTGAATGGGCCACCACATTGGACTCCAGTTACCAGCATGTAGCGAGTCTAAGGCCAGTGCGAGGAACATCGCAGTGAAGCAGAGGATGAGCTGAAAACATCTTATCAATGGGAGTGGCTACAGTACCACCATGTGATTTAAATCAGCTCCAGGTGCAAAAACTGGCTTTGAAATGAGGCACTGATGAAAGCCTATGCGGCTGAAACGCGTCTGCCACGGTGTTTCTAGAATCATGCATACCACACGCTGCAATGAATTGCTAAAATAAAATCAGTTGTTTAAAATCCTGTGTATGTGTCGGACTCATTTGGATCTGAGTGAGTATTGGACTGTATGTTTTGACCAGAAGGAGGCACTGGTCTCCGACAACCCCTCTCAGTCTGGAGTGACTTGTGAAGCCAGAAACTTTGGACTTTCGTACTAAAATACAACGCGTCACTCCCCCGAGCGGATGCATTACTCAGTGTTTCACCTACTGCATGGGGAGAGAGGCTGTAGATTACACTACAGGGGAATCAACTGGTTTCAATTTTAATATCTGTTCTCCTAGGATTCGTGGCTGGTGGTGAGTGAAGTCAGGATGCCAACAGTATTTGGGACGCCACTTGGTGTATGGCTGAACCCCTCACTGAACGGGCTACCACATCGGACTCCAGTTACCAGCATGCAGTGAGTCTAAGGCCAGCACGAGGAACATCGCAGTGAAGCAGAGGAGGAGCTGAAAACATCTTATCAATGGGAGTGGCTACAGTACCACTGTGTGATTTAAATCAGCACCGGGTGCAAGAACTGACTTTGAAACAAAGCACTGACGAAAGCCAATGCGGCTGAAACACATCTGCCACGGCATTTCTAGAATCATGCATACCAATGAATTACTGAAATAAATCCAGTTGTATATATATATATATATATATATATATATATATATATATATATATATATATATATATATATATATTCACTGAAAAAACCATAGGTTATAGACCATATATAGTTAGGAATTAGCATTTACAAAACCTTGAAAATTCACTGAAAAAACCATAGGTTATAGACCATATATAGTTAGGAATTCGCATTTACAAAACCTTATTTTACTCACACAAAACCATTGAAATTCCATATATAGTTAGTTGCACTAACTATATATCGCGCACCCGCAATCCACTGCTGATGATGTCACATATTACATCATTCATGACATGGTCAGTGACATCACTGATGACATCACTGATGACATCTCAAATGACATCACTGATGACATCACTGATGACATCTCATTTGACATTACTGATCACATCACTGATGATATCATTCATGTGATAATACGATGAACCTCTTCAGACTCTAATACAGAGGTCTTCAATCTGTGGGGCGCGACCCCCAGGGGGGTCGTGGAGTCCTGGGAAGGGGGTCGCCGATTCTGTCAGAGTGCAGTTCCTGGCGTCGGGCTGATTGAGGGTGCTCACGGCGGAGGCCTTATTCACACCAAGGTGTGAAAAACATTAAAGCCTCATTAACAAGTAAAGGTCTTTTGAAGACCTGTGAAGCACTCTGGTGTGCCTTTGTATATGTCCCTGAGGCTGTTTCAGCAGGGCTCACATACACGAGCTGGGGGAGGAGGCTGTAGCCCTTTGAGTTCAATGGACTTCGCTGTGGAGTTTATTTTAATTTGTAACGTTTTATATAGCGCTAGTTTAACCTGTAGGTATCTTAGTGTGCCAGTGGAATGGTGGCTGCTGGTCTCGCCTGCTTTCTGCCACCTCTCCTGGGTCCCAACCCCCCCCCCGCACTCCGTTGTCTGCATTTTCGCACACCCCTGCCCGCATTCTGCTGTCCTTGGATGGATTTCGCACCACCCTCCCCCTGCCAGCACTCCGCTGTCCGTGATTTTTTGCCCCCCCGCCCCCTCCCGCCCGCATGATAATTGGGATTTCTGTGTGAGAATGACAACACTCGTTTGAAACAAACAGACATGGAGAAAACCTTTCAATCATCCTTTGGATTGTCTGTTGCATGACATTACCTGCAAAAGGGGTGAGTGAAACATGTGTGGTCCTTTTGCAAGCCTCTCCGCATTATAACTGGGGGTGTTCAAAGTCTGCTTAACTTCCTTTGCACAATTATGCGAAATTTCAGCAATTGTGTTCGGAATTCAAAACTGGCATTTGATGATGTTTGTAGCTTTAGACAGGAAGATGCATTTTGTGCATAAAAAAGTGTTAATTAAACACGAACATTAGCTGCCCGCACTCTGTCATTCGGGTTGTTCACATGCATACGTGTGTGTGTGTGTGTGTACGTGTGTGTGTGTGTGTGTACGTGTGTGTGTGTGTGTGTATGTGTGTGTGTGTGTGTGTGTGTATGTATATATATATATATATATATATATATATATATATATATATATATATATATATATGGATAGATGTGTGAAAAGGTGGGTGGGTGATGGATGGATGGATGAAAGGGCGGATGGATGAAAGGGCGGATGGATGGATGAAAGGTTGCATGGATGGATGTGTGAAAAGGTGGGGGATGAATGGTGGGTGGATGGATGGATGAAAGGGTGGATGGATGAAGGATGAATGTATGTAAGGATTGAAGGATGAAAGGGTGGGTGGATGGATGGATGGATGTATGGATGGAATGAAGGATGGATGGAAGGATGGATGTGTGAAAAGGTGGGTGGATGAATGATGAGTGGATGTATGTAAAGATGAAAGGGTGGATGGATGAAGGATGGATGGATTTGTGAAAAGGTGGATTGAGGATGGATGGATGGATGAAAGGGTGGATGGATGAAGGATGGATGGAAGGATGAAAGGGTAGATGGATGGATGGAAGCAAGTAAGGATGAAGGAAGGAAGGATGGATGGATGTAAGGATGAAAGGATGGATGTGTGGGTGGATGAATGATGAGTGGATGGATGAATGATGAGTGGATGGATGAATGATGAGTGGATGTGAATGATGAGTGGATGGATGTAAAGATGAGTGGATGGATGTAAAGATGAGTGGATGGATGTAAAAATGAAAGGATGGATGGATGGATGGATGAAGGATGGATGGATGGATGGATGTGTGAAAAGGTGGATGGATGGATGGATGGATGAAAGGAAGGGTGGATGGATGAAGGATGGATGTATGGATGAAAGGGTGGATGGATGTATGGATGGAATAATGAAAGGATGGATGAATGATGTATGGATGGAAGGATGAAAGGGTGGATGGATGAAGGATGGATAAAAGGGTGGATGGATGAAGGATGGATAAAAGGTTGCATGGATGAATGATGGATGGATGTGTGAAAAGGCGGGTGGATGAATAATGGGTGGATGGATGGACGGGTGGATAGGTAAAGGATGGATGCATGGATGGAAGGATGAAAAGATGGATGGATGATGGATGTATGGATGGAAGGAAGGATGAAAGGGTGGATGGGTGAAGGATGGATGGATGTGTGGAAGCGTGGGTGGATGAATGATGGATGAATGATGGATGGATGGATGGATGTGATGAGGTCTAACAGGCGCATTTATGGTTGTAGATAGTTGTTGATGATGAGGAGTACCAGTTTCTAAAATCTTTTGTCGGAAGGGGGTCCTTACGCCTAAAAAGGTTTTACAAGGGGGTCCTGGCTTCAAAAAGTTTGAAGACCTCTGCTCTAATATAACCTTAGATACAATCAGTGTAAACAGACACTCACAGACTGTCACTCATCCATGGAGTTACTCACACACCTAGTCAGTCATGCAAAGAATCAATCACACCTCCATTTCCTCAACTATACAGTTATACAAACTTTACTTATTCAAACATATACTAACACATATTTACTCTCTTATACAATCCCTGATACAAGTTCACAATGATCCATACAGCCACTCACACATTCACTGGCTCTTATGCACAGTTATTTATATATGTCAACTCTCACATGTACTGTGTTTTACATATGTACTTACTTTGACATGTAGCACTGAGATATCCATTCACTCACCAATACACTCATGCACACAGTCAACCGCCCATACAGCTGTTTCCACATGCACTTTTGAAACCATACATCTAGTGAATCAACTGCTCACACATCTATGCACAGAGTCATACACCTCCCAGCCACCCACACACACACTCAGTCTCCCATACAAATACTTGGGCAACCAATCAATAACCCATATAGTTACTCATATAGCTACTTATCAACACATGCAACAGTTTACAGAACAACAGACATAATGATGCACAAATTAAGACAGTTTAGTCACTAACCCATGCACTCAGTGAGACACATTTAATCACTCACTCATACAGTCAGTCATGCACCTACTAAATCCTTCATCCAGACACTTATACATCCACTCATTCTTCAATATGTAAGACATATTTTAACTTTACAGAAACATACAGTCACTGGATGTTGTCATCAGTGATGTCATCAGTGATGTCATTTGAGATGTCATCAGTGATGTCATCAGTGATGTCACTGACCATGTCATGAATGATGTAATATGTGACATCATCAGCAGTGGATTGCGGGTGCGCGATATATAGTTAGTGCAACTAACTATATATGGAATTTCAATGGTTTTGTGTGAGTAAAATAAGGTTTTGTAAATGCGAATTCCTAACTATATATGGTCTATAACCTATGGTTTTTTCAGTGAATTTTCAAGGTTTTGTAAATGCTAATTCCTAACTATATATGGTCTATAACCTATGGTTTTTTCAGTGAATTTTCAAGGTTTTGTAAATGCTAATTCCTAACTATATATGGTCTATAGCCTATGGTTTTTTCAGTGAATATATATATATACATACATATATAAACATATATCATCTGTATATCTATATAAATACAAACATAAATGCATGCATACATATACTTATATGCATACAGATGCATGTTATTTACATGAAAGTTGAAAAAACACTAATAAAAGCAAAGCTAAAAAGCCACCTCATTACAAACAGAATGGCTTTAACTTAAACGAGGGCGAGATCTATTGCATTTTCAATGCTTGTTTACTTTGGTTCCATCAAGAAGGCATTCAGATGTGTCACACATTTGCCATAAATTCTGAATGTTAGCACTCTAGTTGCACATTAGATCACTGTAGTAAAGCTACTGCTCACCAGGGACGTCTGCTGCTGGTATTCAAAGTGCATGTTTCAGTCTGCATGTCAGAATTTTTTTAATGAAATAGAAGAGGATTTGAGAAGTCACTCAAAATGATCCCTAATTTTTCTTTCTGAAGCACTAATCATACTTTCTATGGCAAAATTAACCCCCTCATGTTGTTCCTTTTTAAATTGAGTGTTTTCAGACTTACCACTTCATTCCAATCAAGATGGCTTCTGGTGTGCCATACTTTTGTCATAAGTAAGACTGTTAGCGCTCTAGTTGTTCTTTAGAACACTCTGGGACATTCTGTCATTGGGCTATACTTGGGGTACATCTGGGTGATATTTGGGCTACATTTAGGCTCTTTTGTCTCTGGTGGCCATCTTGGGAGACTGTATGTCAGAATTTTTTAATGAAATTGAAGAGGGTTTGAGAAGTCACTCAAAATGTGCCCTAATTTTTCTTTCTGCAGCACTAATCATAATTCATATGGCAAAATATACCCCCTCATTTTGTTCCTTTTTAAATTAAATGTTTTAAGAGTTACCACTTTATTCCAATCAAGATGGCTTCAGGTGTGCCATACCTTTGTAATAAGTAGGACTGTTAGCGCTCTAGTTGTTCTTTAGAACACTCTGGGACATTCTGTCATTGGGCTATACTTGGGCTACATCTGGGTGATATTTGGGCTACATTTGGGCTCTTTTGTCTCTGGTGGCCATTTTGGGAGACTGCATGTCAGAATTTTTTAATAAAATAGAAGAGGATTTGAAAAGTCACTCAAAATGTGCCCTAATTTTTCTTTCTGCAGCACTAATAATACCTTCTATTGCATGATATACCCCCTCATTTTGTTCCTTTTTAAATTAAATGTTTGAAGAGTTACCACTTTATTCCCATCACGATGGCTCCAGGTGTGCTATACCTTTGTAATAAGTAGGACTGTTAGCGCTCTAGTTGTTCTTTAGAACACTCTGGGACATTCTGTCATTGGGCTATACTTGGGCTACATCTGGGTGATATTTGGGCTACATTTGGGCTCTTTTGTCTCTGGTGGCCATTTTGGGAGACTGCATGTCAGAATGTTTTAATGAAATAGAAAAGGATTTGAGAAGTCACTCAAAATGTGCCGTAATTTTTCATTCTGCAGCACTAATCATACTTTCTATGGCAAAATATACCCCCTCATGTTGTTTCTTTTTAAATTAAATGTTTTAAGAGTTACCACTTTATTCCAATCAAGATGGCTTCAGGTGTGCCATACCTTTGTAATAAGTAGGACTGTTAGCGCTCTAGTTGTTCTTTAGAACACTCTGGGACATTCTGTCATTGGGCTATAATTGGGCTACATCTGGGTGATATTTGGGCTACATTTGGGCTCTTTTGTCTCTGGTGGCCATTTTGGGAGACTGCATGTCAGAATGTTTTAATGAAATAGAAAAGGATTTGAGAAGTCACTCAAAATGTGCCCTAATTTTTCATTCTGCAGCACTAATCATACTTTCTATGGCAAAATATACCCCCTCATGTTGTTTCTTTTTAAATTAAATGTTTTAAGAGTTACCACTTTATTCCAATCAAGATGGCTTCAGGTGTGCCATACCTTTGTAATAAGTAGGACTGTTAGCGCTCTAGTTGTTCTTTAGAACACTCTAGGAGGCTGCAGTAGAACACAAAGGAATCAACTGACAGTCTCTGTCCTTGTTGGATGTACATGTTTTACTGAGAATGTCAGACTTCATTTTCACAAGACTGAGAAAGATAATGTGAATTTACAGAAAATATGCTTTCAGTTTAGCTTATAGATCCCCTTCCAAACCACTGTGGGAAAATCATGAGATATTAGTTTTCTTTCAAACAATATTCATGATATCACAGCAGAAGGTCTTTTCACATGGTAAAATCACCTTAGAACCCACCACAATTCCTAAAACGAGTATGGTACCATCAACAAATGATTTATAATGTAACTAAAGTCCTAAAACCCTCTATTAACTACAATGCTTTTTAATGAGGTGCTATCATGTATATTGGTCCCAAGATGGCTGCCAACACTTCTTGGATGAAGTGCTGACAGCCAATCAGATCAGATGTGTGGTTAGGCTCCGCCCAGATATATATCTTTTTTTGAACCTAAATTACTCAAAATCCACTGGAGCACATATATTGAGACCTAGCAAAGGCACATCGGGCTAACAGTCCCTAAAATTTTGCCAAGTTTCGTGCAAATCCATTCAGCCGTTCGAGCTAAAAGTGAGGCCAACCGCCCTACGGAAATTAACATGGGAAAAACGTGTTTTGGGACCCCCCTTTTTTCTCGGCCCCCCCTTGACGAAACCCCCCCAAATTGTCAGGGGCTGCTCAGAAACAAAATGTGCCATTTTCCTGAAAATTTCAGCCGATTCCGTCCACAAACGCCAAAGTTATTAGACATAGAATTTTCAAAAATCCCATAGAGAAAAAATCCTAACTATATATACCTACTGGCGACCGCCAGTAGGTAATATATATATATATATATATATATATATATATATATATATATATATATATATTCACTGAAAAACCCATAGGTTTTACAGATGTTATAGTTAGGAATTAGCATTTAAAAAACCTTAGAAATTCACTGAAAAAAACATATATTTCAGGGACGTAATAGTTAGTTGGACATTTGACTCATATAAAACCAGAGAAATTCGCCAGTTATAGTTAGTTGAGCTAACTATAACTCGCACGCCAGCAATGTACTGCTGATGACGTCACATATTACATCACTCATGACATGGTCAGGGACATCACTGATGACATCCCTGATGACATCTCAAATGACATCACTGATGACATCATCCACTGAATGTGTGTTTCTGTAAAGTTTAAATATTTTTCATATACATCTATGCCAAGGTGTATTGAATAATGAGTGGATTTACAAGTGCCTGAATGGATTATTTAGTAGGTGTGTGACTGACTGTATAAGTGAGTGATTAAGCATGTCTTGCTGAATGCATGGGTTAGTGACTAAACTGTGTGAAAGTCTGTATTAGTCTCTCAGTTGGTGTGTAAGCGGCTACATGAGTTGGTGAGTAGCTACATGAGTTTCTATATAGGTTATTGATTTGTTGTCTGAGCATCTGTATGGGTGGGTGGGGGGTGTGACTTTGTGCATAGGTGTGTGAGTGATTCACTGAGTGTATGGGTTCAAGAGTGCATCTGTGAAAGTCTGTATGGGTGTGTGAGTGTGTGTATGGGTGTGTTAGTGAGTGAATGAATGTCTCAGTGGTATATGTGTGAGTAACTACATATGTTTTAAGGCAGTATATGTGAGTGTTGGAGTATATAAATGACTATATGTGACAGTAAGTTATTTGAAGAGTGGGTGCATAAATGAGTGTCTGCTTGTATCAGTGATTGTATAATACAGTAAGTATGTGTTAGTATCTACATAAATAAGCGATGTGGTGTGTATAAATACATCAGTTGGTGTGTATAACTGTATACATGAGTAAATGAGTAATTAATTCAGTCTTTGAATGACTGACTAGGTGTGTGAGTAACTCTATGGATGAGTGGTAGAGTGTGGCTGTATGTCCAGGTATATGAGTACATATTATAGTACTGTATTGATGAGTAACTGTATGTATAAGTCACTAGATGTGTGTATAGACCTAGGAAATAGTTGGTGGTATGTAGTATCTGGCATTGTTGTGTGTATGGTTTCAAAATAGTAGTCTGTATTTTAGAGTGGGTGTTTCAAAGTTGATATCAAAGCATCAGTATGTGCATCAGATTATCACGTGGATGATGTCATCAGTGATGTCACTGACCATGTCATGAGTGATGTAATATGTGATGTCATCAGCAGTATTTGCGGGCGCGCGAGTTATAGTTAGCTCAACTAACTATAACTGGCGAATTTCTCTAGTTTTATGTGGGTCAAACGTCCCTGAAACCTATGGTTTTTTCAGTGAATTTCTAAGGTTTTTTAAATGCTAATTCCTAAATATAACGTTTGTAAAACCTATGGTTTTTTCAGTGAATTTCAAAGGTTTTTTAAATGTTAATTTCATATTTTAATGTTTCTAAAACCTATATTTTTTCAAATATTTTTTTAAATATTTTGGAACTTTATTATACATCTTTTTTTTTTACTTTAAAAATTATGTAATGTTTTACATCTTCCCCAAAAAATATGTATATATTTTTTTGAGGGGAAGAAAACTGCACTCCCATACCGGAAGTGTACCAAGCTCCATCACCACACGAGTCCTATCCGCCATATTGCTAAACTCGTAAATGATGAGCATTTCGTATCCGACGACTTTGTGCACGGCGTCCTGCGTAACATCATATACGCATGAAGTCACCCCAGGTGCTACTTTGGTATCCGACGGGTGCGCAGTACCAAGCCACGTCTGACATCATGTACATAAGGGGTCGCGCCCGCTGCGCTTTGCGTATGCAACAAGTACACGTTTCCAGGCCCTGTGTTACATCACAGACGTATAGTATCGCGCTGGGTATGCCATTCTCTTTTTTTTGTCTCAAAAGTATATCTAAATAACTTTAAACAAAATATGAGTGCAAGCGATAATCTAAAATGTTTTAAACATTTATATATTTCTAACTGTAATAAACTTATATTATGATAAATATATTTTGTCAAAATCGCGTCGGGTGCAGCCTCCTTGCATGCTCGGTGCGCGATTGCCATGTGACAATAAAAAAAACATTTGATTGGTTCATAACATTTCCCATTGTAACAGTTGCGCGACCTGACCCATTTTACACATTCTCTCTACAGCGTTTGATGAGAGACACCTCTTCTGCTTAGAAAGCTTCTTTGAAAAGTGTTTTCCTGTATACACTTATCGTATACGACAGACAACATGCAACGATCATCTTGATCAATATTCATGCTCTGTACATTAGCCTTCCATGTGTGATTGCCATGCATCTCAAACGTTCCATCAAAAAATAAATATGTTTTACACAATCCTCTGGTGTGTGTGTGTGCACATTATTGTGCTCCCTTTCGGCCTGGGTATTCGTGGCTCTAAGAAGTATCAGGAGCCATGGGCAGAATGCACATCCTAGATCACATGTGACAAACAGTAAACAGCAATGTGTAGATTTCTTTTGTTGTACGCTCTGTTGTCAGGCTTTACCAATATAATAGTGTGTTATATGTGAGACTTTCAGATTCACATTTGACATACATTGCTTCACTGTAATGAGTGTTATCACTGTGTATGACGTAGCCTCACTGCTGATCCTCCCTGCATCCGAGCCCATTCACATGTGTACGCTTCGCGATAGCAACACTTTCAATAATACCGCACATTTGAATTTTTGAATTTGAATTTTTAAGAATTTGTAAAGCGCGCGTTCACAATGCAGTTTCATGGCGCTAGAGGGGTTCCTGGGCATGAAGAAAAGAGAGGGTTATAGGCTGAACGCCTGCTGGAACAGGAAAGTCTTGAGGGCCCTACGGAACTCCATGTAGGAGGGAGAGAGTCTGATGTGGGGCGGAAGGGTGTTCCAGAAGGTGGGCGCAAGAACCGTGAATTTCTGGCCTCCCGATCTTTATTTCTTGAAACGGGGGATGACTAGTAAGGATTTGGTAGATGAGCGAGGATCTCTAGAGGGGCAGTAGTTGGTGATGGCAGAATTGATAAACGCAGGAGCCGTGCCCGTCCGGGCTTGAAAAGTAAGGCAACCAAGTTTGAAAAGGGCCCGTTGTTTGATGGGAAGCCATTGGAGAGCAATGAGGAGGGGTGACGAGTGATGAAATATAGAAAGGCCGTGTACCAGGCAGGCTGCCTGGTTCTGCACCAGCTGGAGGCGTTGGAGTGCATAGGCGGGAGCACCATTATAAATAATGTTCCCATAGTCGATTTTGGATAAGACCTTGGCCATTACGATTAGTTTAAGTGCAGTGGGAGAGAAAAACCGAGATACTTTCCTAATGATACGAAGGGTAAAAAAACAGGAAGATACTACAGAACTAATGTGGGAGTGCAGAGTCAAGTGATGATTAAGTGTGATGCCAAGGGTCTTAACGGAATGAGAGGGGGTGGGGGGTGGGCCAAGGGAGGGGGGGCCAGAATGAGGAGGACGTAGGGCTGCCACCAGTCAAAATCAGCTTAGTTTTATCCGGGTTGAGTTTCAGATGGTTAGCATTCATCCAATCCCGGATAAAAAGCATGACCGACTGGAAGGCAGTGACACCTGATGAGGGAGAGGAGAAATTGAAGATGAGTTGGAGGTCATCAGCGTAGTTGTAGACTGTGACCTCCATTTGCTGTAGTGCAAAAATAAGAGGGAAGATGTAAAGGTTGAATAAAAGGGGAGAAAGAGAGGAGCCTTGGGGGACACCGCATTGCACCCTGCGCGGCGGGGCAGAAAATTCGGCCAAGTGGACGGCCTGGGTGAGGTCTGCTAGGAAGGAGCCTATCCAGGCCAATGCTTGTCCTCCTATGCCTGCCGCCTCGACACGGGACAAGAGAGTGGAATGGTCCACCGTGTCGAAAGCGGCGGACAAATCTAGGAGGACAAGGGCCTGAGGGGTATTAGTATCAAGCCCCTCCCTAAGTTGGCCCATGACCGAGATGACCACCTTCTCAGTGGAGTGGCGGGGGCGAAAGCCCATCTGGCAGGGTGCAAGGTAGTTGCTGTCCTCAATGAAGGTGCTGAGTACCTGGGTAGCATGGGACTCAGCTACCTTTCCCAGATAGGGAAGAAGGGATATCGGCGATAGTTTGCCGGGGAGGAGGGATCTGCCCCTAGTTTTTTTAGTATGGGGAGAATTTTGGCAGTCTTAAAAGTAACAGGGACAGAGCTGTGCGTAAAACAATCATTGAGAAGGGTAAGAGCGGGGTGGGCATTCGAGAAAGATCTGACGGAGAATGCGTGCCGGGCAGATGTCAGCTGGAGAGCCCGACTTAACGCGGCTGAGTAAAGGGGGCAAGGATTCTCTGGTGAGTGTGGGGATGGAGGTGAGGGACACATTATTGCCAGGAGGCTGGGGGTAGGAGAAAGTGAGTGAAGGGGGGGGGGGGGGGTTAGCTTTGATACAAGCTATTTTGTCAATGAAAAATTCATTGAGTGAGTCGCATAGAACCTGAGAGGGGGGGATCTTTGGCTGAGTTCTGTCCGAGGATGCCAGCTCGTGGACGGTGGCAAAGATCTCACGCGGCTGGCTTTCTGCAGCTAGAATGCGCTCTGAGAAATATTCTGTCTTAGCTGCCAAGATGGCTTGTTTGTATTCGCTAAGAATGGTGATGTAGTGTTGTTTCCGGGTTGTGCAATATGCTCTTCTCCAAGCTCGTTCAGCCTGCCGTAGCTCCAGTTTCTTGGATTCGAGACCAGGGCTGAACCACTTGTTGGCATTATGGGTGCGGTTGATGGTGATCCGCTTCAGGGGAGCCACTGGGTCGCAGGCTTTGGTAAGCCAGTGATCAAGGGTGGCAGCCTGGGAGTGTGGGGTCAGACCCGATAGATCCGGGCAGGTGGTGACTAACGAGTTACATAAGGATGGAATGTCGACTCGATTCCAATTCCTTACCCGGGTGTTTTTAGCGCAGGAGGGTGTAGTTTTTTGGCTCAGATCCAAGGAAAAAGCAAGCATGGAGTGATCGGACCATGGGCAGGGAGAGATGGTTGGAGCGGAAATCGGGATGTTTAGAGTCCAGATCTGATCAAGAATATGGCCCCGGATATGGGTAGGACATTGGACATGCTGGGTAAAGTTGAGACTAAGAAGCAGTTGCGTAAAGTCCTTGGATTTAGTATCCTCGGCGGGGCCAGTGGGCCAGAAATTAAAGTCTCCCAGCACGAGAACAGAAGCACTATTGACATGCGTGTCTGCGCATATCCACAACCTCGACAACGACATGTGATGTTCACCATTCAATCTTTTCAAACACCATCTCATTAACTATAGTTTCCACGCTCCCGACACATGCTACACTAATGTAAATTGCACACTCTGCAAGGTCAAAACTACAAAAGAAACACACATAAGTACACTTCCTGGCCAGACAGGAACTGAAGAACGCCCAGGTCCCTGGAATAATTATTCACACCCCTACGCTGGCGTGTGTGTGTGCACATTATTGTGCTCCCTTTCGGCCTGGGTATTCGTGGCTCTAAGAAGTATCAGGAGCCACGGGCAGAGTGCACATCCTAGATCACATGTGACAAACAGTAAACAGCAATGTGTAGATTTCTTTTGTTGTAAGCAATGTTGTCAGGCTTTACCAATATAATAGTGTGTTATATGTGAGACTTTCAGATTCACATTTGACATGCATTGCTTGACTGTAATGAGTGTTATCACTGTGTATGACGTAGCCTCACTGCTGATCCTCCCTGCATCCGAGCCCATTCACATGTGTACGCTTCGCGATAGCAACACTTTCAAAAATACCACACATCATTGCCATGCATGTCTGCGCATATCCACAACTTTGACAACGACATGTGATGTTCACCATTCAATCTTTTCAAACACCATCTCATTAACGATAGTTTCCACCCTCCCGACACCTGCTACACTAATGTAAATTGCACACTCTGCAAGGTCAAAACTACAAAAGAAACACACATAAGTACACTTCCTGGCCAGACAGGAACTGAAGAACGCCCAGGTCCCTGGAATAATTATTCACACCCCTACGCTGGCCTGGCGTACGCAAGCCCAGCCCACTTTGCGTACGTATAAATAGGATAAAGACGACGCCACATCGCCCAGTTCTTCCACACTGCCTCAGGTGATATGGCCGCATCCACCTCGCATATCACAATACGCAATAAAAAAAATGGATCCATGAGGTGTAAACAATCCTGGCAATCAACACAGGCTCTTAATTGTGAGCCCTACTGCCCGTCGTCTACGAAAGGGATCCATGAGGTGTACACTATCCTGCAATCAACACTCCATCTAAATTGTGAGCACTGCTGCCCGTAGTGTTTACTCACACAACAATAAGAGGAGGTAACCAGAGCTGCCTGGGTGCACAGAGCCTCCAACTGAGCGCGGTGCGGCAGGACAGGTGGGGTGCATCACCCTGGCTGCGCCGGTACGAACAAACGATGTTGCTGTGCGTAATGATGTGATCTCTGACCTCATTCAGTCTCATCTCTGTCTCATTTTAAAGACCTGCTGGACCGTACTGTAGGCCTGAGCCAGCAGGCAGCGCTGCCCTACAGGCACCTCTTGAGCGCGGTGCTGTGGGAGTGGTGGGATGCATCACCCAGAGTGCGCATGTGCGAATAAGCAATGTTGCTGTGTGTAATGATGTGATCTCTGACCTCCTTCGGTTACATCTCTTGCTCATTTTAAAGACCTGCTGTACCATAGTGTAGGCCTGATCCTACAGGCAGCGCTGCCCTACAGACACCTGTTGAGCGCGTTGCTGCGGGAGGGGGGGTGCATCACCCTGAGTGCGCACGTGCGAAAAAGCGATGTTGCCGTGCGTAATGATGTGATCCCTGACCTCATTCAGTCACATCTGTCTCATTTTAAGGACCTGCTAGTCCGTACTGTAGGCCTGAGCCAGCGGGCTTTGCTGCCCTACAGACACTTGCTGTCGGCGTTTAGGACACTGTAGTGAGCCTGTTACTAAGTGTACATGCACACAGGCTTCCGCCACTGCATTACAGGTGCACATTATGCTTCTAGCATGCGCTCTGTTCCTTTCTATGTAAAGATTCGTATAACTTATAATTATTTAACCTTGTGAATTCTTGAGCACTCCATCTATTCTTTGAACCACGATTACCACTAACAGTTGGTAGATCGTACTTCAAAAACGAAGGATGCACTCAACTCCTATTTTCTATCAAGCTTGAAATAAACCTTAATTTACCTCCAGACATTTCCACCATTAAATTATTTCTCCCTTTTTAGACATTCCATTGATCGCCTGAAGTAGGGCGGAGCTGGAGCTGACCCCACAATGATGCCCTGGGCATACTGACACCTTCCATCGTGGTATCAAGACACCGCCCCCGACCAGAGACCTGGTCTACCATACAAACATACCCCGAACTCGGAGCTTGCACCAACACGCCGTGGGACACACCGGTGGTGGCAGGTAAGCAGTAAAGTCTCGGTGTGCAAGACCTACAATTGAGCACAGTGTGGGGGAAGGGACTGGGGTGCAGCACCCTGGGTGCACAGGCGCATGCAAGACATTGTCCCGTAGCTAATAATGTAGGACTATATTATCAAAGAACGGCGATAACATTATCACCACTTTAGCGTCAGGAAACTGCAGCTAAAGCGCCTATTATGGGCTTGATAATATGCCCTGTGTATTCCCATAGAAGTACAGGTTCACACCAGAACCTGGGCTTCTATGGGAATTCATAAGGGCATATTATCAAGCCCCTTATTACTGCTTGAGCGGCAGTTTCCTGCCGCTAAAGCGGCAATAATGTTATTGCAGTTCCTTGATAATATGGCCCATAATCTCTGCCCTTATGTTTCATTTTAAGGACTTGCTGAACCACACTCTTTCTCGCGTACCCCAGCGTCCTAAACAAATGGTTGACGGGAGGGTAAACTCTAAGGGCTGGGTGCAGTAAGCCAACGCTCTGTCTCCTCCTCCCTCTCTTCTTTTTACTTTCCCTCCCCTTCTCCCTTCCACCCACTCCCCCTCCCTTTCATTCTCACAATCGTCTTTGCATTCGGACTTCCTTTCTTTACCTCTTCCACGTAGCACACATACTTATGTTTCATTCTTGTCTTGCAGGTTTCCTACGCTGCTTCAACTGGAGTGCAACCCACGTTTTTTCATTATACTATTAAAGTTATGTTTCTATTTATTTGTGTTTTAATAAAGGTTACTTTTTTCAAATAAATAACTGAGTGTATAGGTCTTTTTTTGACAACACTTCCTATTATTTATTGTGAAAATCATTTGTTTATAAGAGATTTTAAGGATAAAGGGCCCGATGTAGGTAAACGCGATTTTCCGAATTCAAAATACCGAGTCGGGCCGAATCGGTATTCTGAAATCGGAAAACGAGATGTAGGGGAAAAAAAGCGAATGAATACCGAATCGGTAGGCATCGGTAATGAGAATCGGTACGTTCCGATTCGGCACGGTCCGAATCGGAAAGTACCGAATCGGCTAACAACGAATCGGAAATTAACGAATCGGAAATTACCGAATCGGCTACCACCGATTCGGATAGACCCGAATCGGCGAACACCGAATCGGTAAAAGCCGATTCGGTAAAATCCGAATCGGCAATCATAGATTCGTAGCCATGAAAACACACCCATGCCGAAAAAGCCCATAGGAATGCATTGAAGGGACCGAATCGGCTTTTACCGAATCGGATAATACCGAATCAGATTTTACCGAATCGGAAAATACCGATTCGGTAATATCCGATTCGGTAAAAGCCGATTCGGCAAAAGCCGATTCAGCCAATGAGGTGGCTCCCCCTCCCCCACCCAAACAGGGAGTGGCAACCCTGGCAGGTGCAGCTAATTAAGAAGTTTCTGGAGAGCCAGCCTGAGCTCAACACTCACAGTTAGCAGCAGTGGGAATAGGAGGTTGCCAACTGAACTGAAGAACATGGCAGAGCAGTCAGAAAGCCAGAAGTCCTCCCAGAAGAGGAAGCCGAAGTTCACCACCACCGAACTTCAGGTGCTGGTCGAGGAGGTGGTGAGGGTGCACCGCCAGCTGTTTGGCAAGCTGTCCCTCAACGTGCCAGACAGCACCAAGAGGAGGATCTGGGCCGAAATCGCCCAGAGGGTGAATGCTGCGGGTGTCACCCCCAGGTCCATAGAAGAACTCAAAAAGAGATTCTATGACATCCGCAGCCTCACAAAAAGGAAGATGGCCGAGATACAGAGGCAGGCTGGAGGCACTGGAGGAGGCAGAAACCCGGCGCCACCCCTCACCGAGCTGGAGGAACTGGTCTCCAGCACCATTGAGAGGGAGAGTGTCAGTGGAATCGGGACCCTGGACAGCTCTGCGAGAGCAACAGCTACAGGTAAGAAGCATGCGCATCATGACACACCCTACCAGACACCTCCCCATTAGACACAATGCATAGGCAAACCCCAGCACAGTACTGTCACCAACATACAAGAGACAAGCATCATGGTACATGTAGTCAGCAGAAGTTAGCTAAAAATGGCAGTGCAGAATCACAAGACAGGAAACAGTGTGACACAGTGTAAGGAGATGCAAGGACATGTGGAATGCTATGATTGTACTGACTGTAATACATCGGCACTCAGTTTACAAATGCTTCTTTGTACCTAGGGGCCCCATCAGGCGGAACAACATTGACATCAGAGGGAGCAGCACCGTCTGACACTGCAGTCGCAGGGCCGAGCACAAGCCAGGCTGGCCAGGAGGAGGAAGGAGACACCCTAGGGCTAGGTATGGAGGGAGACCTGGTCATAGACTTCGATGCACTGCACTCCCCACAAATGGCCAGCACACCCCCCTTGCAGTTCTCCCCAGAGAACTCCCCTACAAGGGACACCATTCCGCCTACACCAGCTCCTGCCACAACCATGGCCTTGCCACCTGTACGACCTGTCCTGGGAGCAGGGGCTCAGGGACCGGCCAGCTCCACACCCCCACCAGTGGCACCCCAGCCCACTCAGCAGGCCGGAAGCAGCAGTGCCCGGCGCCGTACCATCACCACCACTGCTGCACCAGCACGGGAGGGCAGTGTATTCCTGGGCCTCGAGGGACAGATGGTGAAGATTCAGAGGCAACAGGCAAGATCCACTATGGCCTGCCAACGCCAGCTCCTGCAGCACAACCTGCAGATGGGAGAGTTGGTCAAGGGATTCCAGGCCGTCGTGGAATCGAACAAGGAGGTGGCAGCAGGGTTAGGCAGGCTAACCACTGCCATCACCCACTCTTCTAGCAGACAGGAGGAGCATGAGCAGGTGCGCAGGCGGGATGCCCGGGTGCTGAACCGCGCCATGGGCTGCCTTGCTGCGGCGACGGCACAACTGTGCCATCGCAGCGCCAACCAGGAATCTGTGCTTAGTCAGCATACGGCTGAGCTCACAAGGGGGATGGCCCGGATCACCACTGCTATGGAGGCCATGATAATTTCGAACACCGCCTCCAATCCTGCCCTGGACCTGGGTGATGCTGGGGACAGCAGCAGCCGCAGCAGCCCGGCCAGCGCTGCGTCTGAGCCACGGAGGAGCACCAGGCGCTCCGCTGATGCTGCTGGGCATTCAGAGGGGGCTGAGGGACACCCCAGTGGGTCTGGCAAGCGGGCAAAGAAATAGCCTTGCAAGGGCGGGTGAGGCAACCTGAACCTTGGACTTTATTTTTTTTCCCATACACCATTTTTTGTTGCACATCAGTGCTGTAACTGTGTTGCAACACAATTAAAATTTGTTTTTTCCAATCAACATTTTGCTGTCTTTGCATCTGTACTCAGTCAGAAATAGTTCTCAGTAATCTCCTCACGTCTGTATCTGCCATCACTTGGCGTACACACCCCAGCTGGCTGTGTCAGTGGCACAGCTTCGTCATCGTCATGGTCCTCGTAGTCAGACAACTCCACCTCAGTGCCCTTCTTCACCGCAAGGTTGTGTAACATTGCACATACAGCTATGATCTTGCAGCAGGTGATGGGGGTATACTGCCTTGCACCTCCACTCTTGTGCAGGCATCTGAATCTACTTTTCCAGATGCCAAAGGTCCGTTCGACAACATTCCTTGTGCGTATGTGGGCCCGGTTATACCTCCTTTGGCTGGGTGTGGAGGGGTTGAGGTAGGGGGTGAGTATGAATGAGCGGAGGGCATATGCACTGTCGCCTGGAAGAGAAAGGGGTCACATTAGACACATGCATACATGTATTCCACCTACCTACTATGTGTTATGGGGGTCTGATGATGTGTCTCACCTAGGAGGTATCCTTCTCCAAATTCGCCCGCCATCAGCCGTGCATATATGCCACTCTGTTGGAAAATATAGGAGTCATGGGTACTCCCTGGAAATTTCGCTACCAGGTCTGTGATGGTGCACTTTGCATTGCAGATCACCTGCACGTTGATGGTGTGTGTAGACTTGCGATTGCGGTATATGTATTCGGTGTCCGCTGGTGGGCAAATCGGAATGTGCGTGCCATCTATGCAACCGATGATTTGGGGAAATTGTGCCATCTGGTAGAAGTCAGCTTTGGTTTGTAGCAGTTCTGCGTGGGTTGCAGGGAAAGAGATGTATTGGTCCATCCTGTGTATCATGGCGTCAAGGAATGTGTGGAAGAACCTTGACAGGCTGCTCTGGCTCACCCCTCCTGCTGCTGCTACACCACTTTGATAGCTGCCAGACGCTAGAAGGTGTAGGCTGCATAGCACCTGGATGTGCGCAGGGATGGCGTGTGCCCTTGGGGTGTGGTGGTCCAAGAATGGCTTGAGATCCCTGATGAGCTCAAGTATGGTGTCAGAGTCCAGCCAGTATCTCTGTAGTATCTCTGCCTCTGTGAGCATGAACAGGGTTATCCTCTGTCTGTAGACCTGTTCATTTCTTAGCCATTCCCTCTGTCCTTCCTGCTGTAGCCGTAGCCGCCTCGCAATGACATAGAAAGCTGCCATCCTGCAAGTTGCAATGCATTTTGGGACTGTTTATATGGGTTGGAGTTGGTTACCACCTGATTGCAATCCATGGTAAATACCGAGTGAATTCTACCGATTTTGAGCCGATTTCGGTGTTTCTGTGCCTCCCTACATCTCCCCAACTGTCGGAATCGGGGAATTTACCGATCGGCGATTCATACGAATCGGCATGTTTTCCGATTCGGCTCATGTCCGAATCGGTCTTTCTACCGATTCGGTACATGGACCGAATCGGTGATTTTCCGAATCGGTGTCACTAACGATTCGGTACATGGACCGATTCGGTGATTTTCCGATTCGGTGTCACTAACGATTCGGTACATGGACCGATTCGGTCTTTGCATCCGAATCGGTGTTTTTCCGAATCGTTACATATCCGATTTTCGGTATGTACGTATCGGATTCTTTCCCATTCGGTTCTCATTCCGATTCAGTTTTCACTCCGATTCTTTATGTTTTTGGTTCCCTACATCTCGATGGCTGTTTACCGATCGGTAAGGGCCAAAAATCGGTATTTTCGGCCGTTACCGATCGGTAACGCCCTACCTACATCGGGCCCAAAGTTATCTAATATTAGAGTGCACATACCAAACATAATATAACTGACTACTAGACAAATAAAGCCTGGGTAATTGTACAACTGCAAGAGTTCTATGAGTTTATCACTTTATAACACCATAAGTACTGCCTGTGTGATTACCGAACAAATAAGGCACTGCCTAGGACCAACGAGGCTTCAGGGACTGCTGAGGCCCACCCTGCATATTTAAATATTGCCCGGAGTGTGGCGATCCCCGGACTTCAGTTGGCCTCGAATCCCCGAACAATTGGAAAACAATACCCGGGAAGGTGGTGGTCCCCTAGGCTGCAAAACGTCTCTGTTCAATTCTGTGCCTAATTTACATGTAACATTCAGATCCCCAGTCCTACAGAGACCCCACAATATAATAATTGGATTGGCCACGGAACATTACCCACCAGGGGCCTCATTTAAAAGAACGAGTGAGACCCCGCATTTTTTTTTGTTTTGTTTTTTTCTTTCTACTTTTACCATCCGCATCCCCTCTATTAAAGCGATACAAAGTTTTCCTCCTCTCGCTTCAAGTAGACAAACAAGTATTTGCTATCACAGGGTGGAAACCATGCACCAGCCCTCTAATAGCAAACACAAATGTCCCACGAATGCACACCCCGGGACATTGTATGACCTGCACCTGACATGTTACCCTCCCTAGGACCATGATCCATTTGTTAGTATAAACGCAAACTAACACTACTTACACATGTGTAGTACAGCAACCAGAATGTAGTGAAGAAGCAGAGGAAGCGCAAAATATAAATCCTACCAGAAGTCAGATGACAGTTCAATGAGCCGACAACCCTGGCATGAGTAGAAACAGCTACACGAAGAAAACGGGTCTTTAGTACAACGCAACCAATTTTGAAATATTGGTGAGTGGTGCTTTCTTTTTACCTTCTCCCACACGTTGCCACATTTATGTAGTGAAGAGGCAGACAGCAGTGGATCCAATAAGTAGATTTATTAAAAGAAAACAAGACACCTGAAACAACCACCAACAGGAGCAGACAGCAAGACAAGGATCGTAGGACATAGCTATGTTTTCTGGTGCAAGAACAGAGAAGTATTGACTTAGACCTAGGTTTACAAAATGTCGACATTAAATGGTTTGGACAGAGAGGATTGAAGTGGCACCAATTGTTGCTTTTGGTTAAAACATGTTTGCATCTCCAACACCCTGACCTCATGATTGTGCACTGTGGTGGAAACGGCCTGGGCACATTGACTGGGATGGGTTTGGAAATGCTTATGAAGGACACCTTTGAACAACTGATGTTACTTTTTCCTCAAACTGTCTTTGTATATTCCAATATATGCCAAAGACAGAAGTGGAAATGGTCCAAACAATTTTCTCCTCAGATTGAAAAATCTCAGAAGAAAGTCAACAAAGCTGTCTCCAGAATAAAGTCAACAAAGCTGTCTCTGCATACCTCAGAGACCACAAAATGGGCTCCATCTACAACAACAACATATGTTTTAATATGGCGGATATATACAGAAGTGATGGAGTACTCTTCACAGATCAGGGTAACTGAGTTTTCCTGAATAACTTGAAGCTGTGCATCCACACTTATATGTAGCTCCAAATAATGAACACAGGACTCTTTTTAGAGCCACCCTATTACTTACAACTTAAGCCCGCTATTTTAGGACCAGATAACAGCAACTCCTGGACCCTCACCAAAATGTATTATCCACACAGCTGTGGCGCAGCGGCCAGACCGTCTCACTTTGCAGCACAGACCTCTCGCTTTGATTCCCAGCTCTACTCACCCATAAGGGTGAGTAGTTGGCACTTTACAAATACCATATTGCTTTACCTTCGCACTCCCTATACAACATCACCTAAGCACCATATACAAGTTGAACACCTGTGGCACAGCGCCCAGACCACATGACTTCACAGCATAGCATACACAGTTTAGACTCACAGTTTCATCCCTGAGTCCAGCAGCAGCTCAATTTAACAGCATTACACTCTAGGCAATACCTCACTTAGTTTCCGTACCCAGGACTTTCAGACCAATATGGTTCAGTGATTCATCCTAGTAGTTATAAACACATGCTGACACTACTTCCACAAGTATAGTGCAGCGGCCACGGCACATGACTTCACAGCATAAGACACACAATTTGGGCTCACATTTAATCCCCGAGTCCCACACGAGCTCACCTTAGCAGCATCAGACTCTAGGCAATACCTCACTTAATTTCCGTAGTCCACCACTTTCACACCGGTAGGGGTGAATACTTCGCTTCGCAACCCCTCTTTAGCACACCCAAACACACCACAGAGGTTACAGTTGGCTTCTTTTTCCCATTTTTTCACCCTTTTTTCCCTTACTCGCTTCAACGGAAACACAAAATGGCGGCCAACAATTCCTAGTTGCAACCGCTCGCAACGCTCGCAGCCAATCAGCAGCAAGCTTGTGCTCGTAACGCCTCAGCCATTCAGATGGCAGAATTCCAAAATATCGATATCTTTAAATTTTGATATTTCTCAAAAACTACTGAACGGATTTACACCAAATGAACAAAAGCGTGCTTTCTAGACCAAGACCCTTCTTCTTGCCAAATTTGGGGTAATTCCATTCACCCATTCGACCTGTAGCCTTGTCTAAAGTTTCCTATGGAAATTAACATGGAGAAAATAGGTTGTAGGACCCCCTCTTGACGAATCGCCCCCAAACTTTCAACATCGGAGCTGATATCAACAAAGAATTAGTTTTGAAAATTTCGCAAAGATTCGTCAATCGGCGCCAAAGTTATTGGGAATAGAATGTTGCCATTTTCCTATGGTAACTAGATACAAACTATACCTACCAGTATACAAGAGAGACACACACTCCAATGTTGCAGTGAGAAAAAATAGCTTTTTTATTTTACATCAAAAGGCACTGTGCCGATAAATAAAAAACACCGAAAATGTTTCGGCATTCCTGATGCCTCTATCACAGGTGAAAAATGTTTGCCCCAAAACACACATAAATCTCTTCAGTGTAACTGACACAGAAAAGGGCTAAGGATCTCATATTCACATCTAAATGTGTTGGCCATCTTAAAAAATGTTGAAGTTAATGTTAAGTAAATGACCGTGGTTAAGCATTGGGTCCCCAGTCATCTTTAAATGCAAGGACAGAATTAATTTTCAATGAATTTTGAAAATGTGCCGCAAAGGCAAGGACAAGGTTAACATTACCTAATACAATAAAAATAAAAATGCGCTGCAAATCAAGGAACTATAAAGACACTTTTCAATATATAACCTGGTCATTCATGTATGTCTCTTTTGACAACCATGTCATGTACTTTCGGCGGAGCAAGGCACTAGAATCAAAGTACAATAAACCCTAGTTTCTTTCTGGGTTAGCAGGCAAATGGTACATTGGTCTAACAATGATCTTTAGGAAAGAAGTTGCAGAGTGTATGTAGTCGTTACATTTATTTTCAAAGAAGGGAACTACATGTGCACGTCTCTTTTGTATACTGGCAGAGAGGAGTGGTTTGTGATTTGCACAGGTTCCTCACCCGGAACTAAACACCGCTGCCATCTGGGCTCCGGGAGAAAGTTTGTGTACAGGATCGGATATATATTTATCTATATATGCTTTTTATAGACGTAACCTCTAAAAATAACCCAAAAAATGTAATATAATGTAAAATATATATTTGCATTCACTGAAAAAACCATAGGTTTCAGGGACGTTATAGTTAGTTGGACATTTCATTCGTACAAAACCAGAGAAATTCGGCCGTTAGTTAGTTAGTTAGTTAGTTAGTTAGTTAGTTGAGCTAGTTGTTAGTTGAGTTAGTCTTGAGAACATCTTCCACTGGATGCGTGAATCACGCCTGAAATTAAACAAAGAGAAATCCGAGATCCTCCTCTTGGGCAACCCACGCAAACTCCCTCCCTCCCTCTCTTGGCCACCCTGTATGGGATCACCCCCCACCCCCAAAGCAGAAGTCAAGAGCCTTGGTATCGGGCTGGACCAAGAGCTCAACTTTAAAACCCAGGCCAGAAAAACCTCTGGCATCTGCTTCGGGCTCATTCAAAAAGCGCGGAAGATCCTCCACCTGCTCCCCTTCCAATCCAGGAAACTGCTTATGCAGGGTCTGGTGAATTCCAGACTAGATTACGGAAACGCCCTATATTTAGGGGCCCTTGCATCGGTCATCAAAAGACTGCAATACGCCCAAAACGCGGCTGCCAGACTCCTAACAGGGACCACGTCCAGATGCTCCGCCAAACCGGCCCTCAAAAGCCTTCACTGGCTCCCGATCAAGGAAAGGGTCACCTTTAAGACCCTTTGCATTTCACACAAAATAATGCAAGGCAGAGGTCCGCCAATCCTTAGATCACTCATCAAACCCCATCACTCGAACAGAAATCTCAGATCGGACTCTCTCTCCCTGGCCAGCATCCCCAGAATTAAAAAGGCCCGATCTGGGGGGCGATTGTTCTCCTACAATGCCCCAAAACTGTGGAACTCCCTTCCACTGTCCATCCGAAGAGAACACAATCTTCTCGCCTTCCGTAGGCAACTAAAAACATGGCTCTTCCCATAATTCTGCACCTTCCCTTCCCCCCTCCGGAACAATAGGATGTTCATCAGCGCTGGGACGCCCTAGGGTAGCTAGGTGATGTCATGAGTGATGTCACTGACCATGTCATGAGTGATGTAATATGTGACGTCCTCAGCAGTGCATTGCAGGCGCGCAAGGTATAGTGAGTCCAACTAACTATAACGTGGGAATTTCAATGGTTTTATGTCAGTAAAATTTACAGCTAACTATAACTGGTGTGAAACCTATGGTTTTTTCAGTGAGTTTAATAGGTTTTTTAAATGCTAATTCCTAACTATAACTGGTGTGAAACCTATGGTTTTTTCAGTGAATTTCAAAGGTTTTTTAAATGCTAATTCCTAACTATAACTGGTGTGAAACCTTTGTTTTTTTTCAGTGAATTTCATAGGTTTTTTAATAGCAAATTTCTATATCTATGAAATGTAAAATTTTTTATAATGAATCCTATCATGTATATTTATGTAATACTATTTTTTTAATGTATATTGTTCATGTTTTTTTTTTTTTTTGCCCTGGAGCGCTCCTGGTGCGCGTCCCGGTGAGCGCACCGGAAAGCGCAGTCTTGCGGCGCACCCCAGGGCGCGTACCGGTGAGCGTCCCGTTAGCGCTTTTTCCGCGAACGAAAACATCATCGTGACGTATCGCGTAGCCACGTCCGCGTGATATGCACGGCGTAAACGCACCCGGAAGCACTCGAGCGCATACAATCGCGCAACGTAAGCATTCGACGCGCTTACGCGACGCACCCCTGGGCACGCCCGGGGGCGCGTCGCGTAAGCGCGTCGGGTCATGTGACCTAAAAATAACACTTTTTATTGGTGCAGGACAGTTTTGGTTTCCAAATGATGAAAGCCCTGGTCATGTGACCTGAAATTAACACTTTTCATTGGTTCAGGACAGTTTTTTTTCCTAATGATGAAAGCCCCCACCTTTTTCCTCATTCTCACTTTGTACTTTGAGTGAAGAAGACCTGTTGAAAGACCTCTCTGTACTTTTTTGAACTGAAAAATGGCTTCAGTAGTAGCAGCAGCAGGAGCATCTCAGCCACCACCACCACCACCACAAAGAGGACCACCACAACATCACACTGGTGGAGATGAAGAAGAGGAAGAGGAGGAGGAGGAGGAGGAGGAGGAGGAGGGGAGGAGGACATTCCTGCCAGAAGACAATGCCCCATGTAGGCCAAACCCACACATTGTATGGGAGTTTTTTTCCATCCCAAGTGGCCTAAAAAAAGTGAATGCGCCAAAGGTGACTTGCCTAATCTGTAACATGGAACTTTCAAGGGGGAACCCTAACAAAAAATACTCATTTGGCAATAACACCATGATTCGCCACATGCAGCGCAAGCATCCCAACAACTATGCTGCGGCAGAGGTGAGAGAACTGGCCAGTAACCCTCCCCAATCTTCACCCAGCACCTCAAAAAGAAAGCAACCCACTCCATCGGGACCAGAGACAAGAGAGATGGTCCCAAACATTCAACCCCAGTTTGGGAAATACAAGATCACTTGTATTTTTTGTGGGAAAACCATAACCTATGGTGAGCAAAGCATAAAGCTCATCAATCGTGCTGGTGACAACCACAAATGCCCCAACAATCCATATTTTTTCCTGTTTTTTTTTTGCTCCAGTTGAGCTGTTTTCAATTCCTTGTTTTTTGTTTCTCCCCAGAAAAAAAAACAACAACAAAAAAAAAGTTCATAAAAGCCAAAAAAAGTACAAAATGTTCAAAAAAACATTTAAAAAAATATAAAACAACAAAAAGAAGAAAAAAAACAGTTCTTTTCAGAACTACCTCCAATTTATAAAAAAAGGCTACATTTTTTAAAAACTCTGTCATTCTTTTTCCCCCATGGTACGCTCCCCGGTTCGCTCCCCGGTGCGTGCACCGGGCGGACTCCCCGCGTAAATTGGAAAAAAAAAAATGGCCCCCACATCAAACCTAGGGGGTCAGGGGGGGTCTATCCTGCCCCCTTTTTGTCATTCCCCTCTTTGTTTTTGCCACCTCTTGTGTCTCAATCCTACCGAGACACAAGATGGCTCCGGACTGTTTGGAATGTTTACAGACACCCGAGAGCCAATCAGCTTTCCGCGCGCGAACTCGCGTAGCGTGCTGGTTCGCGCCCCGGTGCGCGTACCGGGGCGCGCTTATAGACATATATTTTTTTTTTAACCTAAATTACTCAAAATCCACTGGAGCACATATCTTGAGACATAGCAAAGGCACATCGGGCTATCAGTCCCTACAATTTTACCAAGTTTCGTGGAAATCCATTCAGCCGTTCAGGCAAAAAGTGAGGTCAACCGCCCTATGGAAATTAACATGGGGAAAACACGTTTTGGGACCCCCCTTTTTTCTCGGCCCCCACTTGACAAATCCCCCCCAAACTTTCAGGCAAGGACCGGAGCGCCGCGAGCCAAATTTGAGGAAATTTTCAGGCAGATTCCTCAACCGGCGCCAAAGTTATTCCCAATAGAATGTTGCGATTTCCCTATTGAAAATAATCCTAACTATAACTACCTACTGGCGACCGCCAGTAGGTAATATATATATATATATATTATATATATAAAATATATATACATATATATATATATATATATGTGCAGAAACTCCGAATTGCCACCTCCAATCTGCGAGAACTGGCGAAGCAGGAGACAGACCACAAGTATCAGGAACTGATTTTTTTATTTGCAGGTTTTTCTTGTACAACCGACCATGACGCGTTTCGGGCCTTGCAGCCCTTGTTCACATGCAAGGGGAAGTAACATTAGGTGATATTTTAAAGTGCAAAGTGCTCCGCCTCTCGGCCGCCTCCCACTGGGTCACATGGTAAGTAGATATAGCCAACAGACTTAATGTGTCTCAATACATGTTCGTATCACAAATTGGATTCAATGAAACAGTATTGTGAAGGGTATATGTACATTCATGAACCATAATGACAGTTGTGGTCAATTAGTACATGTTTGAAAACAATAACTGCATAAATGCTATTGCGCGTTGTAAGCATTATTATTTGTATACAAAAATAACGGGTTCAAATCCCTGAATCAAAAAAGACCCACACACAGAGCGTAATAATTGGATAAATCCAATATGTCATCATAGATGAAGATGACCACCATTGAACCTTTATATGAAGAACTTACGTATATGTATGTGGTGGAAATTTTGGCGGCAGAATGTGCAAATGAGCAAAAAAAAAAAGTGCTATAGTGTAAAACCACCTAAAACCAACCCTATCTAGTGTGCAAAGAGACTAAATTTAAAGTGCAGATATTCACATCACAAAAATTGTTAAAATCCATGATATATATATATACATTAATGTTAACAGAGAATGCATGTATAAACATTACCAATACTATAAATATGTGCAAAGCCATATTATGTAATAAAAAGGTAAGTATTAAATGCTATTCTAAAAACAATAATTCATCATGATTTTACAAGTGAGAAATAAATATAGTGATTAAATATGAGGTGATAAAACTGGAAGTGTAAAAAAGGGGAAGGGGTGCCACGAATTTATGGTGGCCGAAGGACAGAAAACACTTCTAGAAAGGATAAATTAAAATCCCATAGATAACAGGGAACCTGACTATCTATTATATATCATAAACAGTATAGGTTTATCCCTTCTTGTAATCCAAAAAGAGTGTGGGTGGGCAACAGGGAACCTGACTGCCCACCTGACTGGAGATACATCATGATGAATAGAACTTACGAAGACTATAATGAGTGAATTACAGATACGGTTGATGTGAAACTTCATATCAATCTAGGGCAATCATGAATCACGAAAACAACAAGCACTAGAAACAACAAATCAGAACTTAACCGCAGCAGTGACCGAAACAGTGAGCCTCATAAGAAGTTATGCATATCTTCTGTATTATTGAGCCCATTAGGCCACTTGCTGTCGAACTGAAGAATAAAACGTGTCTCTAATTGTCTCAGAAGCAACTCCCTGTTACCCCCTCTTCGCAGAGGAGGTACCGACCCTACTACATAATACTTTAAACATTGCAGATCTTGATTATGTTTGAGCGCAAAATGACGCGCTACTGGGTAGGCTTGGTCTTTGTGGAGTATTGCTCTGAGGTGTTGAAGAATTCTGACGTGCACCTGGGCCTTTGTACTACCAATGTAGTTTAACCCACAGGTGCACGTCAGAACATAGACTGCAAAATCAGTTTTGCAGTCGTGGTTGCCCTTGATAGGAATTTCATTCATATTAAACGGTGTACGGTAATGGGTCATGTTTACACCGAATTTGCATGCCCTGCAATGCGAACATTTGTAAAAACCAGCTTTAGTTTTTAGCCATGTGCCCTTTGTTTTCAGTTCTGGACTACTAGTGTCCAAAGATGATCCCATATTTCTTGCCCGTCTAAAAGTGACAGTAGGTGTCCGGGGCAGAGTGGAGTTGAGAATATTATCAGTTAAGACTATAGGCCAGTTTTTTCGAATAATCTTTTGAATGGCCAATGGACAGATTGTCTTTTCCGAAACTGTATTGGCCACAGACTCAGTATCTTGCAAAACAACATCAATTTCTTCATTAGTTTTTGGCAAGAGGCTCTCCCTACTTCTCAACCTTGCCTTGACCAAAGCTTGGTTGAAGGTGCGATCAGAATAGCCACGTTCTTTTAGCCGGGCCTTTAATTCAATGATGCACCTCTCAAAATCCGTGGTAGAGCTGCAAATACGTTTAATCCTTAGGATTTCTCCATAAGGGATACTGGATAGCGTGTGTTGCGGGTGGAGACTGGAGGCATGTAGTGTGGTATTGCCTGAAGTGGGTTTACGGTATAGAGTGGACTCTATTCTATTGGCATCAATATATATCCTGGTATCCAAAAACTCTATTTCAGAGGGGCTGATGTGCGAAGTGAAGTGCAGATTGAGGGAATTGACATTAATTTCGTCCACAAATGATTGTGCCTCATCTGCACTGCCCTGCCAGAGAATAAAAATATCGTCAATATATCTAAGATATTTGACAATCTTTTCCCTTACCCACACTTTGTGCGCGACGGCGAGAACCTGCTCCTCCCACCAGCCTACGTGCAAGCACGCATAGCTGGGGGAGAAGCAGGATCCCATCGCCACGCCACGAAGTTGTCTCCACAAATCCCTGCCAAAAGAAAAGTAATTGTTATTAAGACACCAGTCCATCAAATCCAGAATAACATTGTTATGAGCATATAATTCCGCAGATCTGTTGCCTAGAAAGTGCTTAGTAGCCCTTATATATATATATATATATATATATATATATATATATATATATATTGCGGCACGATCACCTTCTTACAAAGTAATCCAAGGACACAGCGGGGAACAGGGTAGGAGCCTTTTATTCGTTGCTTTAGGATCACAGCATGATGCATTTCGGCTTACGAGCCTTCTTCTGATGCTGACGTGTCCTTGGGTGTCACTTCCTCCCTCCTTTGAAGTTGCTCGGGCACTCCCATTGGTGGGAGCTCAGCTGACCTGGCTGCTTGGAGTCGCTGTGGTCTAGTGTACAACTACAGCTCCCAGCATACACCTGATGGAGTCCAAATAGCAGCCGGATCGTGTGTTGCTTGTGTGCTTGCTGAATTTAGCCTTACAAAGGGGGGGGCCGTGTGGCGGCTGGTGACCCCTAACTCGTGCATGAACAAGTCTCCTCGAGTCCCCAAACGTCCAACGCCTCACAGACTGAATCAAACCAGGGCCGGGATGCGGTAGGGTTTCAACCCGCCTCCTAGTGAAGTCACTGACTGCCGAAGACAGCGGCCATTAGCCTGGTCCGTTCTCGAGGCGGCCCAGAAACAATCAATACCTTGATTGGTCGAAGTTGCCACGATGCCAGCACCGTTCCTGGACACTTGAATGGACGGGCCCGAGTATCGCGCTACTGGCAAGCGCGAGAAATATTGCGGCACGATCACCTTCTTACAAAGTAATCCAAGGACACAGCGGGGAACAGGGTAGGAGCCTTTTATTCGTTGCTTTAGGATCACAGCATGATGCATTTCGGCTTACGAGCCTTCTTCTGATGCTGACGTGTCCTTGGGTGTCACTTCCTCCCTCCTTTGAAGTTGCTCGGGCACTCCCATTGGTGGGAGCTCAGCTGACCTGGCTGCTTGGAGTCGCTGTGGTCTAGTGTACAACTACAGCTCCCAGCATACATCTGATGGAGTCCAAATAGCAGCCGGATCGTGTGTTGCTTGTGTGCTTGCTGAATTTAGCCTTACAAAGGGGGGGGGCCGTGTGGCGGCTGGTGACCCCTAACTCGTGCATGAACAAGTCTCCTCGAGTCCCCAAACGTCCAACGCCTCACAGACTGAATAAACCAGGGCCGGGATGCGGGAGGGTTTCAACCCGCCTCCTAGTGAAGTCACTGACTGCCGAAGACAGCGGCCATTAGCCTGGTCCGTTCTCGAGGCGGCCCAGAAACAATCAATACCTTGATTGGTCGAAGTTGCCACGATGCCAGCACCGTTCCTGGACACTTGAATGGACGGGCCCGAGTATCGCGCTACTGGCAAGCGCGAGAAATATTGCGGCACGATCACCTTCTTACAAAGTAATCCAAGGACACAGCGGGGAACAGGGTAGGAGCCTTTTATTCGTTGCTTTAGGATCACAGCATGATGCATTTCGGCTTACGAGCCTTCTTCTGATGCGGACGTGTCCTTGGGTGTCACTTCCTCCCTCCTTTGAAGTTGCTCGGCACTCCCATTGGTGGGAGCTCAGCTGACCTGGCTGCTTGGAGTCGCTGTGGTCTAGTGTACAACTACAGCTCCCAGCATACATCTGATGGAGTCCAAATAGCAGCCGGATCGTGTGTTGCTTGTGTGCTTGCTGAATTTAGCCTTACAAAGGGGGGGGCCGTGTGGCGGCTGGTGACCCCTAACTCGTGCATGAACAAGTCTCCTCGAGTCCCCAAACGTCCAAAGCCTCACAGACTGAATCAAACCAGGGCCGGGATGCGGGAGGGTTTCAACCCGCCTCCTAGTGACGTCACTGACTGCCGAAGACAGCGGCCATTAGCCTGGTCCGTTCTCGAGGCGGCCCAGAAACAATCAATACCTTGATTGGTCGAAGTTGCCACGATGCCAGCACCGATCCTGGACACTGGAATGGACGGGCCCGAGTATCGCGCTACTGGCAAGCGCGAGAAATATTGCGGCACGATCACCTTCTTACAAAGTAATCCAAGGACACAGCGGGGAACAGGGTAGGAGCCTTTTATTCGTTGCTTTAGGATCACAGCATGATGCATTTCGGCTTACGAGCCTTCTTCTGATGCTGAAGTGTCCTTGGGTGTCACTTCCTCCCTCCTTTGAAGTTGCTCGGGCACTCCCATTGGTGGGAGCTCAGCTGACCTGGCTGCTTGGAGTCGCTGTGGTCTAGTGTACAACTACAGCTCCCAGCATACATCTGGTGGAGTCCAAATAGCAGCCGGATCGTGTGTTGCTTGTGTGCTTGCTGAATTTAGCCTTACAATATATATATCCTTTCAACGATCTTTTCGTAATATAAAAGATACTCGGACACCTTCCTTCTGCAAAGAGCGATCAAGGCTTAACCACCGAAACGCGTTGTTTGTTGCCGCAATAAATCGCTTTTTGCAGAAGGAAACTGTCCGAGTATCTTTTATATTACGAAAAGATCGTTGAAAGGACGTTTTGGGACTTCCGGTGTCCCGACTTCGACCGCCCGACGACAGCGTCGTGAATTTCACCGGAGATTGTGGGGAGAATATATATATGGCGACTGGTGGGCTGTTTATTCTCCACGAATAAATGCACTAACAACAGGAGCACGGAGTCTGTGGCTTTACTCGATCTTTCTGTGTGGCGTGGCGTGGCTGCGCTCTTGCTACGTTTACATTGGACTTAACGAATATATATATATATATATATATATATATATATATATATATATATATATATATATATATATATATATATATATAAACACCCAGTCCTGCTCCCAAAGAAGAAGGCACGCACACGAAGCTGTCAGGATATGGCTTATTTATTGCATGGGTCTCCCTCGACCCCGAACTCAGAGAGACGCGTTTCGCCTTCGCAGAAGGCTTTCTCAATCTAATTGGCGCCAAAAATGCATAGGTATTTAAAGCCCTTCCCACCAAGCGCAGGCATCAACATAGAAAAAATACTCTGTGAATATATATATATTCACAGAAAAAAACATAGGTTTCACACCAGTTATAGTTAGCTGGAAATTTTACTGACATAAAACCATTGAAATTCCCACGTTATAGTTAGTTGGACTCACTATAACTTGCGCGTGTAATGCACTGCTGATGACGTCACATATTACATCACTCATGACATGGTTAGTGACATCACTCATGACATCACTGATGACACCATCCAGTGAATGTGTGTCTTTCTGAAAAATAAATATGTTTTATATATGTATATGTAAAAGTCAATGGAAGAATAAATGTTTAAATAAGTGTTTTAATGAATGTTTTTTTATTTTTTTATTTATTGGTTAACTGGCTTATTAAGTGTATCTTAGTGAATACATATATTAGCGAGTAATGTTTAAATATGTAAATATATGTATCAGTGTTTCACTTTGTGTATAATTGGCTGCATGGGTTGGTGAGTAGCTACATGTGTGTGTATATGGGTTATTAGATGTTTTTTTAGTATCAGTATGAGTCTCTGTATGGTTTAGTGGGGGTATTACTTAGCACATAGATGCATCAATGACTGACTCACTGTTTGTATGTGTTTTGAAGACAGCATATGTGCAGGACTGTATGGGTGGATGAGTGTGTATATGTGTGTGTTAGTGAGTGAATGACTGTCTCCCTAGTGTCTCTATCAGTAACGACATATGTTTTAATCTAGTATATGTGAGTATTGATGTTTATAAGTGAGTATATGTGAGATTGTAAGAGTTCCTGTTTAAATAAGTATGTTTTTCTATAAGTGATTGTTTAAGAGAGTAAGTATGTGTAAGTTTTCTTAGAAGTAAGGTGGTAGTGTGTGTATAGTTGTATATGCAAATAAATGAATGTTCAATATTTTATTTGTATGTGTGAGTATGTGTGTGAGTAACTTTTGGATGACTGTTGGTGTGTAACAAGATGTATAGGTGTATCACTACATATGATGAGTGAGTATATGTATGAGTGACTATATAGAACTGATGGTGAATGAGTGGATGTATATATAGATGGTGGTATTACTGAATTGGTTGTTGTAACTGGTATGGATATCTCCATTTTTTTTTAATGTTAATTTCTATTTTCGAATATGTGTTTTAAGGGTTACATTACACTGAAAGGAGGTCTGTCACTCTGTCACAAAGATGGTGTCATCAGTGATGTCATGAGTGATGTGACTGACCATGTCATGAGTGATGTAATATGTGACGTCATCAGCAGTGCATTACACGCGCAAGTTATAGTGAGTCCCAACTAACTATAACGTGGGAATTTCAATGGTTTTATGTCAGTAAAATTTCCAGCTAACTATAACTGGTGTGAAACCTATGGTTTTTTCAGTGAATTTAATAGGTTTTTTAAATGCTAATTCCTAACTATAACTGGTGTGAAACCTATGGTTTTTTCAGTGAATTTCATAGGTTTTTTAAATGCTAATTCCTAACTATATATAAGGCCCCAAATCTATGTTTTTTTCTTTGAATTTCAAAATGTAGTTAATAGCAAATGTCTATAGCTATGAAATGTAATATTTTTGAAAATGATTGAATCCTATATTTTATTTGTATTTTAAACAATGAAAAAAAAAACGTATTTTTATTTTTGACCCTGGAGCGCTCCCGGGGCGCGCCCCAGTGAGCGCCCCGGAGAGCGTAGTCGTTTGAAGTGCCCCGGTGCGCGAACTGGGAAGCGCCCCGTTAGCGCCAATGTCGCGAACGAAAACATGATCGTGACGTATCGCGTAGCCGCGTCCGCGTGATACGCACGGCGGAAGCGCACCCGGAAGCACTCGAGCGAATACGCTCGTGCAACGTAAACATCTGACGCGCTTACGCGACGCGACCGGGGGCGCGTGCCCGAGGGCGCGTCGCGTAAGCGCGTCGGTCATGTGACCTGAAAATAACACTTTTAATTGGTGCAGAACAGTTTTAGTTTCATAATGATGAAATCCCTGGTCTTGTGACCTGAAAATAACACTTCTCATTGGTTCAGGCCTTTTTTTTTCCAAATGATGAAAGACCCCACCTTTTTTCCTTATTCTGACTTTGTCCGAGGAAGACCTGATTGTACCTCTCTGTACCTTTTTGATCTATATAATGGTTTCAGTAGCAGCAGCAGCTGGTGCATCTGCACCACCACCACCACCACCACAACCACCAAGATTACCACCTCAGGATTACATTGGTGGTTAACAAGAGGAGGAAGAGGAGGAGGAGGAGGAGGGGAGGAGAAGATGGCTTGAAGAACACAATACCCCATACCAGCCAAGACCACACATTATATGGGAGTTTTTTTCGATCCCTGAGGGGAAGAAAAAAGTAAATGCAGCCAAGGTGACTTGCCTAATCTGTGGCATGGAACTTTCTAGAGGGAACCCGAATATAAAATATTCATTCGGAAACAACACAATGATTAGACACATGCAGCGCAAGCATCCAATAAACTATTCTGCTGCAGAGATGAGGGAACTGGCCAGAAACCCTCCTCAAACTACAAGCATCACCTCGAAAAGAAAGCAACGCACTCCGTCGGGACAAGAGGCAAGAGAGACGATGCCTTGCATTCAGCCACGGTTTGCAGATTTCCGTATAACCTGTAAATATTGTGGGAAGACCATCTCCTACGGAGAACAGAGCGTAAAGCTCATCGTCCTTGCTGGGGACAACCATAAATGCCCCAATAAACCCTAATTATTTCTTTTCTTTTTTTTTTTGCTCCAGTTGAGCCATTTTCAATTCCCTGTTTTTTCGTTTCTCCCCATGAAAAATACAAAAAAAATATAAAACTGTTCAGAAAACCCCAAAAAAGTTAAAAATGTTCAAAAAAACAATAAAAAAAATATAAAACAACAAAAAGAAGAAAAAAAACAGTTCTTTTTAGAACTACCTCCAATTTATAAAAAAAGGCTAAATTTTTTTAAAAACTGTCATTCTTTTTTCCCCATGGTCCGCACCCCGGTCCGCTCCCCGGTGCGCTTACCGGGCGCTCCCGCCGTGCAAATCAAAAAATGGCCCCCACATCAAACCTAAGGGGTCAGGGGGGGTCTATCCCTGCCCCCTTATGGCATTTCCCCCTTTTTTTTCCACCTCTTGTATCTCGATCCTACCGAGACACAAGATGGCGGCCGCTCCGGACTGTTTCGAATGTTTACAGACACCCGAGAGCCAATCAGCTTTCCGTGCGCACCTCGCGTGGCGCGCTCCCCGGTGCGCGTACCGGGGCGCTGCCATAGATATATATATTTTTTGAACCTAAATTACTCAAAATCCAATGGAGCACATATCTTGAGACATAGCAAAGGCACATCGGGCTACCAGTCCCTAAAATTTTGCCAAGTTTGGTGGTAATCCATTCAGCCGTTCGGGCTAGAAGTGAGTTCGACCGCCCTATGGAAATTAACATGGGGAAAACACGTTTTGGGACCCTCCTTTTATCTCGGCCCCCGCTTGACGAATCCCCCCGAAACTTTAAAGGAAGGACCGGAGCTCAGCGAGGCAACTTTGAGGAAGTTTTCAGGCAGATTCGTCAACCAGCGCCAAAGTTATTCCAAATAGAATTTTGAGATTTTGCATTGAAAAAAATCCTAACTATAACTACCTACTGGCGACCGCCAGTAGGTAATATATATATATATATATATATATATATATATATATATATATATATATATATATATATATATATACACACACCAAGGTGTATTGAGGAGTGAGTGGGTGTATCAATGTCTGAAATGATAATTTAGTGGGTGTGTGTAAGTGGCTGCAAGGGTTGGGGAGTAGGTAGATGAATGTTTATATGGGTTATTGATTAGTTGTCTGAGTACCTGTATGGGTGCCTGATTGTCTGTATGGGAGGGTGAGGGGGTGTGTGACTCCCTGCATGGATGAGTGAGTGGGTGATTCACTGGGTGTATGGGTTCATGAGTGCATCTGCGAGGGGCTGTATGGGTGACTGACTCTGCATATGGCTGTGTTGGTGAGTGAATGGGTGTTTCTGTGGTATATGTGTAATTAACTACATATGTGAAAGGCAGTATATGTGACTGTTGGTGTATATAAGTGACTAAATGTGAGAGTGAGTGATTGTGAGAGTGGCTATATGGATCAGTGTGTGCTTGTGTCAGTAATTGTAGAAAAGAGGCAGTGTATGGGTGTCTGTATGGGTGCATATATTTGTGGCTGTATTGAGTAATTGCGTGTATGATTGACTGTATGGGTTAGTGAGTGGATGTGTGTGTAGACCTATAAATCAGTGAGTGGGTATGTACTAACTGGTGTAGATGTATCGAGAATGCTAGTCTGTATTTTAGAGTGGGTGTAACAAAGGTTATATTAGGGTGTGAGGAGGAGCATCAGATATTACGTGGATAATGTCATCAGTGATGTCATTTGAGATGTAATCAGTGATGTAATCAGATATGTCACTGATCATGTCATGAGTGATGTAATATGTGATGTCATCAGCAGTGCATTGTGGGGGTGTGAGTTATAGTTAGCTCAACTAACTATTATGGACAAATTTCTCTGGTTTTGTACGAATGAAATGTCCAACTAACTATAACGTCCCTGAAACCTGTGTTTTTTTCAGTGAATTTCTAAGGTTTTTTAAATGCTCATTTCTAACTATAACTCTCTGAAATCTATGTTTTTTTAGTTAATTTCTAAGGTTTTTAAAATGCTAATTTCTAACTATGAGGTAGAGTGGTGCAGAAAGGGGCCTGGGACCCTGACCAGCACTCAGGAATTTCACACCGTAGGACTTACAGGCGGTATTAAAAGGGACTTAATCTCCCAACTTAGAACCCGCCAGGAGGCACGTTTGCAGAGTGGTGTGGGGAGGGGTTGGGGCCTCCGACGAGATACTGGCTTTTCTATTTTTTTTGTAAGAAGGGGCTGTGTGGCCCCCTTCTCTTAATATTTTGTGGGCCTGGGAGACCCATTCCCCAGGGCCTGAGCCATTAAAAAAACCCATAAAAAACGGGAAGGGGCAGCGAGTCCCCCCTCCGAGGCCAATTTTGGCGCCGGTGACCCCATCACCTGGGGATTTGCCTCTTTCATTTTTTTCGTTTTATATATTTAATTATGGGAGGGAGGCTGCATGCCCCCCTTCTTTGGGCCACTATTGGCCCCAGGGACCCCATCCCCCGGGCCTGGCCTCAACTTTGGGGACCGCAGAGGGAGCCCCAATGCCCTCGCGGTCCCAGCCATCTCCCCGCCTCCTGCGGAAGCTGGCATTGCTTTTGGACAAAGGGAGCTGTTGACATGCAGCTCCCCTTGTTCAAAAGCAATCGGCTTTGCTTCTTGGAAGCGAGAGCAGGTTTCCTGCTCTTGCTTCCACAAAGGAAAGCAGAGTTTGCAAAGACAGGGCAGGAGCAGTGCCCTGGGACATTGCAAACTGCAATGTCCCAAGGGGTGGGTACCCCGGGACATTGCTGGAGCCGGCTATGGGGGGTGGCCGTCACCAAGGCCAAGGAGGGCTCCTGTTGGGGGGCCATGCGGCCCCCCTCCCTTCGTATGCAAAGATCCGGGGTGGTGGTCCTCGGGACTGGGGGTCCGCGGCAGACCCCCACATTAGCATAACTTCTTTAATTGTTTTTGAACCCCGGGGAGGTGGAGGTAACCGGGGCTTGGGGGTGCCCTCAAGGCCCCCGCCCATAATTGAAGAAAGACCTGGGGAGATGGCAGTCCCTGGGGCTGAGGGGGCCCGCGCAGCACCCGCATATATTTGCCACATTGTCCCGGGACCTGGCCCACCCAGGGGTTTATCAAAATGAAGCGCGGGAGCCAGAGCTTTGTTTTTTTTATTGTTTCAGCCGGATTTACCCGCCCAGTGAGAATCCAGACCAAAATATTTTTTTTAATGCTTTTTTAGGCCCTGGGTGTCCTTGTGGGACCCCCTGAGCAGGCCTAGGGGGTCAGGGGGTTTCTACCCTCTCTACCCTGCCCACTTTTCATGTTTTATAATGTTTATTTACCCTTTTAACTTGTGTACTTTCTGTTTGAAGTGTTGACAGCCAATCAGAATCAAGTGCGTGCTCTGAATGGTTTGCAGATCCACCGCAGTCACCAGATACATAATTTTTTTTAATACGAATATTTCAGGAACTACTGAACGGATTTACACCATTCAAAAAAAAAGAACGCTTCCTAAACCAAGAGCTACCTTTTTGTCAAAGTTGGTGTAATACCGTTCACCAGTTCGGGCTGTAGCTTTGTCTAAAGATTCCTATGGAAATGAATGCATTTTGGGAACTCCATTTTTTCTCGGCCCGCTTGACGAATCACCCCGAAACTTTCAAAACAAGACCTGCCAGGAGCACCTTATTAGGTTTGAAAATTTCGCAAAGATTCATCAAACGGCACCAAAGATATTGGCAAATCAAAAAAAGCTTTTCCTACGGAAACTAGATCCTAACTATAACTACCTACTGGCGACCGCCAGTAGGTGATATATGTATGTATAAACATGCAGACACATATATTGTAATTGCATTTATACAGTGCTTACTGCTCCTTACAAGGCGTCAAAGTGTCTTTTCGACGAGTATCACACTACTCCGGAACCCAAAAATGATTAGTGGTGAATCAGTATAGGGAAATATGAAATTAATTTGAGCGGTGGACATGCTAGTCTGTTATTTGAATTGAAAAGGATAGTGGAGGTCTAGCAGGGGGAAGGGTTTGCATTTATATAGTGCTTGCTACCCCTGATGTGGTGTTGAAGTACTTTTTGGCGAGTAGCACGCTACTACGGAACTCAAAAAGGATTTGTGGTGCATTAGTACAGGGAAATATGAAATTAATTTGACCGATAGACATGTTAGTCTGTTATTTGGATTGAAACAGGAAAGTGGAGGGATAGAAGAGGGAAGGGTTTACATTTATATGGCGCTTGCTACTAAGTATGGGCGGAAAATCCGTTCCGCTTGCGGATTTTGCGGATTTTCGGTAAATTCGCGATCCGCGAACGCTCGCGAATTTACCGAAAATCCGCAAATTCGCACGCAGCGGATTTTTTTTTCTTGGTGATACAATTTTGCGGCGTGCGGCGTAAGTTCGCAATTGCGAACATGTAGGTGCGGCGGGCAGCAACAATCTCGCACTCGCAAAATTACAAAATTTGCAATTCTGCACAAGAAATCCACTAGCAAGCAGCATAGACCTTCTGAAAATGATGATTTTTATCAGAATAACTCCTCAGGTTGACATTTGCCTGCCCTTTTTTGGATTTGAGGCCTTTTGACTTTCTTTGGATCACTTTTGGATTAGAAATCAACTTTCACAAGTAAGTTTGTTTGGGGCATTACATTAGCTGTTCTGCAGAAAAACAAGTTTTGCTAAACTGAAAGCACTCAGCCGGTGCAAAAGTTCAAATTCATCATTAGTAACCATTCCCTGTAGTGCTTCCTGACTGGGGCCCCTCCAGAGTTCAGTTGCTAGTTGCAACAATTGTATGACCCTGCTCTGACCCTCACAGCCGGATCATAGAATAGCTACAAGTAGGCCACAAAGGTCCTGGAAAAAAAAATTGCACTGCAACAGAAAGCAAATGACAGATAAGGAAGCAGGTGCCAGACTGGAATTTTAAAACAGTGACACATTAATAAATCAACCCAAAATTAATTCATGTCAGTTGAAGCAGGGCAGGTGTGCTTGCTTTTTCCCCCCATAATCTACAGTGATGATGATGAACCAGAGGGTGGCATTGATGTACCAGAGAGTGGCATGGGTGAAACAGAGGGTGGCAGTGTTGAAACCGAGGGTGCTGTGAACCTGTGATGATGAACCAGACGTAGAAACAACATAGTCGCGACCGTTGCGTGCCGACAAGTAAGTTCGCAATTGCGTACTGGTACAAAATCCTCGCGAACTGGCAGAAACCCTTGCGAACGCTATAAAAACAAAAAAATCCGCAAATTCGCGAGAATTCGCGGATTTTGCGGATTGCGAGTTCGCAAATATGCAAATTCGCGAACTCCAGATTCGCAAAATTCGCCCATGCTTACTTGCTACCCTTGATGAGGTGTTAAAGCACTTTTCAGTGGGTAGCACGCTACTCCAGAACCCAAACAGGATTAGTGGGGAATTAGTATGGAGGAATACATGTGTATGTATGTGTGCTGATGTAAGTATTAAATATTATTTAAATGTCATTATTTTCCATTATATTAATGTTATATATTACAATATTTGAGTTACTATTTAAACCAAAACATATATCTTTGTATGTTTTTAACAATATAAGTGTGAAACAATATTTTGTTTATATTTTTGTATTTACCATTATATAGGGACACAATAGTTTTGTAATCAATATTTTTGACACAATAATTTTGTATCACAATATTTTTGTTTTCGATATTCTGTCAGTGATCCCTTCCTGTGACTACATAAAATGAATGTGTCCTTGTGTTAAGCGCTCCAACACCTTTGAGTTGAGTTTGCCCTATATAAAAGCTGCAACAAATACAAAGGTCAGAGGACCGGACAAAGGCATCTGGCCTCCCTGGTCATCTATTGGACCTGGTGGGTGTACAGCAAAGGGAGGAGAAACAAGCAAACATATACAACGGGGTGGAGAAGACGACAGTGGTAGCTATGAAATATGCATTCTATAGAGTAGCTCAACAAAAAGAAAAAAATTGCTCTTAAAAGTGGAAGCAATGTAAAGCCACAAGTATTAGGGCCATGCTCCGGAGGCGGTCACATGCAAGAAGAGGGAAGTGCCAACCACAAGAGCTGACCAGAAAGCAAGCAATTGAGAGTGGCTTTGAAGTCAACGAATGGTAAGTGATGGGCGGCCTCCAAACCCACTTAACAGTAACCAACATGTCTCGAAGAGACAGCACATGAGCTGTCTATGTGGGACCTAAAAAAAACTTTCCTGGAAAAGACAAACTGGTTATTCATGCTCTGAAGGGAAGAAGCACTCCAAAACCCAAAAGCCCCAGCAAGAGCTGCCAGATTTGCATATTTGCATTCATGGTGCCCCATGAGTGGGCAGGTGCCACGCCTCTCAAGAATTTCATTGAGCTCTAATTGTCTTATAAACACTCACACTTTTTCATATTTAGGGGTTATCTTTAGTGCTGCTGGCTCCTGGGCTCCAAATATAGCACGGCGCAGGAAGATGTTATCACGGCCAGTTGGATCACTATGTAGTCTCCCTTCGCCACTGGGAGGCAGGCCTGTGGGCCCACTGATTAAGATATATATCTCCCAGTGTGTCACAGTAGCCACATATGAGGTGGAAATTTGGGCCATTAGTGAGTGTGCAGCTATTCAAATAGAAGAAAAACAATTTTGCAGGAAGATAATGTGTGCCCCGTATACTACTTCACACAACCTGCCACAAGGATCTGGCCTTCTGATATTTGAACGATAGATTGTGTACCCACCCGCCCTTGCTTTGGTTGTCTGTGTTGAATACAGAAGAAGCTGCCATTACAAAGGATATAATTAGCGATTTCTTAGCATGAGATAAAGTTTTGTGTGTACTTTGTCTGACTTATGTGAAGAAGGCATTTGAGGAATCGTCCTTAGTTAAGCCTTTTCTAATACCCTGCACTTTACACAGGAAAAAGTAAGTTCAAGCCCTCCTATTAACCTGGGTACGAGGTCACAGGTGTAGTGTCGGAAGCCGGAGGTAATCACCACAACACACAGGTCAGACTGTTCGTTGTCCTGGTCACACCAGGATTCTTTTATTACAAAGTAAAGCCCCACCCCTAATAAACCATTTAAGTCCCTACCCTATATAATGCACAGGTGAACCAGTGTGATCCCTTTATGTGCCACCAGTCGAAACCAGGTAAGAGCAGCGAACACATCACATTCCTCTACAAATTCAACAATTTTTTTTTTAAAAAACAAATTCATCTCAGACATGTTACATAATTCTTCAAACGTGTAGAACGAGCAGGACATGGCCGTAACTGATACCTCCCCACACCCCGACGCTGAGAATCAGATTCGGGTATCAGACAGCCAATAGTGGCAATAGGGGGAGACATAGGAACAGGCTCGGACTCCACACCAGATGGTGGTACAGATGGAAACGCACCATGCTGTCCAGATGCCATGTTTTCCGCCAGGGGAACAAAAGGAAAACCCGAACACATATAATCAAATTCGTCATCCGTAACCACAGAGTCACCATCAGAAGGTACCACATGTCCATAACCTTGAACAAAAACAGGAGCTCAATAGGATTTTAAAAAAAGATACATTTCGTGAAAAAACCAACCCATCCCTCTCAGCAATCACTTTTGTCCCTTGAACAGACTGCACAACCCAAGGCTCAGGCTCAAAAGGTAAACTGAACTTTCCCTTACGGTGCCGGTTTTTCACCATTACAGGATCACAAACCAAACATTTCCTGGGCTTAGCCCCACGTTTAAGTGCCACTTTATCGTTCATCACTTGCCAATTCTTCAGCTCCTCAGCCACAACTGCATAGCTTGCAGGAACTGCTTCCATTTGGGGCCCAAAATCACTTATAGGACGGTCCATGCAGAGGGACATCGGACTGACTTTCGTGAAGGAATGGGGAGTCATCCGATATTCCTTCAAGAACATAAATATGGCACAGTCCAGATCCTGACGGTCTGTGACGGCAATCCTGATTGCTTTGTTAAGGGTACGCAGAAATCAAAGCATATGTCGCCATAATTTTATCGAACAGCGGTATAGTGCGACAGGCTGTGGTGGTGTCCATTATCTCTACTTCGGGATATTTAGAAAAGTCATCAATCACCACCAACATGTGCCGCCCATCAGGTAAACATCCAAATTCAGCACTTGCCCTCTGCCACAGGAATGAAGGGATGCCTTCTGTAATGATGGGAACCGGGGCATCCCCACCCCCAGCAGCCTGACACAGCGCACAACCCAACACTGTATTCTCCACCAGAGCGTCCAATCCGGGAAACCACAGCTTAGATCTTAAACAGGATTTGGTCTTCACGACCCCTTGATGCACCAAGTAAGCCAAATCCACCACACGCTGTTGAAGACAGGCAGGAATCACCAACCGAGGACCTCTCATAAGACACCCCTCCGGGGAATAGGCCAATTCATCACGCACCTGAAAGAGAGACACCAAGGTAGATCTAGCGTCCTCCATATGGCATTTGGCGGAATTCATGATCTCGTTCCACTTCCCAGTGCCAACAGCGGATAGGCAAAGTTGAAGACACCCATCCTGAGCCGTGGAATCCACAATCTCCTCCATAGAAATAGGAAGAGGCCTGGAAAGCTCCACCTCCAGCCACACATACTCCTCAATATCCTCGGCATCATTTTCCTCGGCAACAGTAGCAGGACGAAAATGCCGGGAAAGGTAATCAGCAAGATTCAAAAGCCCAGGACGAAAGACCACTGTAAAACAGTAATCCTGCAGCTGCAAAATCCACTTTTCAATGCGGGGAGGGGGCTTTGAAGATGAACCCATAAACAAAGGAATGAGGGGCTTATGGTCAGTATACACAACAAAAGGTTGGCCATACAAATATAAATGAAAATGACGACATCCCCAATGTACTCCAATGGCCTCCTTCTCGATGTGAGAATATCGCTGTTCAGTGGCAGTCAAAGCACGACTAGTATACGCCACTGGAGCCAACTCACCATTCCTCTGCCGCTGGGAAAGTACAGCCCCCAGGCCACCTGGACTTGCATCCACAGAAAGCTCAGAGTCCAGCAACGGGTTAAAATACATTAGAGTAGTATCAGCGGATAGGGCCTGCTTGGTAGCTTGAAAGGCAGATTCCTGTTCCGGACCCCAGTCCCAGGTAACATTAGATTTAGTGAGTTCTCGTAAAGGAGCCGTTAAATCAGACAAACCACGAATGAAGCGGCCACAGTAGTTGACCATTCCCATGAAGATCCTTACACCAGACAAGTTAACAGGAGCAGAGGCAGACTGAATGTGGAGAAGTGTGGCTCAAGTGGTTGGAGCAGCAGACCCGGATGCAGAGGTCTGGCCCGGACCAGGGTTCAATTCCCCGCCTCGGCGGGTCTTGGGCTCAAATTTCCCCGGGCCTGACAATTCTCGCCTCGGTGCCTACTCCAATCATGGAGTCCCACTCTGTAACTCTGGGCAATAGCTTGCTTAATCTCCACAACGGCCCCTCGCAGCGGGATGCCTGGCATTCACCTTGGGGATGCCCAGTAATGGGTTATCTCGCAGGGGAATACCAGGACGGGTTCCCTAAGCAAGCGCTGGGACGCTTTCGGGCAGCCATGCGCTCTACAAATCAAATTTCATTTCATTTCATTTCAATGTCACACACCTTCAAGGGATCAGGGGACACACCATCTTGTGAAAAACGATATCCAAAGAACGAGATGTCTGTTTTCAAGAATTCACATTTCACCTTATGTAGGGTTAGTCCATGATCTAACAACCTCTGAAAAACGCCTTTGAGGCGGCTAAGATGTCCATCCAAGGTAGGGGCATGGACCAAAATGTCATCGCTGACATTTATTACACCATCCAGTCCAGACAAAACCCCACGAATAGTATCCTGGAAAACGTCTGCAGCACTAGATATGCCAAAGCTCAGGCGTTTATATTGTCGTAAACCCACATGCGTAGAGAACGTGGTGATCACTCTGGAAGCAGGGTCAAGCATCAACTGGTGGTAACCAGCACGGAGATCCATTTTGGAACACCACCTAGACCCGCTTACTTCCACCACAATATCATCAATAGTAGGGGTGAGGTGCAGCTCGCGCTAAATCGCCAGATTAGGCAAACGCATGTCCACGCAAATACAAACCTCCCCAGGTTGCTTAGGCTTATGAGCAATCACTATAGGGGACACCCATGAGTCGGGCCCTCTACCCTTTCAATAATATCAGCCTCCTCCAGCTTTGCCAATTCAGCCTCCACTTTCGGCCGAAGATGGAAAGCCACTCTCCTGTGACGCAACGCCACCGGCTGGATGGACTCATCAATATGCAACTTGATCATCCGATTCTTCAGACAGCCTATGACAATGAATAATGGTGAAAACTGGACCAGCAAGTCATCAACGGTCCATTGATGGACGGCCAATGCAAAAACAACCAAGTGCAATCTTTCGGCTGTCTGGCAACTCAGCAAAATTCCTTGACCGCTCTTTGTAACATAAACCAGTGTTTTCTGTGAGACCCATGTGAAACTTCAGCAGTAAAAACACCAGCCAATGGAAGGGGTTCACACACTTTAGTCCCACTCAAAACAGGAATAGTTGATAGTCCCATCATCATAGACTCAGCCATCACATCAATGGACGCCCCTGTATCGATCAAAGCAGGCACCGAATGACCGTTTACCAGTACACAGCATTCGGGTAAACCTCTCCATACAGCACCCCAGGTTGCAGGGCATGTAGAACATGTGCAGTCTCCTCATCATCGTCATCCATATCGCCCTCCGCCAACAAAGGAGCAGCTGAGTACACCTGGGCAGATGATGAAGGAACAGAACATCGGGCTGGAGTAGAACGGTGCATTTTTGCAAAGTGATTCACTTTATTGCAATTAGAGCACCGCTTCCCAACTGCGGGACAAGTCCCCTTATGAGGAAACAAACCCCCACAACCATAACAAGTCCGGGGTCGCTCCATATTACCACGGTACAGCATCTATTGTTTGACCGAAACAGCATTCACTGGCTCCGCCTTCACGGCATGCTGAAGGGCAGCATCCATATGAGCCGCCCTAACTTTCGAAAGCTCCTTTGATCTGCCACGAGTCAACATGTCAGTCATGGGCATATTTGGCACCTGGAGTATGGCTTCACGAAGTTTACTAGAATAACAGCCTTGTATGAATTGGGACCTAATCTCGTCTGCAGCATCAGGCAAATTATAGGTACTGGCCAAAGTGCGTAGGCGAGTAAAGAAAATGTCCACAGACTCATCAGGCAATTGACTAGCCTGGCGTAACAGGAACCGTTCATAATCAGGATTTGCTAGAGGCTCAAAATGGGCAGTCAGGGCTTGTTTCAAAGTATCATAAGTATGTGGAGTATCTTCGACCACTGACCGTCCCAAACGATGAATCGCCGCCCCTCCAAGATGCAACAACATCGGGCGCCTCCGTTTCTCTTCCAGATCGATGGCCTCAAAATAATTCTCCAAAGGGTCCACCCACTCCTTCCAGCGGGCCGCCTGGGCAGATGGAGGGCCATCCAACAGGACATTTTCTACTGGGGGTATTGTTGACATGATGAACCCCGTAAAATATAGTACAGTGCCCAAATCTCTTGACACAATACCACTCAGCAGGCCACCTGATGGCAACCACAATGCCCCTTGAGGTTCTGGTACCCTCCTCAATAGGCTCACGGTCCACAGCAGCCACGTTAGCCCCCAAAGGTCCTTTATTTAGACAGGTAGTCCACTGCAATATCAGGGCAAAACAACTGGTGCCAGCAACCTGATTCCACACAATCCACAGGGCGATCCTGCCACGAGACGCTCAGGATGCCAGGATGCACTCTTCTACTCTCCACACTCGGAGCTGCCCTTCAGCTCCATGCCGATATTTGTGGAGGAAAAAGAAAACCCGCTGTCAATGCAGTGAGCCACTCGGCCCACCGCAGCACGTCGCGTAAGATAAGCCATGCCCCCAAACACAGCCGAGCGGGCAGGCAGCAAACGGGACCCGAGCGAACTCCATCGGGCACAACAACCCGCCTAAAGAACACCGCTCTCCTCCTGGAATCAGCAACACGGCTAAATGGCACGCCGGCACGCCAATGCCCCCAACGGAACACTGCGACTAAACAGCAACCCCTAGAATCAAAAAGTGGGAGAACAGCCACAGGATCCCACCTTCGTCGCCAGAAATGTAGTGTTGGAAGCCGGAAGTAATCACCACAACACACAGGTCAGACTGTTCATCATCCTGGTCACACCAGGATTCTTTTATTACAAAGTAAAGCCCCACCCCTAATAAACCAATTATGTCCCCACCCTATATAATGCACAGGTGAACCAGCGCGATCCTTTATGGGCCGTCAGTCGAAACCAGGTAAGAGCAGCGAACACATCACAACAGGCTGGATGGAGAATCCCTCAATTCTACGGTTGAAAACTATTTGCAATTATGTCCAGAAAAGTCTGTTACTAGCTATTTGTGGAATTCTGGAGGGTGATGAGATCGAACATAGGGGCATATTATCAAGCACGGCATTAACGTTATCGCCGCTTTGGGTTTAGAAAGGGAAGAGGTACTGCTGGGCAGTGCCTCAATTTACATCTTCTGATAGGGAAGTACACGGTCGCAAAGCAGGGGATATACATCTAGCTTTTATGGATCTGTCCACTGCTTTCGACCTTGTAAATCGCCAGAAACTCTGGAGTGCCCTGTCTGATATAGGACTAGACCCTGTACTGATATCTTTCCTAGCCGATATGCATAAAGATACAAGCGCAGCAGTTCGCTACAATAAGGATGGGAGCTTGACAGATGCATGGCCCGTAAAGCGAGGGGTAAGGCAAGGGTGTATCCTTGCTCCTCTGTTATTTACACTCTATATAAACAAGTTGGGTGAAGCCTTGATTTTATTATGTAAGGATATTCCCAGAGTTGGTCAAAAAAAGATACCTGCATTACTATATGCAGATGATGCTGTACTAGTAGCCAGGACTGCACGAAGTTTACAATCCCTGTTAGACTGCTTTATTAATTTTATGGATTTAAAAAACAATTTTAAAAAATCACACACTATGTCGCTAGGCAGCAGACGGGCGAAAGGGGTTTCGTTTGTCTGCAAGGGGCTGGAGCTCAGTAAAGTACCCACCTTCCCATACTTGGGTATAGTTTTTGATGATAGAAGATCATGGGTCACGCAGCGTGCGCTGAAAAAAACACATTAGCGAGGGCAACAGGGGCTCTGTTGGGCTTTGCTAAACGTTTAGGCTGTAAGCCATTACCGGCCATTATGAAAATTTATAACTCTAAGTGTTTGCCCATGGTGTTGTATGGGAGTGAGGTGTGGGGCTATACTAACTCAAGCGAGATCCAAATGGCAGAAAATGTTTTCCTTAGGAAAGTCCTATCGCTCTCTCAGTCCGCAGCATCTTTTAATGTGCATGAAGATTTGGGGGCTGGTTATATCTCTGACCAGATTGCTGTAGCGCCGTTTGTAGGGTGGCTAGGGATCTGGGCACGGCAAGCGCCGAACCTAAACCAACTAATTATCCAGGATTGCCTGTCCCTAGACAAGGCCTTGGCGATACCATGGATCCGATATATCAAAATGCAAACAGACTTAATGGGTAGCCCCGACTTGTTCACAAACACTAGGGCCCTAAGTAAAATTATGATTAAGGCAGTAAAATCCCAGTATTTAAACAGGTTGAAGGTTCAGAGGGAAGAGGAGGAATTGGCTAAACCTTCGGTCATAAAATTTGTTATGTTAAGCATGGGGAGTGAGATCCAGCTGTACTTGACATATATAAATAAGCCATTCCACCTGTTTGCCTGCTAAGGTTTAAACATGGTATGCTGCCTTGGCTGTTATCTTTCCCCAGGGGATTTACTAAAAGTGGGATGCTGGAGCTGTGTCCGTGTGACAACAAATCGGAACAAATTGCCCTTCATATGATCTTTTTCTGTAAATTTTATGTACTGCAGCAAAATACATTTATTCTCCCACTATTAAGAGGGTGTAATTTTGAACAGGCCAGACCAGCCCTGGTTTATTTGCAAATGTTAGGATCTGCTGTGATATGTTTCGGGGTGGCGAGCTACATCACAGGCGCTATGAGATGTCGAAAGAAAATGTTGCTACTATAATTACCCCCCTTTGCATTTCTTGCACGTAGTTTATTAGATAGTTTTTATATAATTGTATGTCAAAAAAATTTGGGATTTTTGAATTTGAAAAATTATTGACACTCCGTTAGGTGACAAACTTTTTTATTGTATATATGTACTCACCAATTTATATTGTAAAATACTTTGTCGTGTAATTAGGACCCAGTGATGTGATTAACAGTGAAAATAAATTTATTGTGTATGCTTTGATGGTTTTAAAATTTTTAACCGAATAAAGTGAAATCTTGACTGACTGACTGACTGCTGCTAAAGCGGCGATAATGGGCTTGATAATACGCCGTAGAGAATTCCAATAGAAGCCCAGGTTCACACCAGAACATGGGCTTCTATGGGAATTCACAAGGGCTTATTATCAAGCCCATTATCGCCGCCTTAGCTGCAGTTTTCAGCCACTAAAGCGGCGATAATGTTAACACCGTTTCTTGATAACATGCCGCATTATTATTTTGGTTTCGGTTTGATACGTTAAATAGTTAAATGCGTGTCTTTCTCTTTAGGTTGTAAGCACAATCTTGATTCTCAACCGCGCCCTTCTAATGATCATTCTGGCCAATCTATACTGCACTTTAGTTTCTTTTGGGGGTTTTATATAAGACTTACCAAGCAACACCTGGTCCCCCTATTGAAGATTATAAATCAGAGACAGCGCAGGTCCACGCATCAATATATAAGGGAGGTATCAGATGTTGAAACATGCCTTTGTGTTAGTTCTTTTTTACGGGCTGTGGTTCGCTCGAGGGGCACTATGCACTTTGATTGATCATGCTCTTGTAGAAATGTTGTATAGGATTTATTTTTTTACTATGGCTGTACATGGCCTTTTTGATCAGTAACAGTCAGTTCGAACATGTGAGAAATAAGGGCTAGTTTGGAGTACGTGTTGCATTTATAATGACACAGTCAGCCTGCCTTCGGATGCTAGGCACTGTTTGTCTTGTATGCCCTCTGCCAATGAACTCACCGATTTTTAACGATTTTATGCTCTCTGAGGCTTTTACTTGAAATGTGATTTTATGACGAATTGAATATGTACAGATTGTCTGTGGTGGTTAAAATTTTATTTTATTGTATGCTTGTACTTTTATGACTGCATTGGCGGCTGAATAAACTTTTATGATGAAGAAATAGCACAGACTGAACCACAATTAACAAGTTTTGCCGTTGTTTACCAGCAAGCTGGGGGCATGAGCATACACCACCTCCCCTGCTGAGTAGGCGGTGGACTGCTCAGCTTCAGTACCCTGAGAGAGTCAAGTGCTATAATGGGGAACTTGATTCCCAGTAGAGAGAACGGTTTTTTCTTGGTACTTGTGGAAGACTCGCTTCCTTTGCATCTAATAACACAGGGGCATATTACCAAGCAATAGCGATAATTATCGCTATTGCTTGGTTAGAGACAAAAATTTACCGCTGAGCTGCGGCGATTTTTATCGCAGATAAACCTTGGTATTACCAAGGTTTATCGCAAATGCGATAAAGATCGGCCGCAATGCATGAATATCGCTGAAAAGTCAGCGATATTCATGCATTACCGAGCTAATGCTCTTAGCCATGTTATCCACCTCCCATTGGATAACATGGCTAAGAATTGCTCAGGGCAGGTGTTAGCTTTAGGAGATATTTGCGCTTAGCGCGAATATCTCCAAAAGTTGGTAATAGGAGATAGCGATGTTAGCGACTGTTTCCAGTTGCTAACATCTTGGCACGCCCACTTTGCATGCCATTAGTGATAAATATCACTGACATGCAAAGTCGGGCCCAAGATGGTCGCTATCTCCTTCTAGCTGTCGCTAACTGGTGTTAGCCACAGCTAGGTAATAGGGAGATAATTGTATCTCCGCTTTCTTGGCTTTTAAGCCAAAAAAGCGGAGATAAACCCCCTTGATAATATGCCCCTCAATTTCCTACAGATATTTTACATTAGTAATACGATAAAAGGAAGAGGCGACATAATCGATGTCATCATTCCTCTGTTTCAAACTGCACACTTTCTATTGTAATTCAGATGTTCACTCCAGTTGGTGAGAAAGAATTACACCCCAGGATAGGACAGTTCTTTTCATCCATATGTACCGAATGAATGTTTACAGATAATGCACGAAAAAGGTGGGGAGTGACTAGAGGCACTGGGTTTAAAGCCATACAAAATAGAATAGAACACAGCAGACATGCTTCTATATAGCGCTTCATGCTACACTCCTGCCACCTCTAAGCGTTGCAAAAACAGGTGTCCTATTTTCCCCATTTTAAAGGTCCTCGAATGAGAAGCGCGCTCTCTAAGACCTCATAGTCAATAACAGAAACACACAAAACTAGCGATGCCCTTCCTTGGTAATTAACTCGCATGTTATACAGCGCCCTCTTTTAAATTTCTGGTTCGCTTTGCCCTACTTTAAAAACAAAGCAAAACGAGAAACAAATGAACGCGTCGTAGCATAAAATGATTTAGCGCTGTTAAACAAGCCCAGGCAATGAAGCGTGGCTCACCTGCAATTATCGCAAGAACCTTAATGTAAATGCTTTTTTTGTATTGATTTTGCTTAATTAAAATGCCTGGAAGCATATATTGAAATTGATGATTCCTGCATTACAACTCGTTGCTGAATGTTGAAGCAGGAAGGGGGTTGGGGCGCTGTCAGCGGTGTGCCTTGAAGATTTGGGGAGCATCGCTAGCACTAAGGCAACAGTTGGGGGGGGGGGGGAGGGGGGGCTTTGAGGTTCCTAATATCATGGAGGCAGTTCGTGGTCACGCGAAGGCTGTCCTATTATCTGAGTGTGCTTCCCCTCCTTGGTACTGTAGCTATTTTATTTTTCTTGTTTGGTTTCCCATTAAACATGGCTTTGTTCATTTTATTGATTTCCATCAAAACCACATTTTTGCTCAAAAGGAGGGACTTTTTCCATTAGCTGCATCGATTTTTGTATTGCTTTATTTGTACAATATAACTGAAAAATGGTAGTTGCCATACGTTTGCTTTTAGTGATGTCCTAAGGACGCATCATCCTCACCAGGGTTTAATTACATCATTGGCATTAGAAGAGTACAGCATGATGCAGGAAGTGACATTCACAGGTTTTGCCTCCACAAAATGGAGTATATCGCTTTGCATAATGTGGTCAGGCATACACTACCATTGTAAGCAGTGTTGCTGCCTCCAAGATTGGCAGGTCCAAGAGGGTGGCTTGGGGTGGGGGGAGAAAAGGTATCCTAAGAGTCGTAGTTGCCATTGGTGCAGCAGGTGCAGTAGCACTGGGGATGAGGTCTGACAGACCCGCTGAACCCTCATTGTTACTGTATTTTATAAATTCAAACAGCAAACTCATCAAGTTGGATAACCCACTCACCAAAAGTAATCTCTCGAAATGGTTGCAAATTTTCAAGACAGGTTTATCACAGAAAAGAGAAATCCAGAGCACAGACTGAGCCAAAACATGAAAGAGGCGCAAATAGAGCAGCAAGGGATGGGATAAAAGAACATACATGAAAAAATCAGAAAATGGAGAGATACATTTGTCACACCAGCCCCAACAGACAATGAGGGCCCAGGTATATGCAAGTGTGAGCGCCTTGAAAATGCATCAACGTGGGAATACCTGCACATCTGCATCTGGAATGTGTTCATAAAGTGGGACTTCAATAAAAGAATTCACAAGTCCCTGGAGATTGCTTGCCACTCTAAGAAAAGATTCCTTGGGCAATCCGGGCCAGGACATTTTTGAGTATCAGGGTTCTTGACTTTAATGAAAAGAAAGATTTTGATGGAAGTCAGAGATTTGTAGACCACACAAGTCACATTGATTTTTTTAAATCATCATGGCAAAATGAATAGTTGAGGAACATATGATAAAGGGTTGGTTAAAATGAATTGGTATGGAGAGACTTATCTGGAACAGCTCTCATCATGCAAGTACTTTCTATGGAGACACTAGAGGCACCCACTACAACTGTGGAAAATTAATACAAGCTTGGTGAACATTATCGGCGCCATCTTGCCCCTTTTCGAGCCCATTCGTGCGCGTAAGCGGCAGCCATTTTGAGCACCATGGCCTCCCTGCCCCTCGCTGATAGCCAGCGCGTCTCTCTCTCTCTTAACCTCGCAAGCATCCCCCCGCACACTGACAACCCCCGCTCTCTCATGCCCTGGGTCATAAACCCCTCTTCAGCGCAGCTTCACCACAGAACCCCATCCTGTTCCCAGCGCAACACCTCCCCTCATTCCTTTCATGGCCTCAGATCCTTTTGATGCAAACCCCCTTTTCCTGTGTCCCCGTTTGTCCTCCTTGTTCCCAGGCCGCCACCTGACCCTGCGGATGCTGTTTATTACCCCATACAGTAGGAAGCTTCCCCTCCCCATCAAGAGACCCTCGAGCCGATCAAAGCCCCCACCCTATGAGATCCGATCAAACCCATGCATTCCGTGAATCGGCGGAATGCCCTGCTGTGCGACAACCATCACCTGTTGTGACCGGGGTGGGGAATCCAACTGTAAATGTATGTGGGAACGGGTCCGAAGGGGAGATTCCGAGGATGTTCTTTCAAGTACCAAAGTGTTGCGAGAATGTGTTATGTGCAATAAAGGTCATAAACCCTAGTATAAGAGGCCAGGCCTCAGAGATGTGGTTAGAGCACCTCGTGACGATACTTGCTGTCTGAATTGATGTGTTCTCCTCCGGAGAGAATAAAATCCTCGTTTCCTGCCTTCCAGTCTCCAGCGCCTGCTTCTTCATGGATTAACATTGGTGGGTCATAGAGGCGATACCGCCGGGCAACATAAAAGGGTCCCTGGTTACTGGTTGTCTTTGAAACCCCTTTTTAACAATTGGCGTCCCAAACGTGGGGCCCATCAGCGACTCGTGGATCCAGTGGGAGAGGTCCTGACGACAGAGTGAACGACTGCAACGATCGGAAGGTACCCTGTCCGATAGACCCTCGTCTGACAGCCGATCATCCGAACTTCACTGGTTCCGAACAGACCTCTCTCGAGTGATCTGCGGTCCTGACTGGGAACCATCAGGAGTGCCACGAGAAGTACGAAGAGAAGAGGACGATCGGGCGCTGGATTCGGAAGACAAGAAACTGTCCATGCGGTCCGGGTAAGGTCGTGTAAACACGACAAATTGCGAAAGTGATTGATAATTGAAAGTGATTGATAATTGATGAGAAAATACTAGTATTACTTTTTGTTAATTTATTTGGAGATTCACTGTCTGCAAACGGAGAAACAACAGGCTCTCCCTTTATAAACAGCGAAGGATAGGTACGCACCCGTCGGACCTATCTTTCTCCCCCATTGAACAATTGCCCCCCCCCCCCCCATTGATTAACTGTTATAGATTGTTTTCTGGAGATTCTCTGTCTGCAAACAGGGAAGAATAGGTCCCCTCTTTGCAGATAGTGAAAGGGTAGGTGACGCGAACCTTTGCGAGCCTACTTATTCTCCCCATTGACCATATTGATTTTTTATTTTTGACCTAACATTGATTGCTCAAGATTGGTTCATGAGGTATTCACTACGTGCAAACAACGTAGAATAGAAATATTCTGTCTAGTCTTTGCACGCAGCGATAAGATAGGTAGTGCTGACTATTATCCCATTGTGATCCGTCATGCCTGTCTTCTCCCCACTGGTTAGTAGCCTGTTTAGCCCGGACCGCTTATTAGAGATGAACCATCCGGCTCCGCTGGAAGGCACCCCTAATAAGGACATGTTCATGAAGCATGGATTAATTGCTATAGCCTATAGTGAGCTGTGGCATAAATATACGAAAAAGGATCGAGAAAGTCAGTGGCCACTGAGAGGATCCTTTGATCTTGACAAAATAGAAACGGTAGAAATAGCCCTTCGTAGGAATGAAACAACACCTATTATGCTCGATAGTCTTGGTATGTGGCGCAAAGAGGCCCCACGACGAAGGGAAGGCGACGAATTCGGAAAAGGTGAAGGGACACGACGGACAACCCTCCAAACGTCTAGTAGGCAAAGGGAAGGGCCAGCGATGGCGCAGTTCCGAGGAGTAGACATGAAAAGAGAACGGTGTAAAGGGATGTGCCGACAAGCCAACCCCGGAACACAACGACCCGAAGGTAATCCCCCGACACTATGCACAGGACGAACAGATTTAAAACAAAACCAATGTGCTTTCTGTAAATGTCTCGGGCACTGGAAAGCCCAATGCCCGACTCTGCAGAGCATAGGTAAGAACGGAGGGTCGACAGAAAGAACAGGCCGACAAAAAGGGAAAAGGCGCGAGATAAAAACCAATCAGACTAGTGCAGACAGGACAGACAGAACCACCCCGTTTGATTATGCTCGATGGCACAGATTTCGTCAGACCAATTTTAACGACATGTTAGAGTTCTGGGACTGATTGCTCTCTGTTGCTCCCCCACTCTGAAAAACAAACACAACTGCAGGCCAGTGTAAACAACCCCCCGTTAGAGAAAGGACTCAAGGAAGCCAAGCGTCTATTATATAACTTAGGATTTAATTACGGTAAAGAAAACACACAACCAACAGTAAATAGAATAACTAGTAGAACTCTCTCTGAAACAAACTTTACTAATAGGAAAAATACAAAACATATTATGCTCACTCCGGAAGTCCTCGAAATGTAACAGTTCGATGGTCCCGCCCATCCGAAACACATAGCACGTGTGGGGCGGGGCCTGCCAGCAGCCATGGGCCAAAAGAGATCGCCGGCGAGAAGGTACTGGAGGCTCCACAAAGCAGGCAATGAAATGGTCTTCCCATACTACCCTTCCAGGGATGGCGTCCCCCGGGCCGCGAGTAGGGAGGGGGCGGATGCAAATGACCCCCTCCCTCGTATCTCCTGGTCCGGCCATCACGAATTCCTCCATCGAGCGGATGCAGGGTGGGCAGGGAGGAAGAGGCGACGCGGACGAGCCTCTTCTACCTCCACAGGTAGGAGGCTTCCCTGCCCTGGTCCGGCGCCGATGTCCTCCAGCCGGGCGACGGCCATATACCTACGCTGCACAGGACACATAATGCCCGACTGGTATATTTCCTCAGCACAGGACATACAATGCCCGACACACATATATTTACGCAGCACAGGACATACAATGCCCGACTGGTATATTTGCGTAGCGCAGGACACACAATGTCTGATGGGCCTACTTGAATAACACCGGACGCACGATGGTCCCCCAAGAGTCGGAATCAGGGGTGTAGGGTGGTCATCATGTGCACCCCTGATTCAAAGGGACGGCGTAGGATGCGCCGGGAGAGGGAGGCGGCACGGACGAGCCTCCCTCACCTCCCCAGACGAAGGCTCCACTGCTGCACCCTGGCGCCCCGAACCAAAATGTCCTGCTCCAGCAGCATGATGCTCTGTCTTTCGCCATCACAAGAAGTTTCTTCCACTCCTGATAGATACGACGAAGGGCGGCTGCCGCAGGGTCTCAAAATGGCGTCTGGGCCCTCGGAAGGCGGGTCTAGGCCGCTGGAGTAACTTTGTCCGAAATTGCAACTCGGGCACTTGCCCACCTGGGCGCAGGCCCCCACCATCGACAAACATCCCCTCGACTTTGAAGATTCTACCAAAGTCCCAAGAGCCCTCAGCCCCTTCAGGCTTCCGGAGGGGAACAGCTGCATTGATCACTAATGAAATAACCGCGGCACAGCAACAAGATGGCGGTGCTCTCGTGTCTGCATCAGCTTCCGTCTGAACCACCCAGGAACATTATGGGCTAACGAACTCGAGCAAGTTCCGGCTGAACATCAACATGACCCGGTAAGAAAGACTCTACCCCCTCCCTCTCTTGATTGACGGTCCACACCACCAGCCCCTCTGTTAGCACAGTTTTTTTGAACTGCCGAAAGGGACCCTGGTCCAACCGCCAATCGTCGGGGACATTTTTTTTCCTCTGATGCTACTTCCGGACTAAACCGGCCTCGCCCAAAATGGCGCCGGTATCAATGGAAACTAACGGATGCCTCGTGGTGTTCCTTAGCTAATGAAACTTGATGTACTAAGATATATATATACGAACCATTGTGCACTCGATGAGAAAGGGAGGAGGGTTCACTTGGCGAACATTTGAGAGGGGTTCCGTAAAAATGTTGATTTCAATGAACGACTTATTTTGATATTTATTGTAACTGGTACATAACGTCGCTTATGATGCACACCCACGGTTTACATCTAGGAAATGTGATTACGATGAGCTTGACTGTGTTTCCATTTATGAACTGAAATGCCCCTGATTCCCTCGTCACGCAATGAAATGTTTTTAGTTACTTGCAAATAATTAATTAGGCCTTTTTTTACATGTTCTTGTGCTACAAAATAACCCCCTACTGTATGTGCTTCCATCGACGACATGTCCGGCCAAAATATGATTGCGCTCTCACATTTTACGTACTGAATGATTATACAAATAAAGGTCTTAAAAACTATGAATAGGCATCACATACTTTTGTAAATGTGGGTATCGGTGGGAGGGTTTTTCTGTGCGCAACCGTTCTGCTCCTTTTTTTAAGGTTATCTGAAGAAATGGTTGTTCGGCCCTGGATTGATGATCGAATCAAAGGTATGATACGTTGCCTCCAAAATATGCGACTAAGCTCAGGAACTAACGTATGGAGAAGGACCTCGACGTCTGAGAATGGGTAAAGTAAAGCGGTGTGATTGATAAAATGTTATAAAGATATGGTGGTCGAAGGTACTAAGGTACCGGGTTGAACGAAGAACTGATATGCCCTAGAACCTCACAGCTTTGAGAATGATTTAAGGATCCCGATGGCCGGATACATCTACAAAACCGGGTACCTCACGCTAGGCACCTCTGATTCCTTTTTAGCGTTTCCCTACACACGATCCTTCAGGCCATCCTCGAACCCCCCCCCCCATGAACCATCTATCACATTGTCCGCCCCCTTGACTACAGAGACCAAGACCCTAAGGATTATATCCCGAAGAGATAAGTACGAGTATGCAGTAAGTAAAGGACTTTCGTGCCTGTACATTTGATGTGTTCGAATGTTGTTCCCCCACCTTCCCCTTTTTCCCTCCGCAGATTACGTTGGGGTCCTGATTAGGGTACCGTAAAGGATCTGGAGCCACGTCACGCCCGATGCATGAAAACAGATTAACGCTGCAAGACAACACAAAAAGCACCCTACCCAATGCACGACCTTTCTGTACCTG